>NC_057389.1:40711166-41069827 GCF_019320065.1 Cervus canadensis | reverse complement strand
GCCCCTGTAGGGTGGCCTGAGATTGAAGCCAGATAGTCAGAAACAGACAGTAAGCCAGGAGAGAGAAGCAAGAAGTTAGATGGTGCTGTCAATTTGCCAGGGGATATGCAGCAAAGAGCATGGGACCTGCATGAAGAGATGAAGAGGGGAAAAAAAAAAAGAAGGTGAGGTGCTGGACAAGTTTATTTTTTAACAGCCTCCAAGGACATCTGTGAGAAAATCTCTGGCATCTGATGCTATAAGTGATGTGTTGGCATCACATTTCAAGAAGTTCTCTGCTGGTACTAGGTCTACAAGCTGAGGGGAGCCAGGCGAGGATCCCCACCTTCTAGCAAACCTTAAAGATGCAAATAGTGTGTCCTCTGGAAGACAAGAAGCTTCTGCAGCTTCCTTTTTAGGAACTAAACAACAGTGGACATGCCAGAAAAGTTGGCTAGTCTGCCCCCGTCCCACTCTGGAAGGAAAGGATGCACTCCAGGCTGTGCATGACAGAAGGAGTGCATGAACAGTAACTTCATTGTGGAAGGACAAGCCTGTGGGTCCTCAACTGACCAAGAAATCCAAAAACCCCAGGGGAAAACCAGTGTGTTCACAAGGTGCTCTGAAAAGTCCTAGGCGTCCTGTGCAAATATCCCAGGCAAAGAACTAGTGAGTAGCAGGGGAGAACAGCAGGCGGGGCCCCAAACAGAGCAGCCACGGGTGTCAAGTTACGGCTAACGTTTATCAAGACAACAATCTGCTATGGAGAAGGAAATGGCAATCCACTCCAATATTCTTGCCTGGAGAATCCCCATGGACAGAGGAGCCTGGCAGTCTCAGTCCATGGGTTCGCAAGAGTCAGGTACAACTTAGCGACTAAACCTCCATCACGACCACAAGATGCTAGCCACTGTGCTGAGCCTATCACAAGCAGTTCTCAGAGCAACTCAAATGAGGTGATGCTATTAATGTTCCTATTATAGTATTAACATACAGGCGAGGAAATTGCATGAAGTGCAGAGAGGCTAAGTAACTTGCTCAGGGTCACAAAGCTAGTACTTTGCTGCAGTGGGAGTTAAGCCCAGGTCTTCACCACTGGGTTAAGCTGGGGCTCTCTGTCAGATTTTCCCGTGGTGAAAGAGTTTTCTCCCTGCACACAAGAGAGGGCTTATCTAAGGTCCTCCACAGGCAGCAACCTTAAGACTGACAGGTTGAGGCTTATCAGAATCTCTGATGGCAGCTCCTGAGTGTCAGAGTCATTAGCTGCTCTGTGGTTCACCTTGCCATCTGCTAAAATGAGGAAAATATTAAATATTGACCTCTTGTGGCTCAGCCAGGCTTTGTGAGTTTTCAGGACTGAATGTCTGAAAATCACCTCCTGCAGGTACCGGGGGCACGTCACAGTAACCCTCCTGCAGACATCACGTTCTTTCTATTGCTCACCCCAGGACTAATAAAGGCGCTGCGGCCATTCTGAGGGCTTTATCCATCACGACAACCATCACGAAGGGCAGCCTCAAACCAAGAAAAAGGGGGAAAGGGAGAAACAAGGAACAAGGGGGCTGTCAGTGGATATGGCAAAAACGCTGAATAAACACGAGAACTGGACAAATGAAAGTTGTTCTTTTATGCTAAAGAAGGAAAACAGTTTGACTTCTAGAGAACTGCTGTTTCTTTTTATGAGACCATGAAAGACAGCCCTATTTTTTTCTTCCTTGCCTGTAAGAAGACTCAGTTAAATTTTATGCCCAATTTCAGTCTGTTTCCTTACCTTAGGTTTTTTGGCAACCGGCTTCTTACTTACAATAAAACTGAAAACTCCCCCAAATGAGGTAACTGTGCCTTGCTATCATCAGGCTTCATATTCTCATGGAAAAGTAGGCAGAAGATAGTAAACTGCTATGCTTAGAATGAAGAGAATATGTACTGGCCTAAGAACTGTGTGCTAAAAAAGACCTGGTCTTTACTAGGATTTGCTCAAAAACAATTTCTACTCCAAGACACAAAGTCCAAGGAAAAAAAATAATTGCTCTAAAAAATTTTAGACTTGATTTATAAATGTCTAAGTTTGAAAAATTAACTTAAAATGTTTATAAGACAGAAAAATCTAAAACAAACACAGATATAGTAGCAGCTGGGTGGTAGGCACACAACTCTAGCCTTTTCTTTTCATTTGCAATATCATAATTTTGAAAATAAACCCAAATTGCTGAGAGAGACCAGCTGGCATGAGAACTAGAAGCTCTAGGCAGTCTGATTTGTGTGATATAATCTGCTCTATTTTTAATCAGAAGTTGAGTGAAACTGTGATAAGGAAGAAAACTCCTGTCTTCTCATCAATCAATCATTCAAAGACTGATTGAGTGTTCCACTGTATACCTAGTACATTTCCAGGCCTTAAGGACATAAAGCTGAATGGAAGAGATACAGTCTCTACCTTCCTCCAGCTCACAATCTAATGGAAGAAAGGGACAAGAAGTAAACAAACTGAGGAGTAAATAACTACACATGGGATAAGTGTTCTGAAAAAAAGCCAACAGCGTTCAGATAGAAGATAACGGCAAGGGGGCTTCACCCAGTTTAGACAAGGTGATCACAAATGGCCTACCTAGCTGAACTGAAGCAAAAGGAACAATTCAGGTGAGGTCACTGGACACATAGATGACCTGATGTAGGACAGGACTGTGAGAGTCCTAAGGGCAGAGCAAGGCAAGATCGGCTGATACACACCATTGAGGAGGAAAAGGACCTGAGATGAGGTTCGACAGACAGTCAGGGGCCCGGCCAGGGTTTAGACACACGGGAAAGAGTTGGCCTTTTATCTAAAACAAATATGGCAGCCCCTACACACCTTAGTTGCAAGGGAGTAACATGTTCTCAATACACCTTATAAAGGAGCTCACTGGCAGCTGAGTGGCTTGGAGTTGGTTAAGAGGGGAAGCAGAGAGATGAGTAAGAACCAGAATCAACTAATGCAGACAAAATCCAGTGCACCACCCGACTTTGTTAATGAGGTTTTATTACAACGCCACATGATCATTTGTTTACTGTTGTCTATGGCTGGTGTCACACTATCATGGCAGAGTCCAGGGGTTCACAGAAATATTCATTTACTCATTTGAGAAATACTCAAATACTCATTTGAAAATATTTGCTATCTGGCCATTTATAGGGAAAATTAAGCAGTGTCTGCATAGAAGCCTGTAGCAATAGCCACACTACTATATAGCTAATCAGCATTCAACTACATGAATGGCTGAGCATCTACTGTGTGCTTAGGAGAAACACAGGAGCCTAGAAATATACATGCTATATAAGACCAAGTGTCTTCTTTGATAATGTTCAGTAGCATCAGATTCATCCCCTCACTGACCCTGACAAAATCTGCTCTTGCAAAGCCTCAACTATTCCTTCCCAAACCTTCAACATCAGCTCAAGTCCTACCCCCTCCACCTACCATTCCTTCATTTATTCATACCTTACTCTACATTTTTTTTAAAACTCTAGTCCTAAGTATATTCTATGTTCAATCCCTTAGCTTGGACTAATCTGTGAATATTCACATATTTGGATAACCGACACTTTTTTCTCCGTGGTGATGAAACCATGAAATAGCCCCGCCTGTCCCCTAAGCTCTGAGGTGCCAACTAAGCCTCTCGCCTGGTGAGGGCACTCCAGATCCAAGGCTATGGCAGTTGGCTCAGGGTCAGAATACAGCCTAACAGAATCTCTCCTTCAAGCCTATCTGCTGAAATTCATAAGAATTATTATCTCTTGACTTGGCTGGCATGGTACGAGAAAGCTCCAAGTCCAGGACAGTCAACATTCCTGACCAATGTGCTCATTGCAGACACACACAACCCACCTTCAGTGAGGTGAGAGACAGTGGAGAAGCAAATAGAGAGAGGTGTGAGTCTAGATGGGCTTCCCTGAGCCCTGCATCTCACAATACCTCTCATCCTTACTGACTACACAAGCTAATGAATCCGAATTATTTAAGTTGACTGTGTTTCTGCCATTTACCACAGCAATCTTCATGAAATAGGCAAGGACTCCTGCCAAAAGATAACCAAGGCAGGGCTGTTTGGTGTCTCTGCAAACCTCAGTCGTGTACCAGGGAACTTCAGATTGCTGGGACACTAGATGCTGGCTAGTTGGTGGGCACCTAGGCCCCTTACACCTTGATCGTGGCTGTTAGGGCTTCACCTATGATCAGAGTTTGCTAAGAAGAAACCTAGAGAAGGTATGGTACAAAACCAAGATGCTCTATCTTTTGCTCATTCTGGGGCTGGCTTGGTACAGGAACTTACCATGTGATTTCAAGTAAGTCTTTCATACCATAAAATCCCCTACCTTAAATGAGGAAATGGGCCTTTTGGAGCAATGCTCTCCATTCTCTGATTCCTGACCTTAGGTTTGTCCAGTTCCTGGGGAAATGAGCATTTTTAGCCCATCATTTTGGAACCAAGGTGACTGTTTTCATAAAATATTATTTGATTTTGTTCTGAAAAATTCAATCTCCGAGCCACATGCAGAGGTAGAAGTCTGCTATTTACATTGGACTCCTCACTCTGCTCTGGCTGGGGCAGTCTCCACACACCCGGGGACATGCTAGGGGAAATGAGAGCACTTTGTTTTTATCGTGGTTATGTGTGTCTCATGAAATATTCCAAGTGCTTCTTGAGAAACAAAACAAGGAAGTACAAAAAGGGGATTTACAAATGTCTTAGAGGCCAGTATAACCCATGAGGAATTTTAAAGCTGGCTGAAAGTGTTTTCTTATTTCCTATAAAAGTACCTTATTCAAAAAAATCAAATCAGATCAAGAAGTTCTCTGGCAATGGTTTCTTGTTTCCAACCCTTAGCCCCATTTCTCGTGAGCTGTTATTCATGGACTATTCTGAATACAACACAGATTAAGACCATTACATGTTTCTCAGCTGGGGTGCAGTTAGCATTTTAAATGAGACTCTTTCTGTGCACTCAAGTCCCCTGCTTCAAGAGATGTTTGCCTGCCTTCTTAGCTAAATGCCAGCCATATAGTCCCCTACCATTGTGATGGTCAAAAAATACCTCTGTGCATTTCCAATAACCTGAGGGGGACTGGAGCAAGTAGTTTTCAAGTCCATTTAACAAATGGGTTCACTGAGGCCCAGACGTGGGAAAGTGACAGGATTTCCAAGATCACACATGACTAAGGAAGGATTTTGAAGCCGCGTGTTTTGACCATCCAATCCTAGTTATCCTTATGATACTTAACCCCATCTCTAATAACAGTAGGTTTCAATTTGACTGATGAAGCTGTTAGACAACTGAGAACCAAAATATTACTATTAATGCCAATACCAACCATTAACCCCCAATTATACTTTGATTGTACTTGATACATTCTTACAATGTAGTTTAGCAAGTTTTTTCATCCTCATCAGGTTTTCATTACCATAAGTTCATCATACTTGTATTGGTTAGTGGACAAGGAGTACTCTATCAGAATCCAAAAGCAGGATTCTAACTCTTGCTCTGTGCTCTCAAAAGAGCAGAGAGATGAGCTGGTGGGAGCATACCCAGAAGGCAGAGACTAAAGATATTCAGCAACTCAGGAAGAGCTTCTTTGTCCATAAAATCCTAGCATTTCTGACATTAGGAGCACTCTTTGGTTAACGTTTGTCTTCCCATGCGTTGCTCTTACTGTGTAACCAAGTGGTCCACAATACCTAGAGGGGTGTGTGTGTGTGTGTTAATTGCTCAGTCATGTTCAACTCTTCACAACCCTGTGGATGTAGCCCACCAGGCTCCTCTGTCCATAGAACTCTCCAGGCAAGAGTACAGAAGTGAGTTACCATTCCCTTCTCCAGGGGATCTTCATGATCCAGGTCTCCTGCACTGCGGGCAGATTCTTATCACTGAGCCACCTGGGAGGCCCTATCAATAACAACATATTACAGTGAAATCTTCTCATTCCTTGCCTGTTTATAGCTCCCCAAATCCCACCCCATTATTAGATTCGAGAAGAGGAAATAGAAAGGAAAAGAAGTATGCTTCATTAAAGAGTAGGTATCTGCATCTCACTTTTCTACTACAGCAGAGTCACTGGCAACAGGAAGGAAAAATCTGCCTTCATGTCATGCATCTTGGACTCCCCCTCACCGACACCTGATCCATCAATATCGTACAAAGGTGAAAAAGGACAGAGCCTTCAAGACTCTGTGTTCTTGTGGTATTTTCAGAGCAATTCATGATCCTCTTTTAATTCATTTGGTCTCTCTGAGATGTGCTGTGAACAAGCCCACAGGATCAATGATGGAGTGATGCCCAGTCACTTTTTCAGTGTTTTGGTAGAACAACAGGTCTGAGGTCGCATTCTAACAGCAATACTCTCTTACCATCCAGAGTATTTTCTTCTTCCACAAGAATTTTAAACACACACACACAAAACCCAGCTTGACTCAAAAGATTAACACAATGTGAATAGAACAAAGCTAAGGTCCTAAGTATGGAGACTTTCTAGCTGAAAGCATTTACAGCAGTATATACGACTGCAAGAGGAATACCAATTTATAGCTAATAACCATCAAGGGAAAATGAAAAAAATATATATATATATATTACACACACCCCTCAAATAAGCTTGTAATGGCAGAGTTTTCTTTTTCTTTTGTGGACTGCATAGCTTGTGGGACCTTAGTTACCTGACCAGGGATTGAATCTGTGCCCTCGGAGATGAAAAGTGCTGAGTCCGAACCACTGACTACCAAGGAGTCCCTCTTTTCCATATTTTTAGTAGTATTATTAGGGATTCATTAGGAAACAATCATTTAATTTCTCTAAAATATCAATTATGGTTTGGCTGCCCAGGCATATAATTTTTTAAAATGTTTCTTAATACCATATGAAACTGAAAACTAAGATTTTGTCCTTCTCCCCCTCCAAAACCAAAGGAGGGTCAATTTTGAGCTATGAAAAATCCCTTTTCTATTTTCTTCCTTTTTTGGGCCATGCCACTCAGCTTGTGGGATCTTTGTTCCCCGACCTAGGATTGAACCCATGCCCCCTGCAGTGGAAGCACAGCATCCTAATCATGGGACCACCAGGGAATTCCCTCCTTCTCTATTTTTGACAGTCATCTTCCAGAAGAACCAGAGAAACTAGCTTCAGTCCTGGAAAAAGGCTGCCAAGCACAAGGATATCCTTTCCATCTTCTCTCCTTTTGTAAAGTTGAGAGCTGCCCATGTGTTTATCCAAATCTATTCTTCAACAAATATTTGAGGAAAACAAGGAAAAGGCATAGAAACATTTACTGTTAGAGTTACAAAAAAAAAAAAATTCAGGACAGAGAGGGAAAAAAAAGACCGTAAAAAAAAAAATGCAATTATCTGGCATGCCTTAAAGCTAGTCATAACTATTTCAAATTACTTTGCATATAAATACCAGTTATCCCCATGGGAAAACGTAACTGCCCCCTCAACCTACCCCCCAAAGAGAAATGCCTGGAAGTGAGTGAGTTATAAATCTACTGTTCTACAGTAAAGTTATACCATAGAAAAATGCATTACTCCTTTTTCCACACCCCAACTCTATCCCAGGGACGGGGGAGCCTGGTGGGCTGCCGTCTATGGGGTCGTACAGGGTCGGACCCGACTGAAGTGACTTAGCAGCAGCAGCAACTCTATTTCAGTACTTTCCCATGAAGCACATTGGCAAAGTAAAACTTCCTGGTGGTGAAACAACAACAACTTGGACGCAAATAAAAATAACTGCATCAGACAAAAATCAATAAGGCAGATCTTCAACTCAATTATTTCCCCTCTGGGGATGAAGTGCGCTCATGATGAGATATTTGTAAATATGCTATTGGTATCTATTTGGTTTGCTTAAACACAGTCACCTCTCAATCCACAGCGCTATTTCACTCTTCTTCCCAAGGCCTCTCCTCCATCCTCAAGAGGTAGTCATCAGAAAATAGGGAGAGGGATATCGTTTTGCTGCAAACTGCAGATGGTAAATGAGTAGATGATCTTATTTTGAAAAGTTTGCCAGGTGGTGGAGAGGAGAGTTTTCAAGGCTTAAGTGAATCAAATTCAGTTTGGTTTCAATATTCTTTGACTAATAAAGGAAGATCTCAAATTCCTCCAATTGAAAATAACCAAAATCCTCAAGCAAGAACAAAAATCCTTTTTGTATTCTCTTGAGACCACCTTCAGTGTGTTACGAGGCCTGGGCAAAGCCTTAGGACACCAAACTTCATATGTGTGTGTGTATGTACACATATACGGGATTTCCCTAGTGGCTCAGGAGTTAAAGAATCCACCTGCAATGCTGGAGTCAAAGGAGACACAGGTTCGATCCCTGGGTCAGGACGATCCCCTGGAGGATGGCATGGCAACCCACTCCAGTATTCTTGCCTGAAGAATTCCATGGACAGAGGAGACTCGCGGGCTACAGTCCATAGCATCACATGGAGTCGGACACGACTGAAGGGGCTTAGCACGCACATACGTATATACATACACAAGTAGGGCCATTGTTCACATTAATATCCAGGGCAAAGCAGGAAGCCATTTTGGAAAAACAGTCATCACAAACATTGTGGCCAAAAAGGCAAGAAACTGACAGACTCTCTTAACCAAAGTGCACTCCAGCTCCTCTAAGCCCTCAGCTCAGCCTCATCCTTGTACCTTGTTCTCAAAAGCAAGAATATAGCTAACTCTCCTTGAACCACCTCCCATCCTCTGAGGATAACTGTTTTCTGATCAAACTCCTCATTCCCTTCCATCTACCAGGTGATAATGGATCACTCTGGCCTGCCTTCAGCAAAAATCCTATTAAAAGGGTTTAGCCAGAAATCCCTCTTGGCCCCTGATGTTTACTTTTAGTAACCTCCCACCCACTGACTCTCATCCAGCCCCTTAATTCTAAACCCTAACTCATCCATGGTACCTTTAGAAGTGAACACAACTACACTGATGTCTCTGTTTACCTACTGTAATAGTTCCTGAGTAAATATGTTTTTAGCATTTTAACTGCTGTTTGCTCTGGTTTGCTTTGACAGAAGTGCAACAGATTTTTTAAAAGTCCATGAAAAAAGGGCATTTATTGGATGGATGTCATGTATGTGAGCACCTGCTTGTTTTCTGTGGATTTCTCTTTTCATCAATTTAACTTTAATGTGGAAGAGTCATGAATGCAAGCCTGTCTTATGTTCTTATTTTAACCTGTTAGCTCAAAAATTCTTTCTCTTCTTTCTCTTTTCCATAGAAGTATGTGATAGCTACAGGGATTCAGGATTTCCTATGGCTCCCACGCACTGTGCCTTAAAGATGACTTTTCTTTATTTAGAAAAGGAGCTTGTTGTTTAGTCACTAAGTCATGTCCAACTTTTTGAGACCCCATGGACTCTATGTAGTCCACCAGGCACCTCTGTCTATGAGATTTCCCAGGCAAGAATACTAGAGTGAGTGGCCCTGCCCTCCTTCAAGTGATCTTCCCAAACCAGGTATCGAACCTGCGTCTTCTGCATTGGCAGGTAGATTCTTTACTGTTGAGCCACTAGGGAAGCCCCAAAAGAGAGCTACATTGCAATAAAATATGAACATCTTACATCAGTTTAGTTCAGTTCAGTCACTCAGTTGTGTCCGACTATTTGCGACCCCATGGACTGCAGCACACCAGGCTTCCCTGTCCATCACCAAATCCCAGAATTTACCCAAAGTCATCTCCATTGAGTCGGTGATGCCATCCAACCATCTCATCCTCTGTTGTCCCCTTCTCTTCCCACTTTCAATCTTTCCCAGCATCAGGGTCTTTTCCAATGAGTCAACTCTTCGCATGAGGAGGCCAAAGTATTGGAGTTTCAGCTTCAACATCAGTCCTTCCAATGAACACCCAGGACTGATCTCCTTTAGGATGGACTGGTTGGATCTCCTTGCACTCCAAGGGACTTTCAAGAGTCTTCTCCAACACCACAGTTCAAAAACATCAATTCTTCGGCACTCAGTTTTCTTCACAGTCCAACTCTCACATCCATACATGACCACTGGAAAAACCATAGCCTTGACTAGACGGACTTTTGTTGGCAAAGTAATGTCTCTGCTTTTTAATATGCTGTCTAGGATGGTCATAACTTTCCTTCCAAGGAGTAAGCATCTTTTAATTTCATGGCTGCAATCACCATCTGCAGTGATTTTGGAGCCCCCCAAAATAAAGTCAGCCACTGTTTCCCCATCTATTTCCCATGAAGTGATGGGACCAGATGCCATGATCTTAGTTTTCTGAATGTTGAGCTTTAAGCCAATTTTTTCACTCTCCTCTTTCACTTTCATCAAGAGGCTTTTTAGTTCCTCTTCACTTTCTGCCATAAGGGTGGTGTCATCTGCATATCTAAGATTAGGAAAGGTATGAATCCAGAAAATGCCAATACCCATATATTCTGATTTATCAAAGATGTGTAGTTTGTTTTTGAAATTGTCTGCCCTGTACGATGAAGAGCAATGAGATAAACCAGAAAGGCAGGGATGGGGACCTGGATTTTAGACTTTATTCTCACCATTAGAGTCAAGTAAAGTCACAGGCACTGGGGGAAATGAGAAGAGGTAGTTCATCTGAAACTACCACAACTTTGTTAATCAGCTATAGCCCAATACAAAATAAGTTCTTTATTTTATTTTACTTTTAAGATATCTACCTAGAAAGGGAGGTGGGGGTGGACAGATAGCCCACAGAACCCATTAAATGTCCAGCTCAGGCATGGTGATGGTATCTCTGAGCAAAGTGAGCCATCAAAGGTTCTGAAGAAAGTAAGGACCTTGATTGAAGTGGTAGTTTAAACAGCTCCCTGTAAGCCTTGGCCTTTGATGAACCAATGGAGGGGGAAAACACCATAGGCAGAGAAGCCAGTCAGGAGGCTACTGTGATAGTGTGTAACGAGGGCCTGAAGCGGATGAGCCAGCAGGGGTGTGAGATGATGGATGCAAGGAAGGCCTAGAAGGAGCGGTCAGGCATAAGATGCTCTGTGTGGAACATGCATTCAGGAATGACATTTGGAACACAGCTTCTTGCAACAGCAGAACACGAAGGCTAACACAGGTAACAGGCTATTGGAAATTAGGAACCCAAGTAACAGCTAAAATTCACCAGGTTCCCGCCAGACTTCAGACCGCTTTAACTGGACATGAGGTACTGAAACAGCAGATTCCTCCACACAACTAAACTGTATGCCACCTGCTGCAAAAACAGAGCAAAACCCACAGCTGGCTCTTAGGAGCAGCCCTGCTCAGTAAGCCAGCATTGGAAATGGTTCTCCGTATTCCCAGCCTCCCTCCCTTAGCAAACTCTCTCCCCTTCTACCTGGGTTGCTCAGCGACAGTGCCAGCCAGTAGCTAGGTTAACCTGATACCCCAGGGCCCCTCTCCCTAGGTGAAGGCACTACTAGCTCGTGAACGCTGCCCCTGATGTCAGAGCAGCTCTCCCCCAGCCCGGAGAGAGCACCCTCTCAGCCCATCTCCCAGAACCTCAGTGCTGGTGGTTCATCCCTCTGCCTCCACAACAGCCTTCTTAGTTCCCCTCTGTCTTCACGGCTCCCAGTTTGGGAGAAACGTCTTCTCTCGGTTAGAACTTCTAGATGACTCCAAAGTTTGCATCTGACCAGCTTTCATCCAGACTGTTACTTCATCTAGCTTCAGGGAACCATGAGCTTCCTTCTGTGTCTCCCACTCTGTTCCCTGAAACTGCAAGTTCATGATACTGGGAAACATCCAAAAAGTCCACCAATTTGTGATGGTTATTCAATTACAGACTTTCCATGCAGTTCAGCACCATTCAACACTTAAAAGAAAGATCAGTGAAGCTCATCTCTGCCTGCTGGGATGGACCCAACACTACACTTGCTGCCACAAAGAAGAAAAATGCATAGTGGTGTGTACGGCATTCTTTCAGCTAGGAAAGGGGCTGTAGGTGGTTGTACTTTTATCAAACAGCTCTGGTTGAATGCTGTTTTTAAATTTTAAGTGGTCAGTCTCAGAAATGCAGTGCCCGTAGATTTGCCCCAGTTGTGAACGCGTCAAGGGGAACATAACTTACAATGAAATTATTCTAGTCACTGTTTGACTTCTTATATTCTATGGAAATGGGTTAAAAAATAGTTTTCTGCTAATGGCTTGTTTCCAGGATACCATTTTTCCAATTCCTCACAAAGAGCAGAGATTATTAACCCTGTGATTTTATTCCAGTGGGACTGTTCAAAACCGCACTTGCTGCCATCCGCAGAGGTTAAGCAGTGAATTATGAATGGCACAATGATAATGAAATTCTCAAAATGAACTTCTGCGGGCTTCAAATAGGTTTTCTTGGTGGGATGAAGGGTGGGCAGAGAGGGGAAAGGCAAGCATTAATAGTCTGAAGGTCTAGACACACTCAATTTGATTGTACAGAGTAGTAAGGATGCCCCCAAAGCCTCGATCTGTGAATTTGTCCTAATTCCACGCAACAAACATTGTTAAACCATAGTATCTGAGAGACTGGAGAATTAAATGTAGTAGGAACCAATGGCGACAGTAGCTGCTGCCAAATTAACTTACCTAGAGCCTCTTCTGAACATTCAACAGGAGATTTGTTACCAAACTCTGACCTGGGCAGCTCTCTCTGCAGAAAGAGAAGCAGACTGACTGAAAATGGCTGCCCCCCTCCCCTCCCCTAGTGAATCCACGTGGGGTCCGTGCCCACCGCCCACCCCCACAGGTGAGTCCACCAGCTGCAGGTCATTAGGAGGCTGGGAGGGACAGAGGGCTGAGTCTGGGCTCAGTGGCAGCCCCCCATCACCAGGAAAAGCTGTAGACGCTCCTGTGGGCAAGTCAGAAATGCAGAATTAGGCGCCAGCCCCCAACTACAGAATCTGCATTTTAACAAGCCCCTCAGGCAATGCATAGGCACACACAATGTGAGGAGCACTGAGGGTGAGCGGCAGGACTGGGAAAAGCTGGCTGCATTGAATTTAAAGAAGCAGAAAAGAGGGGGAGGCCCTCCCTTTTTTAGCCTCACCTTACAAAATGTTCAAAACTCACTATTTTCTCAAATCTTGACTTTTGGAAGATACTCCTGCAGAGAAGCACAGCATCCCCAGCTCACCATGCATCCAGGGAAAGAAGGTGAGGAAAGCTGCAACGAAAGCTGAATCTCAAACTTGGTCTGCTGTCTGCAAGTCCTCTATCCTTTCTGATCACACGTTCCTCATCAATAACATGAAGACTTGGAACAGACAGTCTTCTAAGCCTTTGCCTAGGCAGTGATGTCTATAGTTCTCTCACTGAGAAAAAGAATCTCCCCTAAGAGGTCTCCAGATCACAGATAAAAATTCCCTCCCATCTCCCCTCTTTACTAATCCCTGGATTGCACAGGACCTCTGTGGGAAAGCCTCTTTAGCTCTTTCTGACTTCCCTGGTTGTGTTATACCACACACACATCACTCTGCCACAAGACTGTGCGTTTACTTGGGGCCAGCTGGTCTGCATTTCTCAGATTTCTGTTTCAGCGAGTTCTCTTAGTAACTTTAGAGACACAGATTTTTGAAAGTTTGAGCTTTCCTCAATACACCTGGTCCCTTCCCAGAAAGAAGGATAATACACACACACGTACACATACAGCATGTGTGAAGATGAAGTAGTTTAGCTGTTTTGGTATTTGCCACGTAGGGATAAAGACAAGCCACAGTGGCTATCAGCACAGCTGATTATTGTTAACACAGAATTCTGGGGTAAAATTTCTCCTTAAAGTTAATCCTTAAAGATCAAGTAGCCTAAATTATATTTTTGTTGTTCTTTAGTTGCTAAGTCATGTTCAACTCTTATGCAATCCAGGGACTGTAGCCCACCAGGCTTCTCTGTTCATGGGATTTTCTGGGCAAGACAGTGAGTTGCCATTTCCTTCTGGGGATCTTCCTGACCCAGGGATTGAACCCGAGTCTCGGGCATTGCCAGATGAATTCTTTACCACTGAGCCACCAGATAAGTCAAAAATATTAAATTTAAATATCTCTTTTATAATACTCTGACATATTGTCCTTCAGGCTCTGAATATCACCATCATTAGTAAAACCAATAGCAGTCACACCATTCCATTTTCCCTGAGGTTATGGACCACATGACAACTTTCTGGTCTTCTACCTACCAAGACTGTCTCTTCCTTATAAAGCCCCTCAGCACCCCTCTTCTCTAGCATAGTCTTTCAGTTTGTGTTTCCTAATTAAGCATTCTCAGTTCCTCTTAAGATGTTGTTTCGCATTTCTTTAGTAGGCTCACAACCCTTTCAAAGCAGAGCACCTGGACTTGAAATCAATATTCTGGAAGTGGAATAGGGCAGGACTTAATTAGGGCTGTTTTGCTGGTTCCCTTCTTTGAGAAGGAAGTGAAAGGATCACATCATATGGCAGGATGTTTATTGAGATATAGTCCATGTTTTGTTCTTTCATTTGTCTCAACCTGACACCCAGACCAGGTAATGGGACTTTTGTGCTCTCCTGCTTCTGGGGAATTTGCATTGCAAAGATATGAGAAGTTGATCCCAGAATGTTCTTAACTTCTCTTTTCCAGGATCTTGTACTTGGCGAACTTGGAGGGTGTCAAGAAGAGCAGAGAGCTTCTCAGGTGGCACTAGGGGTAAAGAACCTGCCTGCCCATGCAGGAAACATAGGAGATGAGGGTTCCATCCTTGGGCCAAGAAGATCCCCTGGAAGAGGGCATGGCAACCTGCTTCAGTATTCTTGCTTGGAGAATCTCATGGAGAGAGGAGCCTGGCAGGCTACAGTCCAAGGGGCTACAAAGAGCTGGACACTACTGAAGTGACTTAACATGCATGCCGGCAAAAAAAGCAGAGATAGAGCAGTGCCAATGCAATAGAAGGGTTAAAGCAAGAGGGAAAAAAAGACGAGATGCCCCAAGTATGGGCAGGAGATGGAGATAATCCACAAAGTTGTAGAGACTTCTGCTGTGTTAGATTCAATAGATGTGGTCTGCTTTTGGAGAGTGGAGTGCCTGCCAGGGCACTGGGGGAGTTGGACTCCAGTCCTTGAAGATCTCACCTGGGTGAACAAATATTCTTGGAACAAAGCCTTGGCACAAAGGGAACTGAGACATTTGTCTTCAAGAGATTCCACTTTCCCCACTCAGACTTGGTAATGGGGAGCTCAGTGCAGTCTAGAATGGATTGAAAATAAAGAACTATTTCCCCCGCCTTCCAGCAATAACTCATGTCTCCAAAACTTGGATGTGACCGAGGGAAAGGGAATGGAGCCTCCAGAAATGACTGAAATGTACTTTCCCTACAGCCTCCCAGGCTACAGGCTTAGTTTGATTTTGAGAAAATGAAATGCTTTGATTTTGTTTTATATCTGCACTTATTGTTTAAATTTTATTTCTATTATAACTGTATGAAGTATTGTGAAGGGACTCAAAATAACGATTTCTCGCCTCAGTCAAAGTCCTGTCTAATCCAGCGCTAACACTTTGATTTCGCTTGATAATGAAAGGAATTATAGTCAAATGGAAAGCAATGTGACTACTTGTCATTTTGTCTCTCTGTCTCTTACTTTCCTCCTCTGACAAATGGCGATAATGATGACATAACTTCACAAAGATTACTGATGGATTGTGAGATTCCCATGCAGATGGCCATAAATGTTTAATAGCCATGGGATTTGTGGACTTTGTTTAGGATATTGGTTAAAAGCTTGGGTTCCAGGGTCAGAGCATCTGGGTTTATACCCTAGCTCTATGTGAGCCTGCGTGGTTTTGGGGAAGCTCGTTATCCTCCCAGCTCTCAGCCCTTCCATTTCTCTAACTTTAAGATGGGGATAATAATAGTGGCTAGTTTGTAGGAAGGCATGAAAATTAAATAACATAACCCATGTAATGTTCCCAGCAACATGCTTGGTACCTGCTAAGTGTTAATTAACTATTAAACATTGAGGAAATTGAGATAAAACATTTTAAAAAATTACATCATAAAATTGTTGTCATCATTATCAAGTACTTGGTATTATACTGACTTGAAAAGAAATTTTCCTATTTTTAAACATCTGGACCTAAAATATATATAATTATAACAACAAAAGGAGAGAAAACATTTATATATCCACAGATGGGGACTATTACTTATTGGGGTCTCAAAATAACATAACACCATGATATAACTCAGATCCAGTTTCCATAAATACCCTTTGATGATTAAATGATGGAGAAGTAAATGACAATACTCAAAACTTCTTTTGTGCATATATGCCTGAATATGGACATCTTTAAAATGAAACAGTTTCCTTAATTTGCCAGGCAGATGATACAAAGGTTTAATCAATAATTCATCTTGGCAAAGAAACTCATTACTCAGCCAAGGCTATGACGAAAATCCTGTTAGGAAGCCTTGCTTTGGCTAAACAAGACAACTAAATTAAGTGCAAAGTGAATAACCCAACTCTCTATAAATCATTCATTTCAGGATTAAACATTATGGATTTCTCCATTAAATATGCATCCCAGGCCTGGGCACATGTTAACGTCTATATTACTCAGTCCTGAGAGATAGCTAATGCAGTCCTCTGGGAGTCTCTATGAAACTACCAGCCTACTGAGTAGGACAAAAGCAAATAATGGAGAGTTTTGGAGAAGCCAAGAACTGAAAGCCAAAAGTCCTCAAAACCAACCTTTCACACAACCTGGGCGCCCCTTCCAACTTAGTCTGAAGGCTGGTCATCCTCTTCTGTGTAAATGCTGTGAGTTGGGGCTTTACTACCCATTTTTGATAAAGCTCTTTCTATTTCATGTGGCAGAAAACTCAACTCAAGCTAGCTTAAGCAAAATGGGGATTTATTGCATCATATCTCAGAACATGAATAATCTAACTTCATACTTTTAGTCTTGGCATAGTCAAGACTCCATCAATGTCACCAGGGTTTAATCTTTATTCCCATATTTACTCTGAGCGCTCTTCTTTTCAAGTGGACTCCCCTTGTGGTGGCACAATGGCAGCTGCAGCCCTCTGTTTTGTCCTTCAGAGCCAGTAGGTAAAGCTCCACACCTCGATAACTCAAAGAAACCCAGAATTGTTTTTGGCTCTAATTGGCCTAACTTGGGCTGGGGCCCATCCCTGATTCATTCATCATTGTGAGAAGTGGGGTAGGTCTGTGCAGTGCTCTGATATCCCAGGCTCAGTGTACATGCCACAGTTGGCAGGGGGATGAGTCAGCTGCAATGGAATGATAATGAAAGGGAAGAAGAGAGGTATTGAAGGAGTCAGTCCAAATAGAAAAGCAGAACAAATGAATGCCTAGTGACCAAAATCCTACTCTACACAATATTCACCACTGACCATTACTCTAACTTGTCTTAGGAAAGCAATCCTTTACTTAGATGTAAATTGAGTTTTGGAATTTCCATTCCCAGTCCTTTGCCTTCTGGAATCACATAGAACAAGACAGTTTTCTCTTCCCAATGGCAGTTCTTCAACTCTTTTCTAGAAAGACATCGAATCCCCTTTGGTCTGCTGTCCTCCACATTAAATGTATGACAGACCAGGAAATAGACTTTTTAGATTGAGAATAAATCAAGGTATGCTATTAAGCATATTTTATCATCTTATTGTGAAACTAAACATAACTTTTCATTCTGTTTACCTTTGTTTCAAAGAAACTGGTTTTATTAATAACACTGGCAGGGCTACTGGGAAAATAAACATTTTCAAGATGAGTTGATTAAGTAATATCAATTAGGTAATTTACACCAACCATCCAATGAAGGACACAAAAAAACCTGAACAAAACAATTTAAAATATTCTTTAAAATATCAAAGAGCTAACAAAATAATGAAAAACCACTAGATCTAAAACTAATGAATATGCCAAACCAGAGACATAATAGTACAACTTGAAGTTTCTTTTGCCATAGAAGCATCTTCTGATCTGGAAGAGATATCTGCAATTTTGTTTGGGCTGCCTGATTAAGTCAGAGAGAAAGTGTCAAGTTCTAGAATTCACCAGAGTGAGGGATTTTGATAAACCACTATGCAGCATAAACTAGGACAAAATGGGCTATACCCTCAGGATAAGGATGAACCTGTGGTCAAACAGGCTTGCAACTGTCACCAAGTCATCTAAGTAATTCATGAAACTTCAGGCTTTGAAGATGAATTATGGTAACCCTAGACTGGTGACAAAAAGCCTAGAAAAAGCAAATTCAAAAAGTTCTTTCTGGAGAAGATCACATTATACTGGGGCTCATACAATCAAGATAGCCAGGCATACAAGAAATTAAGACAATAAGAGTAAGAACCGACAGAGACAGAGGACAACCAAAGAAGAGCTGAAAAGACCTCAAGTAGTGGAATATATATACACATAACTAAATCACTTTACTGTACACTGGAAACTGACACAATATTGTAAATCAGCTCTATTTCAACAACAACAAAAGATTAAGACAAGACATTCTCACAAGAAAACACCAGGGTATATTTTCATTACCTTGGGTTTGGATATGGATTCTTAAAGATGGCACTAAGATAACCAGCAACGAAAGAAACAAATAGACAAAATGAACTTCATCAACATTAAAAACTTTTGTGCAAAGGACATTATCAAGAAAGTGAAAAGAAAACTTATGGAATGGGAGATAATACTTTCAAATCATGTATCTGATAAGAAATGAATATCCAGAATATATAATGAATGCCTACAACTCAATAACAAAAAGACAAATCGAATTTTAAAATAGGAAAAGAGCTTAAATATATGCTTCCCCAAAGAAAATACATAAATGACTAATAAACATAAGGCTCAAAAAATAGGCTCAATGTCATTAACCATTAGTGAAATGCATGTCAGAACCAGGAGGTACCACTTTATACCTACTAGAATGGCTAAACTTGTTTGTTTTTAAGAAAATGAAGTGTTGATGAGAAAGTAGGACAACTAGAACCCTTGTACACTGATGGTGGGAATATAAAATGGTGTACCCACTGAGGAAAATGGCATGGTAGTTCCTCAAAAAGCTAAATGTAGAATTACCATATTTCCCAGCAATTCATCTTAGATATACATCCCCAAAAGTATTACGCGGGGGCTTTAACAGATACTTATACACCAGTGTTCACTGCAGCGTTATTCACGATATCCAAACAGTAAAAACAACCCAAGTGTCCATCAGCAGATGAATGGATAAACAAAACATGGTGTATACATACAATGGAATATGAGTTATCCATAAAAAGGAATGATGTTCTGATACATGCTACAACATAGATGAAACTTATAAACATTACACTATATGAAATAAGCCATACATAAAAGGACAAATATTATATGATTTCACTTATATGAAATATCTAGAACAGGCAAATTCAGAGACACAGAAAGTAGAATGGCAGTTGCCAGGGGCTGAGGGAAGTGGGGAATGGGGAGTTATTGCCTAACAGTTACCATGTTTCTGCTTGGGATGATTAAAAAGGTTTGGAAATATATAATGTACATATTATTGTACAACACTGTGAATGTAATTATACTGCTGAATTATACATTAAAATGGATAAAATAGCAAATTTTATGTTCTATATGTGTGTGTGTGTGTATATACATAATGACAAATTTTTTTCAAAGAAAGAATCCAGATAGAAACGAGGGCAATTTTCTTTTAGTGTTCACCACTTGGTAGGGGTGGAAAACCCCCATAATGAACCAAGATATATAAGATGGATTTAAAATTCAAATAGAAAATAACTCAGCATACAGTAACATAAACATTCAATGCACTGTCTACATTCCACATTCTTGGTCTTTTAAAATTATGATTCAAGTTCAAAATGGTGTTCTTACCATAGTCCAAAATTCTCCATCCTACTGGAAATCCAAAGGGGTGGCTGATAGGTACCAAAGACACGAATGAGAGGCAGGAAAGGACAGCAAATGACAACCATCAACAGATGTACTGAAGTCACAAGAGGGCCAGCATTACCTTGGGGGAGTTTAGGATGGAAAACAGAATTAAGTCAAAAGCCAAACCTCAGAGGTGCTCAAGAAAATTATCTGTGAACCAGGAGTAATAGCTGAGAGAAAGAACCACAGGCACGAGGACAACGCCCAGGGGTCGACCATGGTAGAGCACAGAAGAGCAATCAGAGCCGAGCACCAGGCACAAAGATAAAGATGGAGCAAGGTCAGAGTTCCGAAGAGGCTGTCCAGGCAGAGAGGTCAGGAGCTGGGAAGGATGATAGGAGCACTGTGTGAACGTGGGCCTCTGAGCCGCCCTAGAGGGTCTCCTGCACCCTGCTTCAGAGCTCTACCGAGTGAAGTTATAAAAAACACAAGAAATAGGACAGAATTCCAGACTCACTGAATCAGCATCTCCAGACAGCTTATTAAAAAGCATAGAGATAGCTGCTGACAAAGGTTCATCTAGTCAAAGCCATGATTTTTCCGGTAGTCATGTATGGATGTGAGAGCTGGACCATAAAGAAAGTTTAGTGTTGAATAATTGATGCTTTCAAACTGTGGGCCTGGAGAAGACTCTTGGGAGTCCCGTGGACTGCAAGGAAACCAAACCAGTCAATCCTCAAGGAAATCAACCCTGAATATTCATTGGAAGAACTGATGCTAAAATTCCAACACTTTGGCCATTTGATGTGAAGAGCCGACTCATTGGAAAAGACCCTGATGCTGGGAAGGATTGAGGGCAGGAGGAGAAGGGGGCAACACAGGATGAGATGGTTGGATAATGTCATCAAGTCAATGAACATGAGTTTGAGAAAATTCAGGAACCTGGTGTCCTGCAGTCTGTGGGATCAGACACAACCAGCTGGACACCACTTAGGGACTGGACCACAAACAATATACATTTTAGCATTGTTCCCAGATGCCTCTTATGGGCTTCCCTGATAGCTTAGTTGGTAAAAAATCCACCTGCAATGCAGGAGACCTCGGTTCGATTCTAAGGGTCAGAAAGATCCACTGGAGAAGGGATAGGCTACCCATGCCAGTATTCTTGGGCTTACTTTGTGGCTCAGCTGGTAAAGAATCCGCTTGCAATGTGGGAGACCTGGGTTCGATCTCTGGATTGGGAAGATCTCCTGGAGAAGAGAAAGGCTACCCACTCTAGTATTCTGGCCTGGAGAATTCCATGGACTGTATAGTCCATGGGGTTGCAAAGAGTTGGACACAACTGAGTGACTTTTACTTCACTTTACTTCAGATGCTTCTCGTGCTCTCTAAAATGTGATAACTACAGATTATTCACTCAGCTTCTGAGGCAGACCACCAGTCCCCAGGTTCAACACTAGCCCACAGGATTGATCCACGCTAGGAGCTTGCAGGTCCTGCCAGCGAGTTTTAACACAGACTCTGAGCTTGTGGGGCTGGAGAGGGGACTATGACAGTAGCACCTACTAGTCACGGGGCACCCACCCTGTGCCATGCTTTCCTGGCATTGCTACACTTAATGCTTACTTATGAGGAGAGCCCCATGATCAGGCCCAATTTATAGATGATGAAGCTGAGACTAACAGAAGAAAAGCAGCATATCCTGGGCCTTCTGGCCAGGCTGGAGCAGCTTCAGGTTCTGGGCCAGTTTGACTCCAAGACCTATGCTCTTTCCATATACCACAGTTTACAAAATGTTTCAACAATTGTTTTAAAAATGTAGGGCATAGAAGAGGAGGTTTTAGCATTAGTCGAGTCTGAGTCTTTGGTTAATGGAAAAAACCTTTTTCACCATGGCAAGCCCAGGGCATTATGGGGAAGCAAGACTGGACTGTCTCCTCTAGTCATCTTGATCCCCCAGCCAGAAGGGAGTGTCAGGTTATGTAATCTCCTTGGGCCTTTTTTTTTTTTTTTCAGTGAAGAAGGGTCTGAGATTAAGTTTGGGAAGAGATTGAAAACCAAAGCTCAGAGGAATAGATTAAAATGATGCCGATGCATCCTGAATCACGAGGGGAAAAAATGATAGAACTTTGTTGACGGAGCTGCTGAAGGAAGATAAGACACTGAAGGCATCTCAGAGGGAAACGGGGGCTGGGTTGGGAAAGAGAACAGAGCAGAGAGAAGAGATAACCGGGAGGAGAGCAGAGATAAGAGGCGGGGTGAGGCAAGGACAGGGAGGAAGACTGGGTTCTCCGCAGGCTCTCAGGACTCTGCCTTTCTTTCTCTTGTTTATCTCGCGTTTATCTTAAAAGGGAGAAAGGAGGCCATATTTGTAGTATACCTTAAAGGTTCAATTCTGATCACTGTCTCTGTGCCTGAAAACGTAGCCACATTTGCTGGTAAATCTAATCCTGTCTCTTCAGGACTGCGATACCCAGGCCTAAGACCCTCTGGCATCGTATCCTTTTCATCATGGCATCACCCCCCTTCCCCCATTTCTAGGTTGGTCGTATTCAGACAACATATGCGGGGAGAATACCGGATTTTGCTGAGGTGATTAGGGGGAGACCTACAACCCCCAGCTGACTACCCTTCCCACCTCACACACGAGCATAATCACTGGGAGGTCACCCCAGCACTGTGTGCGCCTGGAGGGGCCAGGGCACAGGGCTGAGCTTTGACTTTGGAGCTGTTCCGCAGCTTGAGTCCCAGCTCGGCTGCAGACGAGTTACTCTGTATCTGAGCTTCCATTTCCCAATGTCTCAAACAGGGATGAGGCTGGCAGCTCCCTCACAGAGAGGTTGATATGGTGAAACAAATTAATGCATGTACAGTGCTTAGGGCAGTGCCTGGCACACAGAAGTGCTCAAATCGTGTTCGTCTGACTGCTGGCCCTGTTAGTAGGTGCAAGTGCAAAGCTGGGTGCATATGGCAGGCACCCCATGAAGATGATATTCCCCTGGGTTGAGGAGTCAGGACGCTTGATTCTAATTCTATCTCATTCACCATCGAGGGAACCAGGGGTGTCACTGGACTTCTCTGTGCTTCCATTTATCTCCTCTATAAAATAGAGTTCTGTCCTTCCTCTGACACAGACTGCTATGTGTTTGAAAATGCTTAGGAAAGCATGAGACAGCATAGAAATACAGAAGTGGTCCCTTCCATTACTCTAACACTGCACTTTTACCAAGCTGATCACTCACTACTGAGCTTATCAACTTTCACTGTAGCTAAGAACTGTTGCTCTAATTTGCCTTCAACTCCTGGGTAGAATGTTTCCTCCTTCCTCCACTGACTCCAGGCACTGGCATCAAAGGCACCGCTGCAAGGAAGGGTGCAGGCTGAATTCCAAACTTTCATTCTTTTTTCTTTCTTCCTTCTTTTTGCCGCTCAGGTACGTTAGAAGTGATTCAAGTCTCTATATTTTGCACTTAGCCTAATAAAGTCAGAAATGGCTTTAGAGACTCTAAGTGTCTGGGAATGAGGAACAGGTCTGTCTAGTTCATTCTTAGACCCCAGCACTGGATAGGACCCTTGGCACATAGGAGATATCCAGCACATTTTTGTTAGATGAATGAATGTGGTTGAAATCAAGATTGTTTACCCACCAAACATTCCCAGTTTCTCCATGCACACTGATCCTAAGTTCTGGCTGAATGGCAGTGTACACAGCCTATAATAATTGGTGTAAATTGGTCCCAGACAGCTCAGTCCCCCTTGCTAAAGGATGGGTTTGTGACCCAATGAAATGTATGGGCAATGAAATATATGGGGAAATCCTCTGGTTGATTCTAGGAAATATTTCCCTTTTTGATAAAAAGTAAGTATCACATTAGGGGGAAAGTCCCATTTCCCATCTGCCTCTTCCTTCCTGCTTGGGATGCTTTTGTGGAAGGGTATTTTAGAGCTGTGGCAGCCATCTTGGGACCAAGAGGGAAGAGTCAAGGAAAGTCACAAAGACTCTAACATCTCATTGTCAGCTAAAGAATGTCATGCCCCATCTGGCTCAACAAGGATTGAGTAACTGCCCCTCCAGCTGCTGATCTTTAACATATCCAAAGGAAGCTCAGGGTGGAGATCAGGAATGAGGCGCTCTGTTCTCTGGGGAAAAGGGCAGAACAGGCCTTCTGATAATTAGATATTTTCATCTAATTATGAAAATTTTTATGAACTTGGATTCTTGCATCTTCACATATTAGAAGAGCACTAAAACCATTACCTGTTCCTCATGACCAACAGGGACTTGGTGTTGCTGCTAAGATGTCCATTCCTTGTAACTAGCAGTGACCTTCTACAAAGATGCGTGCTTGGTTGTTGTACTCTTCTCACCAAATTCACATATACATGGGGATTCCTATCACAATTAGGTGTCAGAGGGCACAGGGTTGCCTTTTGACCAAGTTGCTTGTTCTACACAAAGGTTTCCACTGAACCCATTCTCCACATTTCCCTTGTCATCTTACTGCCATCTCATTATGCCTCTG
This sequence comes from Cervus canadensis, assembly GCF_019320065.1. Taxonomy (NCBI): domain Eukaryota; kingdom Metazoa; phylum Chordata; class Mammalia; order Artiodactyla; family Cervidae; genus Cervus; species Cervus canadensis. The sequence goes on along the minus strand of NC_057389.1, from coordinate 41,045,479 downwards.
ATATCTCTTAACAGACTAATAGCATCCCCTTGTCCCTCAGACATTCCTTGTCTGTTTATCTTTGCTGTTTTCTCATTATCACTTTCCACAGACCAAATATTATATCTTGATTTTTAATTGCTTTAATGGGCCCTGTCCACAGTAATTGGGACATTGAGGTCATTATCTTGTCTCCTCAGATCTTCTTGAGAAATTTTATTGATCATTTCTTCGAGCAAAATCACATGGGGGTACTAGACCCACATAAACTTTTAACTTAGGGCAAGAGTTAACCTGATTAATTAGCAACACGGCTTTCTGGTGCAAAGCTGCCCTCCCTGCAGACCAGTTGTTTGCAAACATGGCTGTATAGAAGAATTATCCTAGGTGCTTTCAAAACTCCTGAAGCCCAGGTCTCCCCCATGGCAATTAAGCCAGGAGAGCAGAGGGGAATCCAGCTTCAGGATTTTTTAAGTTCCCCACAAGGTTCCAGTGTACAGACACGTTTGAAGATCAGTGCTTTAGACAAGTATTTCTTGATCTTTAATGTGCATGTGAATCACACAGAGATCTTGTTAAAATGCAGATTCTGAAGGTCTGGGGTGCCACTGATATTCTGCATTCCAAACAAGCTCCCAGGTGATGACAACAGCTGTCTGAGGCCCACATGTTGCAGAACAAGGGTCTAGAACATAGATTTAGTAGTCTATTCCAATGCTGGAAGTGAAAGGGTTAGTCACTCAGTCATGTCTAACTCTTTGAGACCCCATGGACTATAGCCTGCCAGGCTCCTCTGTCCATGGAATTCTCCAGGCAAGGACACTGGAGTGGGGAGCCATTCCCTCCTCCAGGGGATCTTCCTGACACAGGATCCTTGCAGGCATATTCTTTACAGTCTGAGCCACCATTCCAAAATTAAACTCCCCTTGGGTCCAATTGCAAAGTCAGAGAAAAAAAAAAAAATGCCTGAAGTGAAGCCAAGCGCAGGGACACTATATTATAGAACTCAGAGGAGTGTTGCTTTTGATCTCCAATTTAGTTATGTACTTGGGCTGCCCAACCATCCCAGTTTCTTGGACCGAGGTGGTAAGGTTCTTGCATGCCAGAATTTTCAGTCTTAAAACTGGGACAAATTGGTCACTCTAGTTAACGGTGGCAGCTCTAAGAAATCAACAGTCAAGCTTTGCACTTCAGTGTCCAATTCCTCCTTTCTGGGAACAGGAAGGAGTCCAACAGAGTCACGTGTGTGCCGGGGAAGACAAGCATAAGGGAAAGAAATCTGAGTTGCAGGCCCAATAAGAACTTAAAGAATCTGACTTCAAAAGAGTAAAGAATCAAGCAGATCCAAGTGGAATTAGAAAATTCTGAGAAGATTATCATATGGCCATAGATACTCTTATCCTATCACCTGGGGCTCCCCAGTGGTAAAGAATTTGCCTGCTAATGCAGGAGACTCAGGAGACACAGTTTGATCCCTGGGTCGGGAGGATCCTTTGGAGAAGGAAATGGCAACCCACTCTAGTATTCTTGTCTGGAGAATCCCATGTACAGAGGAGCCTGATGGGCTACAGTTCATGGGGTTGCAAGAGTCAGACATGAGTGAGCATAGCACGTAGTACATACAGATAAATCTAGAGTTTGTGGTTTAGCTCTCTGTTCTAGCACTGGCTTTCTGTATAGCCCAGTTGGTAACCCATTCCTCTTCTCTGGGCCTCAGGTTCAGCAACTAAGAAATGGGAGTTCAATCAAAGGATGTGAAGGGTCTTTCCTGCTTCCCCATCCCCCAATGACTTATGCAACATGAATAAAGCTACCACGGTAGAAGTACACACGAACAGCACAGCTAGATAGTGAGCCCACCTTCTGTTTTGGGAGCAGCCATCTCCGAGGCTCCCCAGGATCCTGCACGGCAGCGATAGCTTCATCGTATTCAGGAACATGTCCCTTTGCTGGCCTTTGATGCTCAGAGAGCCGAGAACTCACATGTCTTTATTTCTTTTTTTTCTTGAGACCATAACATGTTTAGAAATCTAAATGAAACTCTATCTTAGACCCAGCCTTTCGGTTACAAGTGTCTTCCTCCTGCTCTTGCCTCCAGGCAGAGAACCCACTTCTCAACCTTTTGTTTTCTTCAGAGACACAGAGTCTCCCCAGCCACCCATTGCAGGATTCCTGTTAACCTTTCATTAAGCCTGCTGACAGCTCGTTTCATGTCTTCATAACTTAGTTCAACACATTCCCATTTCAATGGGTCCCACCTGGCTTCATTAAGGTTCCTGCCAGCTTCTCCACTAGCAGCTTCCTCCACAAATGCAAATAGACTCTGAGTAAATACCATGGGGACTGGGGGAGACTGAGCTATAAAGGGGTTGGCGCTGGACAACCATCATAACTCTCAGGTTGCCCTGGTGATCTGAGTCAACTAAAATCTAATTCAGACCAACTCCGGTCAATGCCTCAGTTTTAGATGTGTGAAGTCTTAAACAAGGGATGTCATGGTGAAGGACGGGGTAGTGGTGAGAGCATGGAGTCCTTCAGGCCTGGTTCCAGACCAGCTCTGTCACAGGCTAGGACTATGAGCAAATTCTTTCAGCTCTTTCTGTTTTTCTGTTTTCTGGAGAATAATAGACCTGTTTCACTGGGTGGCTGTGAGGATCCAGTGACCCTGCCATCATTTTTTAATTGGAGGATAATTGCTTTACAATGTTGTGTCGGTTTCTGCCGCAGGACAAGGTGAATCAGCTGTAAGTATACATATGTCCCCTCTTGATTGTAAGGTTGTCACAGAGTAAGGGTTTATCTCCCTGTGTTATAGAGCAACTTCCCACTAGTTACCTGTTTTACACACGGTCATGTATATGTTTCAATGTGGTAGAGACCCTGGAACACAGCAAATGCTTCTAAGGATGAGATGTTCTCTCTTTCACTTAGCCTAGAAAGGCCAAGGTCCAGGTTGCAGAATTAGGCTGCTCTAAATCCTCCAGGCCTGACTGTGGTCCTACCGTGGAAAAACAACTGTCAGAGCCCTGTCTCCACTAAAGTCTTTCCTTGTGGAAAGGGAAACATGACACTGGTTCCCGTCTATTGCATTTCCTATGTGGGCTTTGTCTCATTTAAAGTTTTAAGCTTCTGGAGGGAAGCGATTCTCTCTTCTGGGCCACCCACACAGTGGGTACTAGAGGGTTGTTTGTAGATGCTACCAATTCATCCTGATGGCCCAGAGAGGGAAAGAGGAGCCAGTACCCCAACCGCCTGCTCTGATCAAGGAGTCTCAGCGTAAGAATTCTGGATGTTTTCATTCTTTATCCTGTGACTCCCACCCTCCGCCCCCTAGAACTTTGTATCTCACACTGGCTGCCTTGTCCCAGTTTGTGGCCATCCAGTTCGAAGATGTTATTTACTAAGTGTGGTGTGAGCACCTGTAAGTGGACACACAACATTCCATGTCAGTCTAGGCCACTTCACTCCCACGTCTTCATTCCTCCCTATCAGCTGCCCGGCCTCTGAGTTCCCCACCGCAGCCTGGGGCCGAGCCTAAGGGTGTTTCCTCTAAGTCCCCTTGAGTGGAAAATAGGAGACTGGAATCTCACATCTGCATTTGGAAGATTCCTCTGTCACAGCATGGAGGACAAATTGGAGAGGGAAAGGAGCGAAGTTGGTGAGTGTAGTTAGAAGCTACCCTAAGAATCCAGCAGAAAGTAATGCTAGCTTGACTGAGGGCTGATGACTCCACTGGGACCTTGGCCATTGGCTGCTGGAAACGAACAGCCCACCCCCACCCCACCTCCGTGGCTATGCCAATCATCACTGGGCCCTGGTTACAGAAGAGTCTTTCCTTAAAATCTCTACCTTCCTGTTAGAAATTATATGCTGCCATAGTTCTCAAATTCTAAGGCACATCTTAACTTAAAACAAATTAAAACAGACTCTGGGCTCCTCTCAGGTTTCTGAGTCAGTAGGTGTGAGGTGGGGAGGAGAATGCGTGTGATTAACAGATCTAGAAGATGCTCGGGTTGCTGGTCTGAAGGACCCAGTTTCAGAACCCCAGAGTGAGAGCAATGGTTCTCGCCAACAACTTGCAGCATTAAAAATAAGTAAATAAATAATAAAATCAGATGCCCAGCTCACACATCCCAGATCAATTACCAAGAGACCTCCTAAAGGGTGGAACTCAGGAATCAACATAAAAATTCCCCAGATAATTGCAGTGTTTAGCTAGGGTAGAAAGCTACTACTAGAGGCTCATGGAGGACATTATTATTTGTAAAATACTGTGATTACTCATTTCAGTGTTTCTGAATCTGATCAAGGATCAGAAACACACTTGGGAAAAGATAGTAGATGGCTCCTGGCAAAACACGAATATACTCACTGAGCTGAGATGTTAGGATTAGGGGGCATGGTATTTGCTGTGATCTTTTCTAGCCAGACCCAAGTCAGTGGTGGTACTGGTGGTAGTTTTGGAAGGTGGGTAGGAGCTGAGGATGGGATGTCTCATTAACCCACAAAATATTAAAACCTGACCATCTGTACAAGGTCATCTAGTCCCATCCCATTTTCCAGATGGGGACACTAAGGCCCTGTACCTGATTCTAGATCCATAGCCCCAGCCACCCATCCCCAGTTTTCTAAATCTGAATTTAGCCTGCTGGTCATTAAGTTATTTTAACTTAACATAGAGGGGAAAGCCAAGCCAAATAAAGAAGCAACCTGTGTGCTGCTAGTTATTTCCTTCCTTCCTTCCTTATTAGGCCATCCCTGCCACTCATCTTGGCACCGGGTGACGAGGCAGAAGGCTGGCTGCCCTGGGCAGGTGGTTCTCCAAGTGCTCGGGGGGGGGAGGGGGTGCTTTTACTAACCGCTCTGTTTGTGTGAACTAACAATGGAGGGATCTAGAGGCTGTAGTGGTCAAGTGATAAGACTGGTACCTTTTCCCTCTCTTAAAGTAATGTCAAGAGAGTCAAAATATAAAGCAGGGCTACCTGGAAAGACTGTGGACCTATTTCACGAGTAGCTACCGCTCCAAACATACCAGGAAGTATTTTCAGCAAATTTCTTTCAACCCCAGCTGACTTTCCACATTTCTTCCCAGCCAGAGGCCTCTCACTGAGGTACACATTCTTTCCATTCAGTCAATGACTGCTTGTTTTAGCCTCTCTCCATGGTTCCTCATGCTACTGGCTCTGAAAGTGTTTAAATAAACCTATTCTTATTGAGGAGCCAGTTCCCATGGACTATATACTTACAGAAACTGATCTGGACTGCCTCAGTCACATCATCCAGGGACTGGCCCTGTTTGAACATCCACGTTATTCACCTTCCCTTACTCTGATGAACTCTTGCCTGTTTCCAAAATTAAATTCCCCAAGCAAGAATTAAGATGTGACACCATGGTCATCTTTAAAGATACAGAATTGTGAATGGAAAATAATAGAAAATCTGGGCCTTTTAGAGGTAAGTCAAAATGATGGTGTGATTCCGGGGACTTTGTTTTAAATGTTTCTAAGTGTCAGAAGTGCCCTGAGATTGAATGGACTTCCTTAGGTGCAATAGTGAGTTCACCATCACTGAAGGCATTCAAGTGGACTTGTGACACTCCAAGTCTACATGTCACTACTACAGCAGTGACACTACAGAGGTTAAGCCATGAGACAGAGAAAGTGTGGTCTCTAAACTAACTTCCCCTTGTGAACCTAAAGCAGGATGGATCAGTGACACCAGGGCGATAGATGGATTCGAGAAAAATTCTAAGACTTATTTTGATGATTCACGTGTCATTACACACATCGTCAGTCCTAAGAAAAAGGGGCACATCATAGTGTGAAAAGACCATCTTCATCCTCTCTTCCATTGAGGACCTCTTTACCTTCTCCAACATCGTCTAGCCTGTAAAGAGAGAAGAGAGCCTGCTGGTGAGACCACCAAGACCGGCAACCAGTGGATGCTGCTAAATTACAAAATGATTAACCAGGGGCTGTTTGAGTCAAAATGGCTCAGAGTCCATCCAGTCCAAGCCTCTTCTTTCACAGATGGCAAAACTGAGGCCACAGGCGATAAAAAGCTTTTTACCTATCTATTATAATAAGGAGATTTAAAGTTCTTGTGTTAGCAAAACATAAAACCATTATCTAAATGTGTTTGTTCACCAGGAGGATCTCCAAGTATGACTTTGAAAAGTTACCTTGCTAACCCTCAATTTCCCTACTTATTAATATTTACTTATTTATAGATATTGTAATATTGATGCAATTATTAAGAGAAAGGAAGTTCTTAATAACAGTTTACACAAAATCCTCTCATTTCTTTTCCAAAAAAGTTATGTAACAGGACAGATATGTAAAATCACTTTCCAGAGACTCTTCAAACTGTTTTTTTTAAAAAGACAAAGCAAAAAACTAGTCCTGTGGCCTAATTTGGTAGAGGAATTAAATCCCAGGAATGAAACTGTTTGTTTTTTTCATTTTCCGTGCTGCCAATGCTCCTTCAATGAACTCAGGTTTAACAATGACCTTTTGAAGTGAGTCACCCAGAGTTGAGCAAATAATGGGGAGCATGGCATATCACTTTCCTTCTTTTGTGTGTCATACTTCTGTTAATGCAAGCTGCTAATATATTTGCATATTGGACAAACACCACAGTGTTATCCAAGGCAGAGGTTAATGTAAGCTGAATCCCCACAACTGTTTTACCTCTAAGGCCATATCTCTCCAACTCTATATTTAATCAGAATGCAAGCCCAAGGCATTCAGCCACTGAATAGTATCTGATCATTTGCAACAGCTTGTCCAGTCATCACAACAATCAGCCATGCAAGGTGAATTACCTGGTGTGTTTCTGGAAACAATCGGCTTTCCCGAATTTCCCTGAAAAGACAAGGCCGTGTTAGAAGCAGAGTAGCTGAACTTAATGAACAAAATGCTGGGGAGGCACAGGGCAACCTCTGCTATGAAGAGCAGAGGTGGTCCGAAGGTGGAAACTTAGGAACCGGACTTGGCAGAGAAAGCCACTCCTTTCCCAGATCAGATGATTACTTCTTTTGGCCCCTCATTACTGCCCACCAATTACAAGATTGTTCCATCATTACAGACAATGGTTTTAAGTTCCTTATTTTTGGCCATGCAGCATGGCTTATGCGATCTTAGTTCCCCGACCAGGGTTTGAACCTGTGCACCTGCATTGGAAGTTCAGAGTCTTAACCGCTGGATCATCAGGGAATTCCCTAAGCGGATTTACGCTTAAGTTACTTAAATTCAGTTACCCACTTGGGTTTTAAAACACTGCCTTAGGACATATACCCAGAATTTCCCAAACTGTAACATGACTTTGTATGACAGTTAATGGCAAATGTCCACTAAGCTGCAAATTTCCTTTCTGAATGTTCACTAGGGATAGGTGTAGAGACACATAAGTTTCACTATTGTTGCTCAAACAGGTTGAGATGATTATTGCTAGTCAGAGATCCTCACTTACTACTAGCTTCTATTATTACTACTAGCTTCTATTAATGACTATAGAGAAATTTTTTCCCCCATTTTTCCAGGACCATTTTATGTGCCTGTACTTTGCATGAAAATGATAAACCCTGATTCATGACTTCCTTAAGCATTGCTTTAAAACTTTTTTTTTTTTTTTTTTTGAAGATGGGGGAGGGCAGATACAAGGTTGTGGACCAGCTGGAGAATCTAATGACAATCATGGACCCTACCCCCTGAAAAATACAGATGTGACCATTTAAAGGAGTTTACTGGTTCCCTGGAGTCTTCTCTCTGAGTCTTAGGTTAGGAAGTTTTACTTTAAGCGAACAAAGACAAGACTAGGATGACTCACGGCAATGAGGGCAATGATAGATGAGGGCAATGACAGAAGTGGGACTCTAAGGAATGGGGTGGGAGAGAGCAGACAGGGGCAGGAAGTAAAATCCATCCACTCTCAGATCCTCCTGAAGTTTCCAAAGCTCTGAAAGGCTTCGCCCCACCTGGTCCTGCCCTCCTTACCTCGAAGAAAAAACGCCAGAAGCAGTGCCAACAGCACGAATCCCAGGGAGGGAGCAATGATCATGAGCAGCTCATTGTTGCTGGTCATTCTCATCTGGTGAGACACAGGGAGGCGCATTAGCCACTCACTTCCCAACATCATCCTCCCTGTTTGCCATCACCAGCACGCCTGCCAGTGGTGTCCCCCTCTCCCTGCAGCCCACCACATTTTGCCCAACGCATCTCAACAACAAAGCCAGCCTTACAAGTTAAACTTAAAAAAAAAAATCTTGGTGTATCTGAAACATTTCACCCAGAGCCCCCCAATTTTCCTAACTCTTCAGCATCAGGCAGATTGCTGTGAGCTGTGCTCTCCACTGTCAAGTCACTTTGCTGGCCATCGCCTAAATCCTTTCAGTTCAACCTACCCTGTTCAGTTCTTCTCCTGGCTGACTTAGACTTCTAGAGGTAACCAGGTAAAAGAGAAAGTGGAACTCGATTTCAAATTTTCTGCAGCAGTGACTCCCAAAGTATAGCCAGTGGATCTCTCCATGAGATCAAAATGATTTTCAGGACACATTATTTGTTATTTTTACTGTCATTCTTTCATGAGACCTGCATTCCAGTTTTCCAGAGGTTGAGATTGTATGACCTGTGATGTGAAGGTGTTGAGGCTCTGATGATGTAATATGAAAGCAGACATGAGATCCTCTGTCCCTTACTGAGCCAGACATTAATAAGACTTGCAAAAATGAAACAATGCCACTTTCCTCACTAATAGTTTTTTCATTCAGGAAAAAGTAGGTTATTTGTGTTTGTTTTCTTGGCCACGCCACACAGCATGTGGGATCTTAGTTCCCTAACCAAGGATCAAACTTACACCCCCTGCATTGGAAGCACAGTGTCTTTATGCCTGGACCACCAGGGAAGTCCTGGGAAAAGTCCTTATTTTTCATAAAATATTATTTGCGTTAACATATTTGTTATCCCTTTTAATGAATTCATAGTTTTAAATTTCTCAGTTCTAATTTTTAGGAATATAAAGGGGTCCTGACGCCGAATAGTCTGAGAAGCACCGCTCTATGGGCAGCATCCAGTTCCCTGGGGGCTACACCAGGTCCCATTGGCCAGGCCAGCCTGCATCCCTTCAACTGCCAGTCCCTTCTCTTACAAGGCAGTAAAGGCAGAGCAGTCGCCTCTCTTTGAGGAGAGAGAAAGGGAAGAAGGAAGCAGGGGTGAGACCTTCACTTTTCCTTTATAGGCTGTTTATACTGCCTGAAGGATTCCCGTGAAGCAGTTTGAGTCACTTCTGTGATAATAAAAATGAATGACGGATAAGCTCAGGGAATAAGAGGAATGCTGGAGACCGGTGTTGATGCTCTAGGATGTCCCTGATCCTGGGCCACCAGAGGGGCCGCAGAATGGTTTCGATGTTTATATATATATATATTTCTTTTTTCCTTTTCAAAGCATCTATACATCTAGAATTGATGATATCAATGTCATTTCTGCCAAGAGTGTCTACAGATTCCTTCACTATTTCATAACAGTTGTAATGCATTTTGCCCTTGGACAGATATGCTCCCCCTAATCCATTTCTGCAAACGTTTATTGTGGATTTTATAACTCTATACTTCATATACTTCATAAACATATACTTCAAAATACTTCAGAGTGTACAAATTTTTACCTGTTCTGGTTCGATTTCATTTTGCACAAGAAATGATGTCTCAGGTGCTGAGGAGAAAGAGAAAATAATGCTTATATTTCCTATGGGAGAATAAAATGCTACATCCTGAAACATTTTAGTTGATATGCTTAATCTTTTAATCCTGGTTTTCCTTTTTTGCATAATTTATTTATCCATTTTTGTTTTGATATGTTTCTATCTAAAGCTCATCTGCTGTCTAATATTATCCCCCAGGAGCATCTCCATTTTATAGATGGGTAGAGTGAATCATTAGGCCACCAGGCAATTGAATTTAATTTTTCTTTAACCACCAGTAGTATATTCAGGACTTTTATCCTGAAGGAAAAATTTTCAGTCTATCGGTTAACAAATTTTTATTAAGCATTTATAATAGGCCATGCACTATTCCAGCCGTACTGTTGGCCTTCTCAATGGAATTTACAACTTAGTTGTTGTTTAGTTGCTAAGTCTTGTCTGGCTCTTTTGTGATCCTAGGGACTGCAGCCCGCTAGGCTCCTCTGTTCATGGGAATTCCCAGTCAAGAATACTGGAGTGGGTTGCCATTTCCTTCTCCAAGGGATCTTCCTGACCTAGGGATCGAACCGTTGTGTCCTGCATTGGCAGGTGGATTTTTTACCTTTGAGCCATCAGTAAAGGCTCTTTAGTAAGTCCCTTACAAGTTAGTACAGACAACCAAATCTAAACAAATACTGTGAATAGCTGGAAAAGTAATTGTGCAAAACTCTGGGCAGAAATCGTATAAGATATCAGAGGAATATATCATAAGGATGGCTGACCTGTTCTCGAGGGTCACATTCTCGAGAATGTGAAATTTAAGCTGAGACATGGAATCATTTATTTGTAACATAGTTGAGTTCAACCAGGAAAACAGAATTTACCAAGGGCTAAGCATGGTGCTGGGCATTATAAGAATGCAGAGATGAATATGGCATGACCCCACCCGCATGAAATTTACAGCACATTAGAGAAGGGTTGTTGTTGTTCCGTAGCTAAGCCGTGTCCAATCTTTGTGACCCCATGGACTGCAGCACCCCAGGCGTCCCTGTCCTTCACTATCTCCTGGAAGAGATAAGTCTCAGATAACTCAAAGCTGAGTTAGTCTCAGAACTGAAATGAGTCTCAGATAACTTGAAGCTTATTCCTCCTCGTGACACTGGGCCATTGCCTGACCCAGTGTCAGCAGATTGGGAAGAGTAGATGTGCAAGGCAGGGGGAGAAGGTGAGGAGCTCAAACTTAGAGTCACTGATGGAAGGTACCCCAAGGACAATGCAAACACAATTTGCATAATAAGCAGCTGACGGAGTTGAATCAGAATCAAACTGGGGAAGAAGTTGGAGCTGGAGATCCTGCTCTGGGAGTCATCAGGACCTCAGAGTGTACAAGAAACCCAGGGCTGCGTGTCCAGAAAGAGGAAGTCAGAGGAGGTGGAGGAGAAGGAATAGGAGGCAGGCAGAGAGCAGGGAGTGACAGCAGTGTCCCAGGGCGGGGAGAACGTCCGCAGGGGTGCAAAGGCACCTGTGCGGGAAAACTTCCCAGAGAAGCAGAATACAGAGCCACACATAGAGGAGGCCCGAATGTAACAAATATCCAGGCTAGGCATTCTTGAAGTTGATCACTGTTTCCCCCAAGCTTCCTCGCACTCAAGGCAAAAGGAGAAATGTGACAGATTTTGTAAGGTTTATAATTTCATACAAGAGCATGTTTCAAGGGAAAGTGACTTGTAGAATGCCTAGGAGCAGAAAACTAGGAGGGGGGAAATTCAGCATGTTTTTATATCCTGCAATTTAGTTAATGCTGTTTTTCTCCTAGTTATTATTCCCTAGAGCTGGAAATTGCAGGTAAATATTCAAAATTCCTACCCTGGTCTGACAGAATCCTGTTGTGTTACAATCATTTGTGATGGGTAAGCCCGAAACTGAAACCATCAAAGAGAGAAGTCAGCCTGGGTTGGTTTTGTAGGAGCTAATCTGTATTTTAAACTGGAGTCTTCTCAAGGGAGACAAACACTGCTGAGTGATACCAAACAGTACTTTCTCTTCTTCTCTTTCTCCTTTTCCTTCCCCTCTTTCTTCTGAAAACGCCAGAAACTCGAAAGGAAGTCCTCGTAGGACTGCAGCGTTATACACCAAAAAACAACAAGAAATACACTTGGATGGTTGGCTTTTCTTCCTCGTGAACAGCAGCGATGCTAACGGCAGGGGTGGGAGTCAGGTGCAGACTACTGTTTCTTGTCTTCTGGGTTCTGCTGGCTTTACACTCTCAAGGCCCTGAATCCTGCCACAAGCCCATTCAGGCAAAGACAGGGGCCTCCCAGAACTTTGTGAAGCCTGGATTGGAGAATTTTGAGCATTAATTTACTAGCATGTGAGATGAGTGCAATTGTGCGGTAGTTTGAACATTCTTTGGCCTTACCTTTCTTTGGGATTGGAATGAAAACTGACCTTTTCCAGTCCTGTGGCCACTGCTGAGTTCTCCAAATTTGCTGACCTACTGAGTGCAGCACTTTCACAGCATCATCTTTTAGGATTTGAAATAACTCAACTGTAATTCCATCACCTCTACTAGCTTTGTTCATAGTGATACTTCCTAAGGCCCACCTGACTTCACATTCCAGGATGTCCAGCGGTGAGTGTGAGTGATCACACCTTTGTGATTATCTGTGTCGTGAAGTTCTGTACCGTGGAAGTGAGAAAAGATTTAAGAGACTAGATCTGATAGACAGAATGCCTGATGAACTATGGATGGAGGTTTGTGACATTGTACAGGAGACAGGGAGCAAGACCATCCCCAAGAAAAACAAATGCAAAAAAGCAAAATGGCTGTCTGAGGAGGCCTTACAAATAGCTGTGAAATGAAGAGAAGCGAAAAGCAAAGGAGAAAAGGAAAGATATACCCATTTGAATGCAGAGTTCCAAAGAATAGCCAGGAGAGATAAGAAAGCCTCCCTCAGTGATCAGTGCAAAGAAATAGAGGAAAACAATAGAATGGGAAAGACTAGAGATCTCTTCAAGAAAAGTAGAGATAGCATAGGAACATTTCATGCAAAGATGGGCTCAATAAAGGACAGAAATGGTATGGACCTAACAGCAGCAGAAGATATTAAGAAAAGGTGGCAAGAATACACAGAACTGTACAAAAAGATCTTCACGACCCAGAACTGATTCTACTTGTCTTTTTTCTTCCTTCCGTTCTTTCTCTCCCTCCCCTTCTCCCCCTCTGTCTCTCTCTATTCTTCCTCTGTCCCTCCCTTCCTCCTGAAACCTTTTTAATACTCTATCTTGGAACTTTCACTGAGTCACTAGCTCCAATAATTATGGGGACTTACCAGAGCTCCCACCATCTTTCAACCTCTGATTCTGAGGTAAGATTTTCAGAAAAGAATCATGAGAAAGTTTGAAGACTTAGGCATTTTTGCTCCCTCGATAGGAGCTGGATTAATTTAAATAACTTTATAGCACTGAATTGGCTAAACCCATTATACTATGAGTAGTGACCTAAGGTCCATGAACCCTAAGCCAATTTTTATATGTAAATTTTATTCCTTTGGTCTTTAAAATCATCATCTTAGAATACAAGATTTGCAGTTTTTCACCTAGATTCTAAAAATTTCTTAAAATCATTGGCAAAAAAATTTGAAGTAAACATAGAAAAGTAAAAAGACAACTATAAAAATAGCTCCAAATCCCAGCACTCAGCACAAATACTTCTTTTTAAATGCACTTATCATACTTTTCTCTCATCCAGAATCAGAACGTGTCCTCCCCAGGACCTCTCAGAGAAGGACAGAGGCGATTTCATAGACACTGCCTTGCTCACATCCAAGGGTACGTGGATGTGGTTCTCCTTCTTTCCTCTCCCCTTGGATTGAGGGGAAACACTGAACAGAGTGTCACCGAGTCAGATGACTAGGGATGACTGTTGGGTCCTGTGAGCCATGAAGCCCTCCTGGGACACACTGGTGTCAAGACAGTGTCTGTGGCTTATTCCTCCTTGTGGATTTTAGAGAGTGAGGGAGACCATTGACTTGATTCATTTGTGCAGTTCTCCATGGTAGATCATCTCTAGAATATTTGCCTGTCCACTCTAGGCTGGGTGGAGCTCGGCTGTCTCATCCCATTTCCAAATGCCCTGGTCTTCTTCCTTGAAGCCCCAGAGGGTGAACTCACTAGACCCCTGGACTCTGATAGTAGAAGGAGTGTTCTTTCATTCATTTGTCCTTTCCTCCCTCTAGCCAGACTTTTTAAGGTGTTTACTAGGGTCCAGGGGCAGAGAATATCCTGAAAATAATTTAAATCCTTGGAGGTGCTAGAGGGGACTGCCTGGGTTTGATTATCAGCTGCTACTATTTTCCCCTAGGGGTCTCCGGCCTCTGTTGTGTAACCTCATGCATATGAAATTTAGATGAGTGCCTGGCTAGCTAGTAGACATACAAAAGGTAGTTGTTACCTTAGTGAAGCTTATATTCAGGAAGAGGAAAACAGACTTCCATGAGGTAAGTAAATGAATGCTTGTGAGAGTAGAATGTAGGGGGGCAGTGAAGTAGAATGGTTCATGTGTGTGTTCTGATGTCCACTGCATGATGTCTCTTCTCTGCTGTGTGACTTTGGCAAAGTTCCTTAATCTCTCTGGGCCTTGGCTTCCTCACTGGTCAAATGGGAATAATGAAACCCCAGTCCTTATCTCTTTCTGGGGATTAAATGAGAGAGTGCATATAGATCACATAGAACACTGTCTGCCATGTACTAAATAAAAGGTTTACTCAGTAAACCTTTGCTCTTTTTTTTTTTTTTTTTTTATGACAGAAGTCAGTTTAGGGCAACTGTGGGGCCCCCCAGATAGGAATACAGCCATTTACTTAAGTTTGCTTTCTCCTTTCCTTTTTTCCCCCGGTGTCTAAAGTTTGGGTTCTTCAGTTGAAATCCCAAACTTTGATGCAGGAAGTGAATGACTTGGTGACTTCTGAATCATGAGATAGGGGAACTGTGCTGCTGTGAGGGATTTGCCTTTGGCCATGGGAACAGTCTGTCACCTGCCTGCTTGTCTAGGATTCTGCTCTTTGGGTAGCACTGTGGTCACAGCCTACATCCTCCTGCAAGCTGGGATAAGAGTGAAACAGGCTAAGAGCATCAGCGCTGGCTCCTTCCCTTCTCTGCCTCATTTCTGAAACCAGTCTGGGGATCTAAAGCTAGGACTGCTAGTAGGAAAAACCCACATTTATCTTTCAAAATGTTACTAATTTATTTTAAATTATACAGACAGTTCAAAAATATATTTTCGTTAGAGATTAATTTTTTAAAATGTAGAAATAGCATGCTCTTTGACTCCCTGTCTTTAATCCCAGTTCCTCTCCAGATTAATGATTGATATTAGTTGAAGGTGATGACTGTTCAGATCTTTTCCTAGTCCCTGATGTATGGAATTATGGAAATATACAGCATTATGTGTAAAGTTCTGAAATATACTTTCAGCCTTCTGCATGTTTACTCACCTAACATTATACATTGGACCACTTTCTTTATTGGTCCATGTAGAGCTCCATCACTATGTTAAATTGTTGTGTAGTCTTTTGTACTTACCTGGTGGCTCAGAAATAAGGAATCCGCATACAATGCAGGAAACACAGGAGACACAGTTTCGATCCCTGGGTCAGGAAGCTCCCTTGGAGGAGGAAATGGGTTGCCATTTCTAGTATTCTTGCTGGGAAAAATCCCATGGATAGAGGATCCTGGCAGGCTACAGTCCAAGGGGTCGCAAAGAGTCAGACAGGACTGAGAGACTGGGCAGCCATGCTGCCTCACCCAGGCCATTTTTTTTTTACATGAATACTTATAGTATCCATTGCCCATTGAAGGGCACTTAGTTGTTCCAAAGCTTCATTCTTAAATAATCTGCACTGAGCATCCTTGTAGGTATCTCTTTAAGTGATTAAGTAAGTGTCTTTCCAGCTAGGGCATTGACCAAGAAGGAGAAATGCTAGATTCAAAGAAATGTGTGTGCTTTTAAATTTAATATCTTTTATAAAATTTTTCTCCTGATAATTTCATTTCACTTGATAAATCCTGGGAGAGAGAACACTTGTGACCATACCCATAGGTGGCACTGTTGAAGAGGAGATCTCTTGGTCCCTTTGTGACATCTACTCAACCAGGGTTTACTGAGCACAGATCATGTGTTGGTGTGGGGTCAACTGTTCTCATGGGCCATGTCATCAATCCCTCTTAGCAATGCTTCTGTCTCTCTTTGACATAGCTTTCTCAAGGCTGCAAAGCCTTGATTGCCAGATCCAGGAAGTCTAGCTCTGATTCCATACTTTTAGATACTTTTTTATTTTGCCTTATCTTCTAGTCTGAAATAAAATATCCTATTTTTGTCATTGACCTTCCTTTTCCCCTATAGTATTTGTAATGAAACATTTATAATCCATACGGAGGCTTTAGGTAGGTATTGTTGTATAAGGGTTTTAACACGTATTCTCTTATTTACATCTCACAATGACCTTCTAGCCAGGTGTAAATATTATTCCCACTTTACAAGTAAAGATATGGAGGATCAAAGAGTTTATTAGAGAAGCTAACACATACTGAAGTCTGTCATTGTTTCAACATTCTACATTTTATGTGTATTAGCTCATTTGGTTTCTGACAAAATATTATGAAATAGATATCATTATCACTTACATTTTAGAATTCATGAGGGTTATACAGCTTGTCTGGTAGATGATAGGCCTTGATTTCACTCATGTCTGCTCTATTCTGGTGCCATTCTGACATCAAGCCAGTGCCCCTGCCCCATCTACCCTCTGGAACCACTTATTGAATAAAACTTCATTTGCATAAAAATGCTTTCAAACTGTTGAAAGAACCTGCATGCCTCTGTGGGATTTTTGTTGCCTTGACTAAATATTCCCAATTCCTTGTTAGTTTCTTCATTTAGTTTTTGGGTGGCAAGTGGATGGTTGAAGGCCACTTTAAACATAAACACACACACACACACATATAACTGTGTATGCATAAAAGTCTAGAACTCTTATTAGATTCTCCAAGAATTCTGCAAAGCCCCAAATGATGAGGAACCTGATTCAAACACAGACAAACAGCAATAACAACAACACAATTTACATTCTCATAGGTTTCCTGCTGCTGCTGCTGCTGCTGCTAAGTCGATTCAGTCGTGTCTGACTTTGTGCGACCCCATAGACGGCAGCCCACCAGGCTCCCCTGTCCCTGGGATTCTCCAGGCAAGAACACCAGAGTGGGTTGCCATTTCCTTCTCCAATGCATAAGAGTGAGAAGTGAAAGTGAAGTCGCTCAGTCGTGTCCGACTCTTCACAACCCCATGGACTGCAGCCTACCAGGCTTCTCCGTCCATGGGATTTTCCAGGCAAGAGTACTGGAGTGGGGTGCCATTGCCTTCTCCCATAGGTTTCCTAGCCCCAGGTAAATGCAGTCTGTTAGGGGAATATGAACTGTTACACCTCAGTTAGATGGGAACTCAGATCATTCCATTGAGCCTGAGGATTAATTTCATTTCTCATTTGGTCACAGGATGTGCGAAATGGTCCCAAATTGTTTCCTACAGACTCAACATCTCTACTGAGTCAGGAGCATGAAGCCAGCATGAGGAGACCCACACGACT
This sequence comes from Cervus canadensis, assembly GCF_019320065.1. Lineage (NCBI taxonomy): Eukaryota > Metazoa > Chordata > Mammalia > Artiodactyla > Cervidae > Cervus > Cervus canadensis. Next base: position 41,028,179 of record NC_057389.1, on the reverse strand, counting down.
AAGTCATTTCCTAAACAAAATCCAGTGACCTAAGAGTAAATTCCCTGTGTTTATGCCTCAGCCTCACTTTTACTACCTCAATAATATCCCAAATCCGTTTTTGCTAGTCCTTTCCCCTCCCAGTCTTCTGGGTTGCTCTAGGTGGAGGTTAAAAGACCTCAACTGAAAAGTGTAAGTCTCAGCTCCACCATTGTATGCCTTATTTTTTCTTTTAAAATCTCAAGTTCTTGTTCTAAGCTTTTATAAATCTCTTTCCTCAAAATGTACCATGGAGATGATAGTACATGTTTCATGGGGCTGTTGACTTAGGAAATGCATGAGGACAGTGCCTGGACTCCCACCCCCTCTCCTCACTGCATCTCTGCTGCTCTTCCTACTCACACACCTTCATTCTCAGGCCAGGCCGTCTGGAGAGCAAGAGGCCACATCTACTGGATCCCAGCTGACTTGGTTCCTTCCAAGTACAGAGACATTTTTTGGTTTTATGATTTTTTTCCCCATTGTTCATCACACCAGGGGAACAGCTGATGGGTGGCAAAATTACAAACTTGGGGAAGAGACAAAAATTAAAAAAAAAAAAATCTCACGATTAGAATAAATCTGAGTTTCTGAAAGCTCCACTGACACCTTTTTACATGGCTCTACAGAACTCTGTTTTATTCCTCTCTAGGTTTTGTTCCTCCGGATGAACATATTTAATCTTCTGATGCCTCTCATTTGTTTTGTCCTGCTCACATCACTCAATAGAGAGCCTATGATTTAGGCTCAGACATTGTTTTTTTTGGAAAAAGAGCTGTGGTCAAGTATGCCATGCAAGGGCTTCCTGACTTGTATTATTTATTTTATAAGACATCTCAAAGATGGATCTCCTGCTCTAGGGCCCTCCCCTACTCTGAATGTGTTTGGTCTGCAGACACCATCTGAAGAAGCCCTACCCAGGCTGGCAAATCCTTACCTCCGCTCTGTGGCTGCCTAGAAATGGAGCTCAGAGACATGGTGCGACTTTCCCAAGATCACACAGCAAAGCAGAGGGAGAGCTGACTCATTCCTCGGTTTCAGATGGTTTAAATTTGGGCCCATAGACCCCTGGGGGTGATGTTGTCAGTAGGAAACTGATATTAAGTTGAGGCCCAGAAAAGGCCAGTGAGGTGAGAGAGGGCTTGCAGTGAGTTAGGGACCCTGATTGCTGAGACCAGAGGCCAGTTCTTCTGATCCCATGTACAGTTATTGTTTGTCCCATGACTGGCAGCAACTATCTCTCAGGAGAGCACCCTGAGGGCAGGATTTCCTATTTGTTCCTCAAGTATCAGTATTCACTTTTTCTCAGCCCTGAATTGGATCTTCATGCTCATCAACAGTATGAAGTCCAAGCAGTTTTTAATGTACCCCAAATGTGCATGACTTGGCTGTAAATCCAGGAAAACTGGAAATAAAGTGAACACTGCTCTGATAATAGTCACATTTTTCTTTCCTTGATGTTCTTACAATATGTTTTTCTTGGTCTCAGGGTTGGATGGTGGAAAAGTGGGCTTGGGGAACTTTTAGGAGCATTTATTCTCTTACCAGACCTCTCTGTTTTACAAAAACAGCCGAAGCTCCACGGTCTGAGCAAGCTGGCCTTTCCAGCAAATCAAAGGATTCTTAGAGGGAAAAGTGGTTGGAGATGAGATTTTTTTATCTTTTTCTTGGGACTTCATTTGGATACATAGAAATATGTAGCATGATACTTGGTGAATGCCTTTCAAATCTATGATTCATTAAGCATGGCTTACCTGGTTGCTTCTCTATGCAGGGACCACAACATATCAAATGAGGCAGTCTTGACCTCTGTCCATAAAGGTGTGGAATACACAGGCTGGGGTGAGCAAATAACCACTCAGTGGGCTTTGTTTGGGGGTAGAAGTATGAAGAAGTGCCCTGGGGAACCAAAGGAAGGAGAGAATGATTCTAATTGGGAAAAGAGGGCCGGGATGATTTCTCTCAAAGATCCTTGAATTGGTTCTTCATGGATGAGAACATTTCATTGAGCAGAGTGAACAGGAGGGGTAACAGTCTGAGCAGAGATAGGGGGACTTATAGGAGCATGGAATCTCTGTGATTGTTTAAGAGTCTAGTTTAATCTAACAGAGACAGGAAGCTAGGAGTAGCCTAGGTTGTTAAAGGCTTTGATTGATGGACTGAAGAATTTAGATTTGACCCCAGGGTCCTAAGAAACTGTTCATGTGTTTGGAGAAGGGAATGGCACTTTCAGCTCTGTTTTTGGAGATGTTGTGCTGGCAAGACTGTGGAAGCTGTATTGGAGAGGAGGAGGCCTGGAGGCAGAGAGGCTCCCCAGGAGGCTCCCGGTGTTACTCAGACAGGAGAGGAGTTTACAAGCTAGAGTGACAGCAGCAGTAACAGCAGAGAAGGGACAGAGCTAGAGCCATTAGGACTTGGAATTGAGATGAGCTGGTGACTGGAGTAAGAAGGAAGGATGACTGATTCTCTGTACTTGGGATTGTAGGTGATGTGATGGGTTCACTGGTGAAGGAACCCCAGAAGGAAGAATGAAAATTATTTGGGTGATCTTGAGTTTGAAGTGCCCCTGGGTGATGTCTAACAGGAAGTTGGAAATGTGGGGCTGGGTGGACCTACAGATGCCTTGGTGGGGATTGGTGTCTTGTAGGAGACAGGGAGAATAAAAGAAAAGCAGGCCCCAGTAAGGGCCACAAAAGAAATTTATGATTATTGATAAACTGGATGCTATAAGGCATGAGACTCTTGGAACAAGTCCAGAGGGAACAGTTCATAATCTTGAAAACAAGATATGATCCTGGGGTCAGAAAACCGACCCCAGCCTGTTTCTCAACGGGAGTCTCAGAGTCACATGTTTTATGTATCTGGTGGAAAATATATAAATAAGAATATTAGTCTTAGTTACTGATTTGTTATTGATTACTGTTTCTTAATTACTCAATGGTTAATGATCATTTTGTTCTTTGGCCCTGAAGGCCACATGAGTTACAGTTTAACTCCCAGCATATTTTTTCATTCATGGCTGAAAGTATAATAAAGCTGGATTGGATTCAGTTTCGGCACCTTCACCTTGTAGTGGTGTTGGTCCCCGATCCTCACTTTTCTCTGAATTCTTGTGTCTTGTTTCATATTCTCTCGCAGTACTGTACTTTTGGAAACCCTGCTTGTTGAGCGGGTCTCAACAAGTGGCGCCCAAACAGGGACCCAAAAGTGAATCCAGCCTGTGAGGCTAGCTCCTAGCAGCAGAGAACGCAGGGAAATCCGGCCAGGTAGGCGGAGAAGGAAAGTACGCTGTAAGTACACCCCTGCGGATTTGTCAATCAGGGTAAAGATGGGGCAAAATCCTTCTTAGCATAGTGACTATATGTAAGTGTTAAAAACTTTGTTAAAAAGTTCGGGGGTCGAGATATCTTACTCCTCTTTTAAAGAATTGTTTTCTGCCATTGAAAAATATTGTTACTGGCTAGATCCAGATAAAGGGACTTTGAGGCATGAGGAATGGGAAGAAGTTATGTGTTGCCTGCGCTGTGCCTACCCACGCGGCAAAAAGATTCTTCTGTCTGTATGGTCAGTAGGGAATCTTATTGGCACAGCTTCAGGACTGCTGCAAACTGAAACCTTGGATTCTGGGGATTCTGGAGAACAAATACAAGAACAAATGGAGGAAATGAATTTATATGATAACAGGTGATGAGGAAGAGAAACAATAAAAATGAAAAAGAAGAGCCAAAAGAATGACAGAAGTCAAAACAGATCTTTGTCACTCGACCAACTGCACCTTTGGTCGAGCCCCCTCCTTTCAATCCTGAAACCCCTTGGGATGATGGATTTGCTTTTAAACCACAGATAACTGTGCCTAACAAAATGACGCCTTTACAAAAGGAGTTTGTATGGCACAGTTGCAGGGGGATGAAGATGCTTTAGTTCTCCCTGTGGCTGTAACTCAAATCCCACCAGATCCTCAATTCCCACAAGGAGGAATGCATTATGATTATAATGCCATACCATTTAAAACTATAAAGGAGATAAAACAGGCATGTACCCAATATGGAACTAATTCTCCTTATACCATGGGACTAATTCAGGGACTTTCACAAGCTGAACAGTTAATTCCTTGTGATTGGGAAATGATAGCCAGAACTTGTCTATCCACCTCAGAATTTTTACAGTTTAGGACCTGGTGGCAAGATGAAGCAAATCAACAAGCTCGCAGAAATGCAACAGCCAACCTGCCAGTTGATATAACACTCGATCAATTAATGGGTAGTGGGGCACATTTTGGCATTCAAGCTCAGTTACAATTTGATGATCAGTTACTCACTCAAGTGAGAAGGATGTTTAAAAGCCTGGGAGAGAAGAAATCCACCCAGATAAGCCTTGATTTCATTTACACAAATTAAACAATCAAATGCGGAACCTTATGTAGATTTTATTGTCAGGTTATGTCAAGAGTTAAATAAAATAGTTGCACAACCTGGTTTGAGAGATTTGCTGATTCAAGTTCTTGCATATGACAATGCTAACTCAGAATGTAAAAAGGTGATTCAGCCTCTCAAAGCACTGGGTGCCCCTCTAGAAGAATATCTTAAAGTTTGCCAAGATATTGGGTCAGAACCATATAAAGTGCAACTTCTGGCTCAAGCATTATCTAAAGCTAATAAAAAGACAGATATGAGATGTCACCAAAATGAAAAATTGGGACACATGAAAAAAGACTATAAAGGAAGAAGGTAGTCAGTTGATAAATTATACTATTGGCTCTGATGCCACTCCTATTTGTATTGGTTTTGGAAGTATATGTCTTAAAACAGGGTATCAAAAGTGGCTGTCAGTTGTCAAAGAATCAAATGATGATAAGACTTCCCTCTTTCTGTTAACTGCCCTTACTTTTTTAGAAAAAGAAGAGACTTCCAGCATGATGAATCCACCTGATCTTCCTGATTGTGTTGCTGAAATTAGCCATGGTATTGAAAATTGGTTTAGATGGAAATTATGCAAAGGCTCAGAAGGTCACTTATTATTAAATGTTGCAGAAGGCTCCATTATTGATTGGGGACCCTGAGGAACCCCAAACTTATAGAATCTAAAGTGTCTTCCCCATGGGTATATAAAGATAAGACAATTAGTACTTATGCTAGTCAACCCCTCATATGGCATGGGATAGGATTAGCTCCCCCTGTGCCTCCTTTAGATCATTATCCTATTCATGATGAAATATGGAAAATACCCATGGCATTAAAAGAACTAATCACTTGGAAGGAACCATATACTGAATATATTTTAAATGACCGAAAAGCTACCTTTAATTTTACAAAAATCTCTACCCACACTATTCAGACTTGTGTAAGAATTCCTTTTGTTTTTATGATCAGACCAGCAAAATATGATCCCAATTTGTGATTAGTAACATGTCTTACCTGTTCATTTTATACATGTGTAAATAAAACCATTCCTTTTAATGAAAGTTGGCAGAGTATTTACATTCTCAAAACCAGACCTGGCTATGGGTTCCAGTCGATTTACAATGACCTTGGCAAGAAAGCCCTGCATTGTATGTTATTGAAGAAATATTGAAAAACCTTAAATGTGTTAAACATTTTCTGGGATTGCTAATTGCTGCCATCTTAGGCATTATAGCTATTACCACTACGGCAGCCATAGCCGGAATGGCTCTTCATAAATCTGTCAAACAGTTCATTTTGTATAAGAATGGCATAAAGATGCCAATTTTCTTTGGACCACTCAACAAAAAATTGATGGAAAGTTGGCCTCCCAAGTGGCCGACCTTCAAAAATCTGTTATTTTATTAGGATATCAACTAGTCAGTTTACAAAAACAGGTGAGACTAAGATGTGATTGGAACTATACTTCCTTTTGTGTAACGGCTTTCAAATATAATAAGACTCAATTCAAATGGGATAAAGTTAAACAACACCAATTGAACCAAGATAATATTTCTGTAGATATTCAATATCTACAACAAGATATATTAAAAGCTTTTAATAAAAATCTTTGTGTAATTTCTGGATCAGGTTTTCTTGATACTGTTGCTAATAATCTTTTTCTCTTAATCCCTTAAAACAGATCAAGACAGTTGGATATGGAATTGCTCTGGTTATGGGACTGCTATTAATTATGTGTTTATTTTTCTGTATAGCCTGGAGAAGAATGATCAAGAGACAATGAAGCCAACAACAGCAACAAGCATTTCTCACCATTTCTCATCATGTGCAAAATCAAAAAGGGGGAGATGTAGGAGATAGGAAGAATAAAAGAAAAGCAGGCCCTGGCAAGGGCCGCAAAAGAAATTTATAATTATTGATAAACTGGATGCTATAAGGCATGAGACTCTTGGAACAAGTCCAGAGGGAACAGTTCATAATCTTGAAAACAAATATGATCTTGGGGTCAGAAGACTGACCCCAGCCTGTTTTTCAATGGGCGTCTCAGAGTCACATGTTTTACATATCTGGTGGAAAATCTCTAGATAAGAATATTAGTCTTAGTTACTGATTTGTTATTGATTACTGTTTCCTAATTACTCAGTGGTTAGTGTTCATTTTGTTCTTTGGCTCCAAAGGCCACATGAGTTATAGTTTAACTCCCCGCATATTCTTTCATTCATGGCTGAAAGTATAATAAAGCTGGCTTGGATTCAGTTTCAGCACCTTCACCTTGGAGCAGTGTTGGTCCCCTGATCCTCACCTTTCTCTGAATTCTTGTGTCTTGTTTCATATTCTCTTGCCGTATTGCGCTTTCGGAAACCCTGTTGTCGTGCAGGTCTCAACAGTGTCTGATGACTGGCACCTCCCTCTTATCAAATAATCATTACTGTGATGATACAGTGTAAGTGCTGAATAGGGACTTGCCACTATGCTGAAGCTTTCGTATGTAACATCTCATAGGGGAGCATTCCAGACTATCAATATATCAGACTATTATAATAATATCAGACTATTATTCTTGGAGTTGTTGATAATAAACAATAGCTACTGGGTGCTTATTATAGGAAAGGGCTGGGTTTGATGTTTTCAGAGCATTATCTTGTTGTGAACCCTTGTCCAGATGTTTGGGGTGATTCTATTATTATATTCATTATAGAGGAGAGGAAACTGATATTTGTAGAGATTAAAACATTTGCCAGAGTTGGATATGTGACATTTCAAACTGAACAACCCTCACTGTCCTGAGACCTGGAATAATTTTTCCATAGTGCCATGACAGTGCCGGATGCACCATCCAGGATCAAACATTCTCCCATCCAAGAAGACTAGCAGTGAAAAGGAAGCTGGTCTTCTCCCCTCTCTTTCTTCCTTTGGTTATACAAATGTAACTCACAAGTACTTGAAGCAGCACAGTGGTCACCTGTCTCCTTGTAAGTCTTACAAGCATCCTATTTTAATGGATCACTTCTCATCTATCATCCCTCAGGCTCTGGCTCAATTGTTTCTGTGCTGAGGCATAAGGAACCTGAGCTATTTGGAACCCCTGGAAAGGCACCTAGTGGTGTCCAATCTGATACCATCTGCCTGGAAGCATACAAACCAGAAAACCTTCTCTTTCCTTCAGGCCAATAGCATCATGCACCCTTGGGTAGCCATCCTGGGCCTCCTACTCCTTCTGACAGGTAGGTGAACAGGTGGGCTGTGCTTTGGAAGCCCTGAGGATGGGGGAATGTAGAGGGTATGTAGGTATGGTCAAGCAGGGTAGATTTCTAGGGCATTGTTTAAAAATAACGGGGTCAACTAGTGAGGAAAGAACAAGGCTGAAACCTTAAGCCAAAGAAATTGCTTAAACACTAAGAATTATAAAATCTAGAGCTAGATGAACAAGGCATGATACAGTGCATATGCTGCCATTTGTGGTGTTCATGTGTATGCATGAGCTACTCATGTGTATGTAGTAAACAGCAACCATTGTTATCATGGCATGGAAGGGAACAGGAAGAAGAAATGGGGCTGGATGGGAAGGAGACGAGTCCTTTATTGTACCATTCTGTGCTTTTTTATTTTTTTAACCATATGCAACTATTTCTTTAAAAAAGAAAATATGTTACCTTCCCTGTTTTCCATTGGCTTAAGACTCCATATTCCAATGAAGTGGGTGTAGGTTCCATCCCTCATTGGGGAACTAAGATTCCCCATCTGTGCTATATGGGAAAATTTTTTTTAATTAGATAAAATATTTTAATTCAAAACATTCTATGAGAGAGGGAAGAAAATTAGTGATAGATATATCCTAAAATTTAAAAACAATCTTTAGAGGTGGAATATGAATAAAAGTACAATTTAAAATTATACTTCTATAACAAATTTTTAAAATTAATATGCATTAGCTTTGTGATCCCAAAATGATATTAAGCAAAATTAAGTATTATCAGAATTCCAGTGAAGAAAATACTCTTATACTATGTAACAATGAATGTCTTATTCCCAAAGCATTTCCCAGACTCACAGCCCAGTCCTAACTATGAAAGTGAAAGTGAAGTTGCTCAGTCCTTTTGGACTCTTTGCGACCCCATGGACTATAACCTACCAGGCTCCTCCATCCGTCCATGGGATTGTCTAGGCAAGAGTACTGGAGTGATTTGCCATTTCCTTCTCCAGGGGATCTTCCTGATCCAGGGATCGAACCCAGGTCTCCCGCATTGTAGGCAGACGCTTTTTACCGTCTGAGCCACCAGGGAAGTCCTGACTATGATTAGCTGTTAAATCTCATATTTGTTTCAGGAACTTTTTGCCAATGCAGGGTGTTTAAGCCACTGCCACAGGTGAGAGTTTTCCTGCCTGTTTGTTTCTAAGAGGCAAAATTTTGTATTTTACTGAATGTTCTCCAATTCTTTGGTTTTGCCTGGGTTAAGTGGACTGTGATTCATTGTACATTGCTCAAGAAAGGATCCCTGCTTGAATTTTTTGGAATGACCCTAAAGCCCATAAGACTTGATTTCTCCTAAAAGTATTATAAACTCATTTTACTAAGAACTGACTTCAAAAGAGTTTACAAGACTTCTGCCTTCTAGTCAATGATGTTTAATAAAATATTAGACCTGTTTTTTAAAATTTAAATAAAGGAGGGTATTATGAAGTGCCTATGTTCAATGGCCATTGGAAAATTCAAATAAAAATTGAAAATCAAAACTTTGAGTGCAATATAGTTTCAAAACCAGATTTCAGTTAAGACAGTGATTGAATCTAAGAGAAAGGAAAAGCCACCAGTATGTTTTACATATTTAATAAACAGACACCAGTCAAGTACAGGATGAATAGCCACATAATCATGCATTACTAGATGTCATTTGTTTCAATCAAATCTTTTGGAAAAAATTTTGATCATATTCACCAAAAAGGCTGAACATATATTTGACTTTTATCCTGATATTTTCTCTAGAAAATCTGTCCTATTGGGAAGTATAGGATGTTTTCATCAAGCGAGAAAAATGTTTCTATGATCTTTCATCTTCAATCACATCTAGTAAATAGTGATGCTGCTGAAGAACATGTTAACATGGAAATTTGCTTATACTAAATTCTAAAAACTCAAGATACAGTCACATAATTTCAAACCAAATAAGCTATATGAAAAAAATTAAACTTATTAAAATTAAAATATTGAGACCGCATGTTCTCATGCTCTGGTTTCTCTTTATTTACAGATGGTGTAACCTCTTACCATCAAGTGACTGGAGTAAAGGGTCAGTCTGTCAGGCTACCCTGCTCATATACTGGAGAAATCACAACCGCATGCTGGGGCCGAGGGGAATGTTCTTTGCTGAGCTGTGGAAGTAACATCATCTGGACTGATGGATACAAAGTCAGTTTTCAGAAGGACAGACGTTATCAACTAAAAGGAAATATTGGTGAAAGGGATTTGTCTTTGACCATAGAGAATGCTGTCCCATCTGACAGTGGCTTGTATTGCTGCCGTATTGAGAAAAGAGGGTGGTTCAATGATATAGAAATCATTCAAGAGTTGAATATATGGACAGGTGAGTTTGTGTTCCTACTTCCTTTGATCACTTTCTGTAGGTTCCCAGAGATAAGAGTTTTCTGTTTGATATTAACTTCCCCTTCCTTTAATAGGGAAACAAGAGGTTCTTATAGTTTTGTTTTCTAATAACTCTTCAGTAGAATAACTTGTATTTGTCTGGAGTGAAATATTAAGACTAATCTTGATTCAGGATCATAGGCTAGAGCATCTTTCCAGTCAGCATCTCCTAAAGCAATGCTTCAGGAATTCTAGTTGCTTAATGAAAATGCATTTACTGTTCCACACTGAAGTATAGTGAACATTTCCATGGAGCTAAATTTATTCCATTTGAAGAACTGCCCTTTTCTCTAGATCATATCTTAAAAGAATTGTTAAATGTTTTTTCTTAACATTTTAAAACTTACAGAGAATTTCACATATATAAGATAGATATTTTGACAACAGTCAACACAGTCTTGTTGTATATACATTGTTCAGTTCAGTTCAGTCACTCAGTCGTGTCCAACTCTTTGCCAACCCATAGACTGCAGCACACCAGGCCTCTCTGCCCATCACCAACTCCAGGAGTTTACTCAAACTCATGTCCATTGAGTCAGGGATGCTATCCAACCATCTCATCCTCTGTTGTCCCCTTTTCTTCCCACCATCAATACTTCCCAGAATCAGGGTCTTTTCAAATGAGTTAGTTTTTCACATCAGGTGGCCAAAGTATTAGAGTTTCAGCTCCAGCATCAGTCCTTCCAATGAATATTCAGGACTGATTTCCTTTAGGATGGACTGTTTGGATCTCCTTGCTGTCCAAGGGACTCTCGAGAGTCTTCTCCAACACCACAGTTCAAAAGTATCAATTTTTCAGCCCTCAGCTTTCTTTACAGTCCACCTCTCACATCCATACAAGAAAAAGGATAGCTTTAACTCTATGGACCTTTGTTGGCCAATTGTGGTCTCTGCTTTTTAATATGCTGTCTAGGTTGGTCATAGCTTTTCTTCCAAGGAGCAAGTGTCTTAATTTCATGGTTGAAGTCACCATTCACATTGATTTTGGAGCCCCAAACTATGAAATCTGACACCATTTCCACTTTTCCCCCCATCTATTTGCTGTGTAGTAATCTTAGTTTTCTGAATGTTGAGTTTTAAGCCAGCTTTTCCCTCTTCTTTTTCATTTTCATCAAGAGGCTCTTTAGTTCCTCGTCACTTTCTGCCATTAAAGTGGTATCATCTGCATATCTGTGGTTGCTGATATTTCTCCAGGCAATCTTGATTCCAGCTTGTGAGTCATCCAGCCCAGCATTTCCTATGATGTACTTCTCATGTAAGTTGACGAAGCAGGATGACAATATACAGCCTTGACATACTCTTTTCCCAATTTTGAGCGGGTCAGTTTTCATTCCAATCCCTAAGAAAGGCAAACCCAAAGAATGCTCAAACTACCACACAATTGCACTCATCTCACGCACTAGTAAAGTAATGCTCAAAGTTCTCCAAGCCAGGCTTCAACAATACATGAACCAAGAACCTCCAGGTGTTCAAGCTGGTTTTAGAAAGGGCAGAGGAACTGGAGATCAAATTGTCAACATCTGCTGGATCATCAGAAAAGCAAGAGAGTTCCAGAAAAACATCTATTTCTGCTTTATTGACTACGCCAAAGCCTTCGACTGTGTGGATCACAACAAACTGTGGAAAATTATGAAAGAGATGGGCATATCAGACCACCTGACCTGCCTCTTGAGAAACCTATATGCAGGTCAGGAAGCAACAGGGAGAACTGGACATGGAACAACAGACTGGTTCCAAATAGGAAAGGAGTACATCAAGGCTGTATATTGTCACCCTGCTTATTTAACATATATGCAGAGTACATCATGAGAAACGCTGCACTGGAAGGAGCACAAGCTGGAATCAAGATTGCCAGGAGAAATATCAATAACCTCAGATATGCAGATGACACCACCCATAAGGCAGAAAGTGAAGAAGAACTAAAGAGTCTCTTGATGAAAATGAAAGATGAGAGTGAAAAATTTGGCTTAAATCTCAACAGACAGAAAACTAACATCATGGCATCTGGTCCCATCACTTCATGGGTCCCATCACTTCACATCTATTCATGGCAAATAGATGGAGAGACAATGGAAACAGTGGCAGACTTTATTTTCTGGGGCTCCAAAATCACTGCAGATGTTGATTGCAGCCATGAAATTAAAAGACACTTACTCCTTGGAAGGAAAGTTATGACCAACGTAGACAGCATGTTAAAAAGCAGAGACATTACTTTGTCAACAAAGGTCCATCTAGTCAAGGCTATGGTTTTTCCAGTGGTCATGTATGGATGTGAGAGTTGGACTGTGAAGAAAGCTGAGTGCTGAAAAATTGATGCTTTTAAACTGTGTTGTTGGAGAAGACTCTTGAGAGTCCCTTGGACTGCAAGGAGATCCAACCAGTCCATCCTAAAGGAAATCAGTCCTGAATGTTCTTTGGAAGGACTAATGTTGAAGCTGAAACTCCAGAACTTTGGCCACCTCATGCGAAGAGTTGACTCATTGGAAAAGACCCTGATGCTGGGAAAGATGGAGGGCAGGAGGAGAAGGGGATGACAGAGGATGAGATGGTTGGATGGCATCACCAACTCAATGGACATGAGTTTGAGTAAACTCCTGGAGTTGGTGATGGACAGGGAGGCCTGGTATGCTGCAGTTCATGGGGTTGCAAAGAGTCGGACACAACTGAGTGACTGAACTGAACTGAACTGAATTTTGAACCAGTCCGTTGTTTCATGTCTGGTTCTAAATGTTGCTTCTTGTCCCACATACAGGTTTCTCAGGAGACGAGTAATGTGATCTGGTATTCCCATCTCCTCAAGAATATTCCACAGTTTGTTGTGATCCACAGTTAAAGGCTTTCACATGGTCGATGAAGTAGAAGTAGACATTTTTTGAATTCCCTTGCTTTTTCTATGATCTAGCGTATGTTGGCAATTTGATCTCCAGTTCCTCTGCCTTTTCTGAATCCAGCCTGTACATCTGGAAGTTCTCTGTTCACGTACTGCTAAAGCCTAGCTTGAAGGATTTCAGTAAAACCTTGTTCTAATGTGAAATGAGTGCAATTGTATGGTTATTTGAACATTCTTTGGCATTGCCTTTCTTTGGGATTGGAAGCTGAGAAGTCCCATAATCTGCCCCTCAAGCAGGAGAACCAGGACACACAGTGGTATAATTTACTCCAAATCTAAACTTCTGAAAATTAGGGGTGGGGAGGGCAATACATCCTAATTTGAGTCCAAAAACCTGAGAGCCAGGAGTGCAGATATCTAAGAGAAGGAAAAAAATGGATGTCTCAGTTAAAGCAAAGAGAGCAAAATGTGCCCTGACTCTGCTTTTTTGTTCTATTGGGTAGATTGGATAATGCTCACCTGCACTGGTTGGGATCATGGGTTGGATGATGCTCACTTGAATTGGTGAGGGAGGTCTTCTTCACTCTACGGATTCAAATGTTAATCTCTTCCAGAGATACCCTCCAGATATGTACAGAAATAATATTTTACCACCTATCTGGGCATCCCCATTCAAGTTGATTCATAAAATGAAGCACCTCACACGGCTAATGAATAGTTGGGCTGAAGTTGGATTCCAGTTTTTCTGTTCCCGTCCTTCTTCTTTTCCTCTTCCTGTTTCATTCATGCACACAAAACAACTATTAAATTGAATTTTAGGAGAATTTGACAGAAAGAAGTGGAGGTGAGCTTGAAGTTAATGACCTTTAGGTAAATATTTCTTAGAGCATATAAAGAGGATAACAATCTACTTTTCTTGTAGCTCTGTTGCACAGAATCCATAATACATGTATAAAACACCTTGACCAATGTCTATTTAATACTAGGTTGTGAGTTATCTATGATGTGCATGCATGCTCAGTTGTGTCTGACTCTTTGTGACCCTGTGGACTGTAGCCCACCAGGCTTCTCTTGCCCATGGAGTTTTCCAGGCAAGAATACTGGAGTGGCTTGTCATTTCTTACTCCAAGGGATTTTTCTGACCCAGGAACTGAATCTGCATCTCCCAAGTCTCCCTGCATTAGCAGGTGTATTCTTTACTATTCAGTCACCTGGCAAGCCCTGATAACCATGATGATGCCAATATAAAAATCTAATAAAGTTCAAACATCAGATTTATTATTTTTGTCAAAATATAAACCTTGGAAGTCAGGGACTGTGTCTTACTCATAAAGGCTTCCTGGTGTCAAACACAATGTCTAATTTTGTGTGTGTCTTGATCACTATTTGTTAAAAATTGTTGAATGTTAAAAAAAAAAAAAAGAAAATGAGGTGAAACATTAAACAGTTTAGATTCATTATTTTTTAATCTCATATTTGAATTATATCCAGTATTCATTGACTCGTGTCCTTCCCTCAAAACATAGTTTCTTTTTAATACATTTTATAATATTTAAAATATTTCGCTAAGATTTATAAAATTTCTATGAAGATTTATATTTCCCAACCCTAACTCCCAGTGTTATTTTTATTAGTACTACATTTAAATTGGTTCAGTACTCATCCTACGTTGTTTTGTCTGAGCTTCTTCTGCATAGCTGAGGTCAATTTTGATTTCTGCTTGATTGACTGGATTTCATCATTTCATCAGAGACAATTTTTCATTTTATTCTTCAAGAAAAGGGTTCAGAGATTATCAGAGCCTCTGAGTTTTTTCTGCCTCCAGGTTTGAAAAAAAAATTTTTTTTTTTCATTATTGGAGTTTCATTGTTTAACCATGGTAGTTGTTGGTGTCCATCAGCTCTTTTAGGCTTTCTGGAATATGGTATATCCTGTCCATCTGTACTTTTCTAGTTTATTTGATTTCATTAAACAGTACTTATTAGTACATAGTTAAATAACTTATTCTTTTGTTCCATTTGTAGGCATTGTTACTTGTATTAGTTTCCTGGTATATCTGTAACAGTAACAAAGTGCCACAAACTGAGTGATTTGAAACAATGAAAATTTATTCTCCCACAGTTCTGGAGGCTACTAGCTGAAAAGAGGGATCTTAGTGGTGTTGATTGTCCCTGAGGGCATCTCCTGTCCTTTCTCCTCTCCTAGCTCCCGGGGAAGGTTGGCAGTCCCTGGTGCTCCTTGGTTTGTAGGTGCAGTGCTCAAATTCCTGCTTCCAAGTTCCCTAGGCTGTCTTTCCAGAGGGTTCTCTCTGTCTTCACACAGGTTCTCTTCCAAATATCCCTGTTTTCTTGTATAAGGAAAAGAGAGATTAGATTATACCTACTGTGTAATCTCATTTTAACTTGACTAGATCCGTAAAGACTATTTACAAATGAATTCACGTTCACAGGTACTAAACAATTAGGACTTTAGTATGTTTCTTTGGGGAACACAGTTTAAACCACAGCACTACTCCAGAGATTTTCTGTCTTAAGGATATAAAAACAGGTTGTTGCTATTTAGTCACTAAGTTGCATCTGAGTCTTTTGCAACCCCATGGACAATAGCCCTCCAGGCTCCTCTGTCCATGGGATTTCCCAGGCAAGAATACAGGAGTGGGTTGCCATTTCCTTCTCCAGGGATCTTTCTGACCCAGGAATCAACCTGGGGCTCTTGCCACAGCTCCTGAATTGCAAGGGGATTCTTTACCTCTGAATCAATGGAGAATCTGAACTCCCAGAGTTCACTCAAACCCATGTCCGTCGAGTCAGTGATGCTATCCAACCATCTCATCCTCTTTCATCCCCTTCTCCTCCTGCCCTCCATCTTTCCCAGCATCAGGGTCTTTTCCAATGAGTCAACTCTTCGCATGAGGTGGCCAAAGTTCTGGAGTTTCAGCTTCAACATTAGTCCTTCCAATGAACACCAAGGACTGATCTCCTTCTGGATGGACTGGTTGGATCTCCTTGCAGTCCAAGGGACTCTCAAGAGTCTTCTCCAACACCACAGTTCAAAAGCATCAATTTTTTGGCACTCAGCTTTCTTCACAGTCCAACTCTCACATCCATACATGACCACTGGAAAAACCATAGCCTTGACCAGACGGACCTTTGTTGGCCAAGTAATGTCTCTGCTTTTTAATATACTGTCTAGGTTGGTTATAACTTTCCTTTCAAGGAGTAAGGGTCTCTTAGTTTCATGGCTGCAATCACCACCCACAGTGATTTTGGAGCCCCAAAAAATAAAGTCTGACACTGTTTCCACTGTCTCCCCATTTATTTCCCATGAAGTGATGGGACCAGATGCCATGATGTTAGTTTTCTGAATATTGAGCTTTAAGCCAACTTTTTCACTCTCCTCTTTCCTTTCATCAGTTCGTCTTCACTTTCTGCCCTAAAGGTGGTGTCCTCTGCATATCTGAGATTATTGATATTTCTCCTGGCAATCTTGATTCCAGCTTGTGCTTCTTCCAGCTCACCGTTTCTCATGATGTACTCTGCATATATGTTAAATAAGCAGGGTGACAATATATAGCCTTGACGTACTCCTTTTCCTATTTGGAACCAGTCTGTTGTTCCATGTCCAGTTCTCCCTGTTGCTTCCTGACCTGCATATAGGTTTCTCAAGAGGCAGGTCAGGTGGTCTGGTATTCCCATCTCTTTCAGAATTTTCCACAGTTTGTTGTGATCCACACAGTCGAAGGCTTTGGCGTAGTCAATAAAGCAGAAATAGATGTTTTTCTGGAACTCTCTTGCTTTTTCCATGATCTAGCAGATGTTGGCAATTTGATCTCTGGTTCCTCTGCCTTTTTTAAAACCAGCTTGAACATCTGGAAGTTTACAGTTCACATATTGCTGAAGCCTGGCTTGGAGAATTTTGAGCATTACTTTAGTAGCGCGTGAGATGAGTGCAATTGTGCGGTAGTTTGAGCATTCTTTGGGATTGCCTTTCTTAGAGATTGGAATGAAAACTGACCAGCTCAAAATTGGGAAAGGAGTATGTCAAGGCTGTATATTGTCATCTTGCTTCATCAACTTACATGAGAAGTACATCATAGGAAATGCTGGGCTGGATGACTCACAAGCTGGAATCAAGATTGCCTGGAGAAATATCAGCAACCACAGATATGCAGATGATAACACTTTAATGGCAGAAAGACCTTTTCCAGTCCTGTGACCATTGCTGAGTTTCCCAAATTTGCTGGCATATTGAGTGCAGCACTTTAACAGCATCAGCTTTCAGGATTTGACATAGCTCAACTGGAATTCCATCACCTCCACTAGCTTTGTTCATAGTGATGCTTTCTAAGGCCCACTTGACTTCACATTCCAGGATGTCTGGCTCTAGGTGAGTGATCACACCATTGTGATTATCTGGGTAGTGAAGATCTTTTTTGTACAGTTCTTCTGTGTATTCTTGCCACCTCTTCTTGATATCTTCTGCTTCTGTTAGGTCCATACCATTTCTGTCCTTTATCGAACCCATCTTTGTGTGAAATTTTCGCTTCTTATCTCTAATTTTCTTGAAGAGATCTCTAGTCTTTCCCATTCTGTTGTTTTCCTCTATTTATTTGCACTGATTGCTGAGGAAGGGTTTCTTATCTCTCCTTGCTATTCTTTGGAACTCTGCATTCAGATGGGAATATCTTTCCTTTTCTCCTTTGCTTTTTGCTTCTCTTCTTTTCACAGCTATTTGTAATGCCTCCTCAGACAACCATTTTGCTTTTTTGCATTTCTTTTCCATGGGGATGGTCTTGATCCCTGTCTCCTGTACAATGTCATGAACCTCTGTCCATGGTTCATCAGGCTGTCTATCAGATCTAGTCCCTTAAATCTATTTTTCACTTCCACTGTATAGTCATAAGGGATTTGATTTAGGTCATACCTGAATGGTCTAGTGGTTTTCCCTACTTTCTTCAGTTTAAGTCTGAATTTGGCAATAAGGAGTTCATGATCTGAGCCACAGACAGCGCCCAGTCTTGTTTTTGCTGACTGCATAGAGATTCTCCATCTTTGGCTGCAAAGAATATAATCAATCTGATTTCGGTGTTGACCATCTGGTGATGTCCATGTGTAGAGTCTTCTCTTGTGTTATTGGAAGAGGGTGTTTGCTATGACCAGTGCGTTCTCTTGGCAAAACTCTATTAGCCTTTGCCCTGCTTCATTCTGTACTCTAAGGCCAAATTTTCCTGTTACTCCAGGTGTTTCTTGACTTCCTACTTTTGCATTCCAGTCCCCTATAATGAAAAGGACATTTTTTTTGGGTGTTAGTTCTAAAAGGTCTTGTAGGTCTTCATAGAACCATTCAACTTCAGCTTCTTCAGCATTACTGGCTGGGGCATAGGCTTGGATTACCATGATATTGAATGGTTTGCTTTGGAAATGAACAGAAATCATTCTGTCATTTTTGAGATTGCATCCAAGTACTGCATTTCAGATTCTTGTTGACCATGATGGCAACTCCATTTCTTCTAAGGGATTCCTGCCCAAAGTAGCAGATATAATGGTCATCTGAGTTAAAGTCACCCATTCCAGTCCATTTTAGTTCGCTGATTCCTAGAATGTCAACATTCACTCTTGCCACCTCCTGTTTGGCCACTTCCCATTTGCCTTGATTCATGGACCTAACATTCCAGGTTCCTTTGCAATATTGCTCTGTACAGCATCGGACCTTGCTTCTATTACTAGTCACATCCACAACTGAGTATTGTTTTTGCTTTGGCTCCATCCCTTTATTCTTTTGGAGTTATTTCTCCACTGACCTCCAGTAGCATATTGGGCACCTACTGACCTGGGGAGTTCCTCTTTCAGTATCCTATCATTTTGCCTTCTCATACTGTTCATGGGGTTCTCAAGGCAAGAATACTGAAGTGGTTTGCCATTCCCTTCTCCAGTGGACCACATTCAGTCAGACCTCTCCACCATGATCCGTCCGTCTTGGGTGGCCCCACACGGCATGGCTTAGTTTCATTGAGTTAGACAAGACTGTGGTCTGTGTGAGCAGATTGGCTAGTTTTCCCTGATTATGGTTTTAGTGTATCTGCCCTTTGATGCCGTTTCGCAACACCTACCATCTTACTTGGGTTTCTCTTACCCTGGATGTGGTGTAGCTCTTCACGGCTGCTCCAGCAAAGCGCAGCCGCTGCTCCTTACCTTGGACGAGGGGTATCTTCTCAAGGCCGCCCCTTCTGACCTTGAACGCAGAGTAGCTCCTCTCGGCCCTCCTGCGCCTGCGCAGCCACCGCTCCTTGGAGGTGGGGTTGATGCTCTTGGCCGCTGCCCCTGGTCTCTGGCCTGGGGAAGCTCCTCTGCGCTGCTCCTGCGCCGTTGCAGCCTGGCGCTCTCGGTCGCCACCCCAACACTTTTACATATAAAACTGATAAATAATAAGAACCTACTGTATAGCACAGAGAATTCTACTCAATACTCTAATGACCTATATTGGAAAAGAATCTAAAATTGAGTGTATATATGTGTGTATATATTCTCTTTGCTGTTCAACAGAAAACTAATACAGCATTTTAAATCAGCTATACTCTAATAAAAAATAAGTTTAAAAAGAATATAAAAAGAACTTTCTCTTATGTAACATCTGCTCTTCATAAACTTCATTTCCCCCCTCCATATCTATGATTACCTTGTCTTTCTTCTATGACCTGAATTTCTCTTTCAATTTTTACCCATTCTCTTTCTTGCTGTTTCTAATGTATTCATTAGTTCTAAAACAGTATTATTTTAGTTGGGTTATTAAGTTCTTTCCTTCCATTGGCCATATCCCTTTATATTTAATTCTGTAGATTTATTGGTTGGACTTTGAGAAGTTTTATATTCTGTTTATTGCTTTCAAATAATCTTATTCTCATTAATCTTTTCCACTGGACAAAGCACTTGGGAATGATCCTTGGGGTATGTTTTCTGTGAAACCGAAATATTAATCTTTTAAATTTCTTTCTCATGCTGTATTTTCTTAGGTATTTTTACATTAAAACCTCAATCCCTGTTGCATGACTCTTGCTTAAAATAGCTGCTCTGCAGACTACCTACAGCCTGAGAGAATTCTCCCCACCCTCTTTCCACCATTACCTGAGACTTGACTTATCTTCCAGCTACAGCTGAAAGGCTCAAGCCCTGTGTTCCCTCTCCCTCTCTCTATTCTGTGTGTGTGATGGGGGAAGGATTCACCTGGGGTTGGTGCAGTCTTTCTTAGAGGTACTGGTTTCTGTTCCTTTTCCTTAAATTTCATTTTCTGTCCCATGCCTGGGATTGCTCCAGTTAATGAAGCATAGGGTGATACCTTCTAGACGATTCCTTCAGTTGAGCGTAGAGTTCAGTAGCCTATGATTCTGCACCAGTGGATCATGTGACTGTTCACTTCCTTTTCTTTCTCCTAACCAATGTTATTTCTAAACACTTGGTGGTTGTGGTTTAGTCCCTAAGTTGTGTCCTACTCTTTGCCACCCCATGGACTATAGCCTGCCAGGCTCCTCTGTCCATGGGATTCTCCAGGCAAGAATACTGGAGTGGGTTGCCATTTCTTTCTCCAGGCGATCCTCCCAACCCAGGAATCGAAACCCCGTCTCCTGCATTGCAGGCAAATTCTTTACCAATTGAGCTGTATGAGAAGCTCTAATTACTTCCTTGAGGTCAAAAGAGACAAAAAGGATATCATTTTTCTTGCATTTCCTGTCCAATTTGGGAATACTGAGGAACATTCTTAGGACTTTCACTGCCCTCTGGGGATAGGACAGAAGCCAGTCTTCTTCCTTCCTTCTGCCTTGTAGAGACCTTGATGTTTGATTTCCTTGTTTGGTTGTGGCTGATTTCTTTTCAGCACTGTCGATTTTCTTGTTTCTGAGAGAAGAGAGACTCTCTGAATCTGTTCCCTCTATGTAGACCTGAACATGTGTCTTGAGCCTTTCATTTATGCCATGATACGAGCTGGTGATTTTTCCTCTAATAAAATGGCAGGAACTTTAGATATTTTTTAATTTGTATCATGTCTTCCTACATTTCTCACCAGTGCTATTATTCTGAAGTCCAATTTAGAGTATTACATTGAGATGTCAGCTTATGATTGGAAGACCAGGTTGCTTTTTTTTTTTTCCTCAAAGGCTTTAGATGTGAAACAATAATTATTAAAATATATTTTTAACTTATTTTTCTTTCATTCAGCAGTCAGACTAAATGTTATCAAAGATTATATTTTAGATCTTACTGATTTTAAAACTCTGGTGACTATTAGCCCATCGGAAATAAAAGAGGCTCTCAAAATGGATTCTTCTGCCAGTTCTGCCTCAGCTCTCCTTCCTGTGGTAACCTCACTATTAGTCCAGATTGAAGGATTTGGGGCTGTGGTGGGAGGTTCACAAAGAAGTCTAACAGATTCTCTGTCCTAATAATCTTAGGGGCTTCCCTGATGGGTAGGTGGTAAAGAGTCTGCCTGCGATGCAGGAGATCCAGGAGACAGGGATTTGACCCCTGGGTCAGGAAGATCCCCTGGAGGAGGAAATGGTTACCTACTCCAGTCTTCTTGGCCTGGAAATCCCCTGGGCAGAGGACCCTGTCAGGCTACAGTCCATACGGTCACATAGAATCTGACACAACTAAGCGACCGGCACACATGCATAATCTTAGGTATTTATTATTTACTTTTCAGTGCCTAGAAGACTAATTAATAAACAAAAGAAATCATTATGGAAGATATCAGGGGTTTTGAGCTTTTACCTCTTGGGGAAGAAGTCTTGCATTTTCAAAAGCATAATTGTCTCCGTTTTGTAAGAGAAATACATTGTTGAATACAAATGCTTTTGGTATAGTGGAGATAGTTGAGCCAAAGCAAGATTTAGCCAGATCCCCATCAGAAAGGTTTAGAAGACAAAACAGTGCATGCTATTTTTATTTGTTTGCTTTATTGTCATTAGCTACTGGTGGTCTTTTCTTTCCTATATTTCTAGAACCTGAAGACAGTTCTGTCTGAGTCTGAGTACCCAGCCCTCCTCAGGAATTTAGGACATTGAACGGGAGCTGGTTAATGGACCACTGGGTGTCAGTATTGTCTTTTCATACTCTATATGCTAAGTCACTTCAGTCATGTCCAATTCTTCGTGACCCCATGGGCTGTAGCCCGCCAGGCTCCTCTGTCCATGGAATTCTCTAGGCAAGAATATAGGAGTGGGGACCAATACTGAAGGGAGAGCATGAGTCGGGAAGCGGTTCGGCTGAGGGGTTCGGGGTTCCGTCTCGCCTGCCACTCCCTGAGGCCGGGGGCTTTCGTCCCCGCCATGACTGAGCTAATCCAGAAGAAGCTGCAGGGATAAGTGGAGAAATATCAATAGCTGCAGAAGGACTTGAGTAAATCCATGTCAGGGAGGCAGAAACTAGAGGCACAACTAACAGAAAATAATATCATGAAGCAGGAAATGGCCCTGCTGGATGGGTCCAACTTGGTGTTTAAACTTCTGGGGCGCGTGTTGGTCAAAGAGGAGCTGGGGGAGGCTCGGGCCACAGTGGGGAAAAGGCTGGACTACATCACGGCTGAGATTAAGTGATATGAATCCCAGCTCCTGGACCTAGAGCGGCAGTCAGAACAACAGAGACCGTTGCTTAGCTGCAGCAGGAGTTTCAGCGGGCACAGGCGGCGAGGCAGGGGCTCCTGGGAAGGCCTGACCCTGTCCTGGGGGGTTTGGGAGAGGAAGCAGGGTCTATACTGTAGCTAATAAAATGTGAAAATACAAAAAAGAAAAAAAAAAAAAAAGGAATATAGGAGTGGGTAGCCATTCCCTTCTCCAGGGACTCTTCCCAACGCTGGGATTGAACCTGGGTCTCCTGCATTTCAGGTGGATTCTTTACCATCTGAACCACCAGGAAAGCCCACACCTAAGCTTCCCAAATTCTCTCAAATTTAAATGTTCACAGGGGAAGGCAGATAAAACATTCATGTGGGTTCACATTTGCTTACACAAGAAGCAATGTTCTCTTCTTCCTCTTAGAAAAACACCATTTTCCATTTGTCTTGATCAGTCCATTTGATGTATATCTGGCTTTACCAGTGTGGATACAGATTTTCTTCTGCCTTAAAACAACAACAGAAAGGCGGTACAAGCATGACGAAGCACATTCTCCCTTGGTGACATGCTGGGGAAACAATGGGAAGAGGGTAAAGAGGCAGTGGTATTATATGTCAGCAAGGTGATGGAGTCTGAGCACAGGTAGGTCTTCAGATTTTTTTGAGAGAAATATATCTGAATTTTTATGTAAAATGTTTTCATTTATATATTAGTTGGCTCAAACTTAAAGAAAAAACAAAATTGTGGGCTAAGATATGGAACTTGCAGAACAACAGGCTAAAATCTCTAACATTTGAATGTTTTCTCTTCTTACTTGGAATTTTTGCTGATCATCTGCCAACCTGGGCTAATCGTTTGGCTCTATCAGGGGTGAGGGAAGGTCCTTTGGGAGAGGCTTAGGATTAACTTATCTTTTGTGACTGTATCCCTTTTTTATTTCAAGGAGAAGTTGTTCGGTGTAGCTGGAGGGATTTGGTATAGGCCAGAAAGGTTAAGTATCCAGATTTAACTTCACTTGATCTGGGAGAGGTTTGGAAAGTTCTATGAGTACCAATTTCTCAGTGCTGCATAATTTCCTGTTGTGAATGCACTGGGGCAAGAAACACAGGAGGGAAAGCAGGCAGGGGTCTCTCCAACCCTGAGGACTTTTGCCCCTTTCATAGACCGAGTGCAGAGAGGATGAGAAAGCTGTCCTCAGGCTTAGAGAGATGGCAGAGGCTTTAGAGAGACAGTGAATTCTAGACAGCTTCATTGGACACAGCAGAAAGGGGGAGTCCAGGTTGGGCAGAACCTACTCCAGAGCTCGCAGCTGGTCGCCGAGGACTCCCAGTTCCAGCTCACTTAACTCCTGATCTGGCGTTCTCGCTGGGAGGTGGTGAGGATGAGCACACAGCCCAGCCATTGGACAGCACGGCTGGCTGTGTGCAAACTGTTCCTGATGTAAAAGAGAGAGTCAATGAAGGAAGAAACAGGCTTTGAAAGAAAGAGCCTATTTTTATCTAGATTGAGTACTTATGTCTAGGAAGGGAGAGACTCTGAAATGAATGCCCAGCAAAACTGATTCCTTCATTTTTTGAGTGTGTTGTTCAGTAGATCAGTCGTGTCTGACTCTTTGTGACCCCATGGACTGCAGCACGCCAGGCTTCCCTGTCCCTCACCAACTCCCAGAGTTTACTCAAACTCATGTCCATCGAGTCGCTGATGCGATCCAGCCATCTCATCCTCTGTTGCCCCCTCCTCCTCCTGGCTTCAATCTTTCCCAGCATTAGGGTCTTTTCCAATGAGTCAGTTCTTCGCATCAGGTGGCCAAAGTATTGGAGTTTCAGCTTCAGCATCAGTCGTTCCAATGAATATTCAGGACTGATTTCCTTGAAGATTGACTGCTTTGATCTCCTTCTTGTCTAACGAACTCTCAAGAGTCTTCTCCAACACCACAGTGCACAAGTATCAAATCTTTACCACTCAGCTTTCTTTATAGTCCAACTCTCACATCCATATGTGACTACTGGAAAAACCATAGCTTTGACTAGATGGACCTTTGCTGGCAGAGTGATGTCTCAGCTTTTTAATATGCTGTCTAGTTGGGTCATAACTTTTCTTCCAAGGAGCAAGCGTCTTTTAATTTCATGGCTGCAGTCATGATTTTGGAGTACAAGAAAATAAGGTTTGTCACTGTTTCCATTGTTTCCTCATCTATTTACCATGAAGTGATGGGACTGGTTGCCGTGATCTTAGTTTTTTGAATGTTGAGCTTTAAGCCAACTTTTTCACTCGTCTCTTCCACTTTCATCAAGAGGCTCTTTAGCTCCTCTTCACTTTCTGCCATAAGGGTGGTGTCATCTGCATATCTGAGGTTGTTGATGTTTCTCCCGGCAATGTTGATTCCAGCTTGTGCTTCAACCAGTCCAGCATTTCACATTATGTACTCTGCATATAAGTTAAATAAGCAGGGTGACAATATACAACCTTGATGTACTCCTTTCTTCATTTGGAACCAGTCGGCTGTTCCATGTCCAGTTCTAACTGTTGCTTCCTGACCTGCGTACAGATTTCTCAGGAGGCAGGTCAGGTGGTCTGGTATTCCCATCTCTTGAAGAATTTTTCACAGTTTGTTGTGATCTACACAGTCAAAGTCTTTGGCATAATCCATAAAGCAGAAGTAGATGATTTTCTGGAGTTCTCTTGCTTTTTCTATGTTCCAACAGATGTTGACAAGTTGATCTGTGGTTCCTCTGCCTTTTCTAAATGCAGCTTGAACATTTGGAAGTTGATGGTTCACATACTGTTGAAGCCTGTCTTGGAGAATTTTGAACATTACTTTGCTAGCGTGTGAGATGAGTGCAATTGTGGGGTAGTTTGAACAATTATTGGCATTGCCCTTCTTTGGGACTGGAATAAAAACTGACTTTTTCTACTCCTGTGGCCACTAGTCACTAATCTTCAGGGAAATGCAAATTAAAACCACAATAAAATATCACCTCATACCTGTCAGAATGGCTACTATGAAAAAGACAAAAAATAACAGGTGTTGGCAAGAATGTGGAGAAAATGGTTCACTTGTGCACTGTTGGTAGATATGTAAATTGGCATAACCACTATGGAAAACATATGGAGGTTCTTAAAAAAAATAGAAGTACCATAATCCAACAATTATACTTCTGGATATTTTTCCAAAGAAAACAAAATACTAAATCAAAAAGATATATGCACCCCAACATTGACTGCAAAATTACCTTTACAGTAATCAGGATATGGAAGTAACTTAAGTATCCATCCATAGATGAATGGATAAAGATTACATGGTATATATACCACGGAATATTACTCAGCTATAAACAAGAATGAAATCTTATTTGTGATAAAATTTATGGACCTAGAGGGTACTTTGCCAAGTGAAATAAGTCAGACATAAAAGACGAATATCATATGATTTAACTTATATATCGGCTCAAACAAAACAAATGAACAAACAGAACAGACCCATAGGCACAGAGCAAAAACTGGTGGTTGTTAGAGGAGAAATTGGGGGGGGATGAGTGAAATTGGTGAGGGTGAATAAAAAGTACAGACTTTATGTTACAAAATAAATAAGTCTGGGGAGGTGTAAAGTATAGCATAGGAAATATAGTCAATAATATTGCCAAAACTTTGTATATTGACAAATGGTAACTAGTCTTATGTAAATAGCAGTGGCAATTTTGCAACATATAAAATATATTAATATAATATACACTATGTTGTAATGTTGTTGTTCAGTCGCCAAGTCATGTCCAGCTCTTTGCAACCCCATGGACTGTAGCACTTCAGGCTTCCCTGTCCTTCAACTATCTTCCAAACTCCTGTCCATTGAGTCAATGATCCCATCCCACCATCTCATCCTCTGTTGCCCCTTCTCCTACTGCCCTCAATCCTTATAAGAGTCAGAGTCTTTTCCAGTGAGACAGTTCTTCACATCAGGTGGCCACAGTATTGGAGCTTCAGGGTCAGCACCAGACCTTTCAGTGAATATTCAGGGTTGATTTCCTTTAGGATTAACTGGTTTGATCTCCAGCACCACATATTAAAGCAACAATTCTTCAGAGCTCAGCTTTCTTTATGGTCCAACTCTCACATCCATACATGACTACTGGAAAAACAATAGCTTTGATCACATGAACCTTTGTCAGCAAAATCTTGTCTCTGCTTTTTCATACGCTGTCTAGGTTTGCCATTGCTGTTCTTCCAAGGAGCAAGCATCTTTTAATTTCAAGGCTGCAGTCACCATCTACCAAGATTCTGGAGCCCAAGAAAATAAAACCTGCCACTGTTTCCACTTTTTCCCCATCTATTTGCCTTGAAGTGTTGGGAACAGATGCCCTGATCTTAGTTTTTTTTGATTGTTGAGTTATAAGTCGGTTTTTTCACTCTCCTCATTCACTTTCATCAAGAGGCTCTTTAGTTCCTCTTCAATTTTTGTCATTAGAGTGGTATCCTCTGCATATCTGAGGTTATTGATATTTCTCAAAGCAATCTTTCTTTTTTTTTTTTTCATTTATTTATATTCAGTTCAGTTCAGTTCAGTTCAGTCGCTCAGTCGTGTCTGACTCTTTGTGACCCCATGAATTGCAGCACACCAGGGCTCCCTGTCCATCACCAACTCCCGGAGATCACTCAAACTCATGCCCGTTGAGTTGGTGATGCCATCCAGCCATCTCATCCTCTGTCGTCCCCTTCTCCTCCTGCCCCCAATCCCTCCCAGCATCAGGGTCTTTTCCAATGAGTCAACTCTTCGCATGAGGTGGCCAAAATACTGGAGTTTCAGCATCAGTCCATCCAATGAACACCCAGGACTGATCTCCTTTAGGATAGACTGGTTGGATCTCCTTGCAGTCCAAGGGACTCTCAAGAGTCTTCTCCAACACCACAGTTCAAAAGTATCAATTTTTCGGTGCTCAGCTTTCTTCACAGTCCAATTCTCACATCCATACATGACCACTGGAAAAACCCATAGCCTTGACCAGATGGACCTTTGTTGGCAAAGTAATGTCTCTCCTTTTTAATATGCTATCTAGGCTGGTCATAAGTTTCCTTCCAAGGAGTAAGTGTCTTTTAATTTCATGGCTGCAGTCACCATCTGCATTAGTTGGAGGCTAATTAAAAAGCCAAGGAGAAAAGGAAAGATATTCCCATTTGAATGCAGATTTCCAAAGAATAGCCAGAAGAGATAAGAAAGCCTTCCTCAGTGATCAATGCAAAGAAATAGAGGAAAACAACAGAATGGGAAAGACTAGACATCTCTTCAAGAAAATTAGAGATATCCAGGGAACATTTCAGGCAAAGATGGGTTTGCTAAAGGACAGAAATGGTATGCACCTAACAGAAGCAGAAGATATTAAGAAGAAGTGGCAAGAATACATGGAACAACTGTACAAAAAGATCTTCATGACCCAGATAATCACAATGGTGTGGTCACTTACCTAGAGCCAGACATCCTGGAATGTGAAGTCAAGTGGGCCTTAGAAAGCATCACTACGAACAAAGCTAGTGGAGGTGATGGAATTCCAGTTGAGCTATTTCAAATCCTGAAAGATGCTGTTAAAGTGCTGCACTGAATATGCCATCAAATTTGGAAAACTCAGCAGTGGCCACAGGACTGGAATAGGTCAGTTTTCATTCCAATCCCTAAGAAAGGCAATGCCAAAGAATGCCCAAACTACCGCACAATTGCACTCATCTCACACGCTAGTAAAGTAATGCTCAAAATTCTTCAAGCCAGGCTTCAGCAGTACATGAACCGAGAACTTCCAGATGTTCAAGCTGGTTTTAGAAAAGGCAGAGGAACCAGAGATCAAATTGCCAATATCCACTGGATCATGGAAAAAGCAAGAGAGTTCCAGAGAAACATCTATTTCTACTTTATTGACTATGCCAAAGCCTTCGACTGTGTGGATCACAATAAACTGTGGAAAATTCTGAAAGAGATGGGAGTACCAGACCACCTGACCTGCCTCTTGAGAAACCTATATGCAGGTCAGGAAGGAACAGTTATAACTGGACATGGAACAACACACTGGTTCAAAATAGGAAAAGGAATACGTCAAGGCTGTACATTGTCACCCTGCTTATTTAACTCATATAGAGTACATCATGAGAAACGGTGAGCTGGAAGAAGCACAAGCTGGAATCAAGATTGCCGGGAGAAATATCAATAATCTCAGATATGCAGAGGACACCACCTTTAGGGCAGAAAGTGAAGAGGAACTAAAAAGCCACTTGATGAAAGTGAAAGACGAGAGTGAAAAAGTTGGCTTAAAGCTCAACAGTCAGGAAACTAAGATCATGGCATCTGGTCCCATCACTTCATGGGAAATAAATGGGGAGACAGTGGAAACAGTGTCAAACTTTATTTTTTTGGACTCCAAAATCACTGCGGATGGTGATTGCAGCCATGAAATTAAAAGATGCTTACTCCTTGGAAGGAAAGTTATGACCATCCTAGATAGCATATTAAAAAGCAGAGACATTACTTGGCCAACAAAAGTCCATCTGGTCAAGGCTATGGTTTTTCCAGTGGTCATGTATGGATGTGAGAGTTGGACTGTGAAGAAAGCTGAGCACTGAAAAATTGATACACTTGAACTGTGGTGTTGGAGAAGACTCTTGAGAGTCCCTTGGACTGCAAGGAGATCCAACCAGTCCATCCTAAAGGAGATCAGTCCTGGGTGTTCATTGGAAGGACTGATGCTGAAGCTGAAACTCCAGTACTTTGGCTACCTCATGCAAAGAGTTGACTCATTGGAAAAGACCCTGATGCTGGGAGGGATTGGGGGCAGGAGGAGAAGGGGACGACAGAGGATGAGATGGCTGGATGGCATCACTGACTCGATGGGCATGAGTTTGAGTGATCTCCGGGAGTTGGTGATGGACAGGGAGGCTTGGTGTGCTGCGATTCATGGGGTCACAAAGAGACAGACACGACTGAGCGGCTGAACTGAACTGAATTGAATTACTTTACAGTACTGTAGTGGTTTTTGCCATACATTGACATGAATCAGCCATGTATTTACATGTGTTCCCCATCTTCAACCCCCCCCCACCTCCCTCCCCATCCCATCCCTCTGGGTCATCCTAGTATACCAGCCCTGAGCACTTGTCTCATGCATCAAACCTGGACTGCTGATCTGTTTCACACTTGATAATATACATGTTTCAATGCTATTCTCTCAGATCATCCCACCCTCGCCTTCTCCCACAGAGTCCAAAAGTCTGTTCTATACATCTGTGTCTCTTTTTCTGTCTTGCATATAGGGTTATCATTACCATGTTTCTAAATTCCATATATATGAGTTAGTATACTGTATTGATGTTTTTCTTTCTGGCTTACTTCACTCTGTATGATGGGCTCCAGTATAATCCACCTCATTAAAACTGATTCAAATGTGTTCTTTTTAATGGCTGAGTAGTATTCCATTGTGTATATGTACCACAGTTTTCTTACAAATTCCTCTACTGATGAGCATCTAGATTGCTTCCATGTCCTGGCTATTATAAACAGTGTTGTGATGAACAATGGGGTACACATGTCTCTTTCAGCTCTGGTTTCCTCGGTGTGTATGCCCAGGAGTGGGATTTCTCCCAGCAGTCTTGATTGCAGTTTGTGCTTCATCCAGCCCAGCATTTTGCATGATGTACTCTGCATATGATAAGCAAGATAACAATATACGGCCTTGACATACTCCTTTTCCTATTTGGAACCAGTCTGTAGTTCCATGGCCAGGTCTAACTGTTGCTTCTTGACCTGCATACAGGTTTCTCAGGAGGCAGGTAAGGTGGTCTGGTATTCCCATCTCTTGAAGAATTTTCCGCAGTTTGTTATGATCCACACGGTCAAAGGCTTTGGCATCGTCAATAAAGCAGAAGTAGATGTCTGCTTCTGCTTGCAGATGTTTTCATGTAAGGACCAAACATTTCTGGTGTATCCATTTCTGTGTCCTTAGTGTGAAAGTGTGAAAGTTGCTCAGTCACGCCTGACTCTTTGCGACCCCATCGACTGTCCATGGAATTCTCTAGGCCAGCATACTGGAGTGGGTAGACTTTCCCTTCTCCAGGGCATCTTCCCAACCTAGGCATAGAAGCCAGGTCTCCCGCATTGAGGTGGATTCTTTACCAGCTGAGCCACAAGGGAAGTCCTTAGTGTGGTCATATTGTATGTGTGTGCACATGGTCAGTTCTGTCCAACTCTATGTGACCCTGTGGACTGTAGCCTGCCAGGCACCTCTATCCATGGGATTTCCAAGGCAAGAATACTGGAGTGGGTAACCAATTGCTCTTCCAGGAAATCTTCCTGACCCAGGGATTGAATCTGCATCTCCCGCCTGCATCTCCTGCATTGACAGGTGTATTCTTTACCACTTGAACACCTGGGAAGCTCAGAGTCATATTAGGGACAAGCAATATTGGAGAACAGGCTTAATTTTTTGGCATTAGTCATAAGTCATGGCATATTCATCGTTTGTGAATGTCTTCAAGCCAGGAGATAAAGTCAAAACTCTTCCACCTGCCTCTCTGATCTCCTAGCACGGCTTCCCCAGGGCCTATCCAGTGGATGGATGCTGCATCTGTCCCCTATATTAGTGTCGTGGGTGTCAGCCTGCGTCCCACGCCTCCACTCCCGCACCATTTTCCGCGTAGATTGCTCCTGTGCGGCCACCATGCTGGCCTCGATTCTGATCCTTGAGCGTCGCCCATTTTTCCCAGCCGCAGGGCCTTTCCACTAACTGTCGCCTCCGCTGAGAGAGGGCCTCTCCCAGATCTTCGCAGGCCGTCCTTCAGTTCTCAGCTCACACACATACCACAGTGCCACAGGGGTCTTCTGAGGACCACTGGAGGGGAGCAAGCATCCCGAGCACCGTGCAAGGGGAAGCCGGGGCCGGGAGGCGCCCTATTTCTCTCTGCCCCGCCCTCCTGCACACCTGTCCTCAAAGAGGGCTCCCCGCTGTCTCTCATCATCTCGTTTGTGGCGCCCAGCACAGCCTTCAAAGACGGTGTCTGTTGTTTGGGTGGCTTCTTCATTGCCGGCCTGTCCTGTTGGAACAAAGGCTCCATACAGACTGCTCTGTCCTGTTGAGTGTTCTGAACTCAGGCACTAAACCTGTGCCTGATGTAGCAGAGTGCTCAGCCACTATTTACTAAATGATTCAGTAACTTTTCACAGGTGGTATTCTTAGAAACAAGCCTACTTCCAGGGGGGCATATTTATATATGAGAAAGGTTAGGGCCTCATCCCCTGAATCACTTTCCCTGGTTAACACAAATCATGCTGCAAGTTCCAAGCATCGTTCTCAGTTACTCTTTCCACAGGATTGTTCCTCCTTTTAGAGAAGTGTGAAAGTTCTCACCCAGCTGTTCATGGTGCTCTCTGGCCTGTGAATGTGACCGCCATGTGGCCCCTCTCTGACATAGGTGGTTACCAGGCCATGAGCCCCTTACCCTGCACCCCAACCTCTTGGCTGGTGGGTCACCCCCAGCATCCTCCTGCTGCGGCAGGTGCCTCCTGTGCTCCTGCTGCGGCAGGTGCCACAGGGCAGTGGTGGGTGGAGGGGACCTGACCTAACGCAGAGGACACATGTCTCAATAGCAGTTTCTTCTTTCTACCCATCCATGCCAGACAGATGGATGGGTGGCCATAAAGAACAGACCTCTCTCTGCTCATCTCTTCTTTTCCTCGGTGACAGCAGAACTGGGATTCCCAGCAAAGCACTGACCCTTCCGTCACTCCTTCACTCACTCCCTCTCTCATTTCCTTCCCTAGTATTTACTGAGAGCCTACCACGTCAGGTACTTTAATGCATGCTGGGCTGCAGTTGTCAAGGCAGGCAAGAATCCCTGTCCTCGTGGAGCATGCTCTCCGGTGGAGGGGTCAGGCAATCCTCATGATTTGGAAGTAGCTGGTGTTTACAGATCAATGTACCAGATACTGATAAATGCTACAGGGAAAAATAAAGCCAGCAAAGAAGGGCAAGGGGAGATCCTTGACTTATGTAGGGAGCCATGGGAAATGAGAGGTTCGGGGCTGGGGGCTAGTTAGGAGGGCCTGGGTGGCATACGGGTGAAGAGGGACAAAGGACGCAGGAGGAGGCGGTCTCACAGTCTCAAGGCAGAGAGTGGAAAAAGTGAATGCTGGGTGAGATTGAGGGTCCTGGGCAGGGGTTGGGGGGGGAACCACATGGAGTTTCTCTTAACTCTTGCTGATGAAGATATAATAGAATAGTTCTTTTAAAATAAAATTTCATGTGTATGCTTTTAAAAGGAAAACGGTTAAATGAGTCAATATTTAAAAGGGACACAAGGATATCTAATTGTAAAATTAAAAGCTTCCAACCCATACCCCCTAGGAACTCATTTCTCCTCCTTGGAAGCACTTTTTATAAAGTGCAAACATATCCATCCATTTGTATGTACATACATGTATCTGTATGCATAGCTATATAGATCTTGACAAACGTGTATAGTATGGATGTACATACACACGTGCACACACAGGCATGTATATATGTACACATTTCACATGTCTGTATACTCACATATATTTTAAAGAAAGGTGAGTGATTTCACAGAGCTCTCACTTGATGAAGATTCTGACAGTTGCTAAGTATGCCTGTAATTCTTACACAAATCAAAAAGGCTTTAGTAATTTGCCACCTATTTCAAAGACACCATGATCAATGATCAGTTAGATAGCACCAAAGATCTCTGTAGGGCAAACTATTCTGTTAAATGCTTTGCTTTCCTGTTACAGTAATTCCATTAAGGTATGTTCCCTGTGATTAAAGGCACAGGCTGTGGAGACAGAGAAACCTGGAAGCAAATCTTAATTGGTTATGTGCATTAGTTTCCTGTTGCTTAGCAAATTACCACAAACATAGTCACACAAAATTTTATTACCTTACAATTCTGGAAGTCGGAAGTCTTCTGGTCTTCAGCAGGCTGAAATCAAGATATCAGCAGGGCTTTGTTACCTCCAGGAATTCTTAGGAAAAATCCATTTCTTTGCCTTTTCCAGGATCTAAAGGTCACGTACATTCCTGGGCTTGAGGTCCCTTCCACCATCTTCAAAGTCAACAATGTACTATCTTTAACTCACTCTTTCTGACATACTCTTTTAAGGTTACATCTCTTCTCTGATTCTGACCCTTCTGCCTATCTTGTGACTTCATTTGGCGCATCCAGATAATCCAGCATGGTCTCCCCCATCTGAAGATCCATACACATCTGCAAAGTCTCTTTAGCCATGTAAAGTAACATATTCACATGTTCTGGGGGATTAGGACATGGGCATCTTTTCAGAGACGGGTTTGCTCCCTCTGCCTATCACAGGTTGTGGGAAGAAAGTTACTTAACTTCTAGTTTATTTTCTTATGTACAAACTTTTGACAAAACAAGGCTATTTGGAGGAGTCAAATGAGACAGTGTGTATAAAACTCTTGGCCTGTAACCGGGACTAACACCTTTTGGGTAGCTCTGCTTTATTAGCTGTTTGGTCTTAGTTAACAGCATTCTCCTCTTCGGTGTCATCATCTTCCTCTATAAAATGGGGAAAGGAATGGCAACCATGAGATTTTATTAGCATGGATATCCATTTAATCTAGCAGAGTTTTTTAAAGGACTATCTTTTCTTTACTGCATTTCAAAGATACTTTTCTCCTTTGTTATAAGTCTAGTAACCAAAACAATGTGTGGATCTACTTAGGAATTCTCTTTACTTTCTGTGCTTTGTGTGTATATTCTCATGCCAGTTCCGCACTTCAATTACTAGTACTTCAAATAAATATTGTTACCTAGTAATATATTCTCCAATTTTGTTCTTTTTATTTGAGTTTATCTTGGCACTTTGCATTTTCAGATGTATTAGAATACGTGTCAATTTCTTTAAAAAAAGACGCTTACTGGTATTTTGATAGGGATTCCATTGAATCTGCAGATAAGTTTGAGAGAAGGAGACGTCTTTACTACACTGAAGATTCTAATTCTCGAACATGGATTATTTCCTTTTATTTATTTGTATCTTTTAAAATTTCTCTTTGCAATATTTATAGTTCTCTGTAAGACTTTATCTGTTGCTAGTTATCCCATACATATGATTGTTTTTTATGTTGTTATAAATAATAGTATAATTACATTATATTTCCTTTTTATCATTTCTGGGTCTTGCTTGAATGAAAAATGCAACAGAAATTTGTATATTGACCTTGTGTTCAGCAATTTTGCTAAGTTCACTTAGTAATTCTATTAATTTATAGATTCTTTTGGATTTTTTACATAGTTTTAGTTCCTCACTTCCAAATTCCATGATGTTTGCATCTTTTATATGCCTAATTTCATTAGTCAGGACTCCTTTACAAAGTCAAATAGGAGCAGTGATAGCTGACATCTTTGTACATTTCTACACAGCAAGAGGAATTTTTCAGAATTTTATCATTAAGATATTAGACATAATACCAAATCAAGGAAGCTTCCTACTATTTGTAGTTTGCAAATGTGTTAAAAAAAATTAAGAATGAAACCTTTTTTGCAGAATTAAAAAAAAAAATTCTAAAATTTGTATGGAAATACAAAAGGCCCCAAATAGCCAAAGCACTCTTGAGAAAGAACAAAGCCACAGGTATCATGCTCTTTACATTCAAATCATCCTACAAAGCTATAGTAATCAAAACAGTATGGTAATGGCACAAAAACAGACACACATAGATCAATGGAACAAGCTAGGGAGCCCATAATTAAGTCCACACTTAATGGTCAATTAATCTATGATAAAGGAAGCAAGAATAAATGGAAGGAAGAATAAAAGGAAGGAAGAATAAAAGGAAGCAAAAATAAAGTGAGAAAAAAATCAATGAAGCAGAAGTAGATGTTTTTTCAGGAATTCTCTTGCTTTTTCTTTGCTCCACTGGATGTTGGCAATTTAATCTCTGGTTCCTTTGCATTTTCTAAATCCAGCTTGTACATCTGGAAGTTTTCAGTTCACCTATTGTTGGAGCCTAGCTTGAAGGATTTTGAGCATTATTTTGCTAGCATGTTAAATGAGTGCAGTTGTACTGCAGTTTGAACATTCTTTGGCATTACCTTTCTTTGGGATTGGAAGGAAAACTGACACTTTCCTGTCCTGTGGCTACTTCTGAGTTTTCCAAATTTGCTGGCATATTGAGTGTAGTACTTTCAGAGTATCATCATTTAGAATTTTAAATAGCTCAGCAAGAATTCCATCAGGCTTCCCAGGTGGCACCAGTGGTAAAAAGAAAAAAGAAAGAAAGAAAAAACCCACCTGCCAATTCAGGATACGTAAAACACATGGATTCAATCCCAAGATCAGAAAGAAACCCTGGGGGAGGGAAAGGCAACCCACTCCGCTATTCTTGCCTGGGTAATGCCATGGACAGGGCAGCCTCACGGGCCGTGGTCCATAGTGTTGCAAAGAGTCGGACACCCTGAAGCAAGTTAGTGTGCATGCACACAGAATTCCATCACCTCCACTGACATTGTTCATAGTAATGCTTCCTAAGTCCCACTTGACTTTACACTCCACCATGTCTGGCTCTAGGTGAGTGATCACACCATCGTGGTTATCCAGGTCCTTAAGACCTTCTCTGTGTAGTTCTCCTGTATACTTTTGCCAACTCTTCTTAATCTCTTCTGCTTTGGTTAGATCCTTGCCTTTTCTGTCCTTTATTGTGCCCATCTTTGCATGAAATGTTTCCTTGGTATCTCCAATTTTCTTGGAGAGATCTCTAGTCTTTCCCATTCTGTTGTTTTCCTCTATTTCTCGGCATTGTTCACTTAAGGCTTTCTTGTCTCTCCTTGCTAGTCTCTGAAATTCTGCATTCAGTTAGGTATATCTTTACCTTTCATCTTTGCCTTTTGTTTCTCTTCTCTTCTTACTTATTTGTAAGGTCTCCTCAGACAACCATTTTGCCTTCTTGCATTTTGTTTTTTTGGGGATGGTTTTGGTCACCGCCTCCTATACAGTGTTATGAACCTCTGTCCACAGTTCTTCTGGCACTCTACCAGATCTAATCCCATGAATCTATTTGTCACTTCCACTGTATAATCATAATGGATTTGACTTAGGTCATACTTGAATGGTCTAGTGGTTTTCCCTACTTCAACTTAAGCCTGAATTTTGCAGTAAGAAGCTGATGATCTGAGGCACAGTCAGCTCCAGGTCTTCTTTTGCTGACTGTACAGAGTTTCTCCATCTTCAGCTACAAAGAATATAATCAATCTAATTTTGTTATTGACCATCTGGTGATGTCCATGTGTAGAGATGTCTCTTATGTTATTGGAAGAGGGCTCTGCTATGACCAGTGTGTTTTCTTGGCAAAAGTCTTTTAAGTTTTTTTGTACTTCTGTACTATTTGTACTCTTGGAATAAAAAACCTGCTTTATTATGCACTTCAGGGTCAAGCTTGTCTGTTGCTCCAGATATCTCTTGATTTTCTACTTTTGCATTCCAGTCCCACATAATGAAAAGAATATCTTTTTATTGGTGTTAGTTCCCAAAGATCTTGTAGGTCTTTATAGAACTGTTCAACTTCAGTTTCTTTGGCATTAGTTGTTGGGGCATAGACTTGGGTTACTGTGATATTAAATGTTTGCCTTGGAAATGAACCCGGATCATTCTGTTGTTTTTGAGATAGTGCCCAAATGTTGCATTTTGGACTCTTTTGTTGACTATGAGGGCTACTCCCATTCCTTCTAAGGGATTCTTGTCCACAGCAGTAGATATAATGGTCATCTGAATTAAATTTGCCCATTCCCATCCATTTTAATTCACTGATTCCTAAAATGTCAGTGTTCACTCTCGCCATCTCCTGCTTAATCACATCCAATTTACCTTGATTCATGGACCTGACATTCCCAGTTCCTATGCAATATTGTCCTTTATAGCACTGGACTTTACTTTCACCACCAGACACATCCACAGCTGGGTGTCATTTCTGCTTTGGCCGAGCCTTGTTAGTCTTTCTGGGGCTATTTCTCTGCTCTTCCCCAGTGGCATATTGGACACCTACTGACCTGAGGGGCTCATCTTCTGGTATCATATCTTTTTGTCTTTTCATACCGTTCATGGTTTTCTTGAGGCAACAATACTGAAGTGGTTTGCCATTCCCTTCTGCAGTGGACCACGTTTTGTCAGAATTTTCCACCATGACCCATACGTCTTGGGTGAACTTGTATGGCGTGGCTCATAGCTTTATTGAGTTACACAAGGCTGTGATCCATGCCATCATTTTGGCTAGTTTTTTTGTGATTGTGGCTTTTGTTCTGGAGGCTGTGGGATTATAGTTCTTGCTTCTTCTGTCTGCCCTCTGATGGATGAGGACAAGAGGCTTGTGCAAGTTTCCTGATAGGAGCGACTGGCTGTGGGGAAAACGAGGTCTTGCTCTGGTGGGAAGGTCCAGGCTCAGTAAATCTTTAATCCAATTTTCTGTTGTTGGGTGAGGCTGTGCTCCCTCTCTGTTGGTTCGGTCTGAGACGGCCCATAGCCTCTATGGTATGGCTAAAGGCAGCCTCTAAAAGGACTCATTCCAACGTGTGTCTCCCAGGACTGCTGCTTCCAGTGCCTGTGTTTCTGCATCAGGCCACTGCTGACCCATGCCTTTGCATGAGGCCCTCAAACACTCAGGCCTGGTTGAGTCTTTTGTGGGTTCACTGCTCCTTTTCCCTGTATCCTGGTGCATACAAAGTTTGGTTGGTGCACTCTAAGACTCTCTGTTTCCCACATTCATGTGGAAATCCTGTTATCAAATCCCATTGTCCTTCAAAATCAGATTCCCTGGGGATTCCCAGTGCTTTTTGCCAATCCCCAGGTTGGGAAATCAAAAATAAAATTATGAATGGGTATTGAATTTTATCAAAAGTGTTTGCTTATCTACTGAGTTGATATTTTTTTCTGTCAATGTGGCAATAATCACAATGATTGATTTTCAAATGTTAAGCTAATGTTCTATTTCTAGAATAAATCTGACTTAATCATGATGTAATATCTTCTACATATTTATTGGTGTATTTATTTTGCTCATATTTTAAATTTCTGTGCCTAAGATCTTAAACATGAGAGATACTGCCCTAATGTTTGGCTTTCTAGTAATGTCCTTGTCAAGTTTTGGCATCAAGATATGCTAGTTTGAGAAAACCAATTTAAAAGTCTTCATTTCCCATTTTCTGGTGAAATTTGTGTAATATTATTGTTATTTCTTCCATAAATGCTTAGAAGAAAGCCATAG
This sequence comes from Cervus canadensis, assembly GCF_019320065.1. Lineage (NCBI taxonomy): Eukaryota > Metazoa > Chordata > Mammalia > Artiodactyla > Cervidae > Cervus > Cervus canadensis. Next base: position 40,989,424 of record NC_057389.1, on the reverse strand, counting down.
GCGAAGGCCACCTAGGTTTGGAGTTTTGTTTGTCATAGACAATATATTACAGATTAAACAGCTTTATTAGATAGATGAATATTTATACTTTTAAAATATAACTTTTGAAAAAATTTTCCATTTCAACTAAACTTTCAAATACGTTGGCATAAAGTTGTTCATAATTTCCTCCTATTATCTCTTTTGAAACTGAGTATAGTTTAAATAAGGTAAAATGTGCAAGTCTTAAGTATATAGCTCACTAAGTTTTTAATCTATGATTATACATGTATAAAAATCACCCAGATAAAGATCTAACACTTCAGAAAGTTCCCTCATAAAACTTGCCAGTTGATACTCACACCTGCCCCCAAGGTGACCCCTATTCTGATATACAAAGCAAAATAATAATTTATCTGTTCTTGGATTTTATATAAACAGAATAATACATATTAACAGATAAACAGTATATATATTTGCTTGACTTCTTTTTCTGACTGTAATGTTTTTGAGATTCATCTGGTGTTATGTTCATCAGTAATGTATTTTTATTTTTATATTGATTTATATCCTTATTTTTATATTTATAATATATTTTTATATTCTTATATTCATAAGTATTCTTATTTTTACTGCCATATGATATTCCGTTATATAAATATAGTACAAATTTTAAATCAATTTTTCTATTAATGGACAGATAGCTTATTTTATATTATTACAAAGTTTCTATCAATCTTCTTGTACAAATATTTTTGTAGATATATGACATTTCTTTTACAATATATGTAGGCATAGAATTGAGGGTCATAGGGTAGGTATAAATTTAACATTATGAGAAACTAATAGACAGTTGTTAAGAATGGTTGAGCCACTGTATATTCCACCAGTAATACATAATGTTCACAATTTCTCCACACACCCTCCAATGTTTGGTTTTGTCGATGTGTTAAATTTTAGCATTAATAATGGATGCAAATGCAGTAGTATTCCTTAGTTTAATCTGAATTTCCCCATTGAGAATACAGTTGAGAATCTTTTCACATGTTTATTGGCCTTTTGAATATCTTCTTGGGGCAGTCCCTTTTCAAGCCATTTGAAACAGTAAACGTGAGGGAAGGAGAGCTCATTTTTTTCTATAATATTTTTATTGGAGTATGGTTGATTTACAATATTTTAGTTTAGATGTACAACATGATTCAGTATTTTATAGATTATAGTTCATTTAAAGTTATTACAAAATAATGGCTATATTTGCCTGTGCTGCACAATATATCCTTGTTGCTTATCTACTTTATACATAGCAGTTTATGTCATTTTTTAAACATTGAGCATTTTCTTACTGTTTTATAGGAGTTGTTTTCACATTATGCATGAATCTCTTGTCATATCTATGTATCTATATATATCATATTTATATAGATATATAATATTTCCCCCTGATCTGTGGCTTTTCTTTCCACTTTGTTAAAGGTATCTTTTAATGAGCTGAAGATTTTAGTTTTGATTAAGTCAATTATAGCTTTTTAAAAAATAATTTGTGTTGTGTTTTGTTTAAGAACTTCTGTCTGCCTCAGTAAAATGAAGACATGCACAAAAGTTTTATTTTAGAATTTTATAGTTTTCAACTTTAAATTCACAATCTACTTTATATTATTAACTTTTATGTGTAGAGTAGTATAGTTCTTTTTTTTCCTCAGTTCTTCCAACATCATTTATTGAATAGGCCTTCCTTTCCCCATAATTTTGGCAAAATAAAGCAACCAAATGTGTGTAGATCTACCTCATACTCTAGACTGTTTCATTGACCTATATGTCTATTCTTGTTCCCGATATCACACTGTCTTAATAGCTAAAGTATTATAGAATGTCTTGAAATTTAGTAGTGTAACTTTTTATTTTTCTCAAGATTTTCATAGCTAGGCTGTGCTTAGTCGCTCAGTCATGTCTGACTCTTTGTGATCCCGTGGACTGCAGCCCGCCAGGCTCCTCTGTCCATGGGGATTCTTCAGGCAAGAATACTGGAGTGGGTTGTCATGCCCTCCTCCAGGGGATCTTCCCAACCCAGGGATTGAACCCAGCTCTCCTAAATTACAGACGAATTCTTTACTGTCTGAGCCACCAAGGAAACCCACAGCTAGGCTAGATCTTTTATATTTTAAACAAATTTAGTATCTCTTTGTCAATATTTGCAAAAAAAAAAAAAAGCCTATTGGGATTTTGGTAGTGATTGCATTGACTTTATATGTTAATTTTGGGGAAAGGGTAATTGATATCTTAATAATAGTTTATCTCCCAATTTATGAATATGGAATATATCTCTATTTAATGGATTTTTAAAGGTTAAACTAACCTTGTGTTTCTGAGCTAAGACTCCCTTGGTCAGTATATATAATCCATTTTTATGTATTGCTCTATTCTATTTGCTGATGTATTCTTTTAGAGATTTTATATCTTTTCTTTTCTTATAAAAATTTTGTTGGATATTGGTATCTGGATAATGCTGGCCTCATACAATGAGTTGGAAATTGTTTATCTCTCATCTCTGAATAACTTTGTGTCAGACCCTATGGACAGAGCAGCCTGGTGGTCTGTGGTCCATGGAATTACATAAAAGTTGGACACAACTGAAGTGACTTAGCACACAGGCACAAGACTAGTATTATTCACGTGTATGGGAGTGTTTGGCAGAAATACTACCAAAGCCATCAGGTCAGGAATTTACTTTGTGGAATGGTAACTAATACAGAAATACTTAGTTTTTCTTTATTTTCTGATGTCAGTTTTGGTAAGGTGTTTTCAAGCACTTTGTTAATTTCATATACCTGGACAAATTTATTGGCATGACGTTTGTTTATAACATTCTCTTGTTATCTTTCAATATATGTAGTGGTGTTATTTTTTTACTCCTGACAGTCATAGTTTGTATTTTCTTTTTTTTTTAATGAGTCTTACAAGGAAGTTCAGTTTTAATGATCTCTTCAAAGAACTCATTTTTTTTTCTGCTTTTTCAATTGTCTCTTTTCTGTTTCATTGATTTCTGCTCTTTCTTTCCACACTGCCCGCCTGCCCCAATTTTATTGTTTTATGAGAAGGAAGTTTAAATAATTGATTTTAAACACATTTCTAATATATGTATTTAAAGCAATAAAATTTCATCCAAACTGCTTTAGTTCCATCCCATAAATTTTGACATGTTGAATTGTCATTGTTTTTCCTTTAAATTGTTTTCGGATTTTAAATATTATTTCTTCTTTAACTCATGGGTTATTTAGAAATATATTATTTGATTTTCAAACTGTTTGAAGATTTTCTGGTTATCTTTATCATTGACTTCTGGGCAGGGAACTTTAGGAAATTTCTTTCATTGTTTTAGGGCTTCCCCTATGGCTCAGTTTGTTACAAATCTGCCTGCAATGAGGGAGACCTGGGTGGGGAAGATCCCCTGGAGAAGGGAAAGCCTAACAACTCCAGTTTCTGGCCTGGAGAATTTCATGGACTAGTCCATGGGGTCACAAAGAGCTGGACACAACTGAGGGACTTTCACTTTCATTGTTTTTAAACTTTTGAGACCGGCTTTATAGAGCAACATATGGTCTATTTTAAAGACTGTCCCTTGAGCATTTGAAAAGACTCTTTTCTGAAGCTGTTGTTTGTCATATTAAATGCACATCTATTTGGTCAAATTGGTTAACAGTGTTGTTTGAAATCTTCTGTACCTAAATTCAGATTATTAAACACTTTTTTCTATTGATTACTGCTCTTTCAGTTTCTGAGAGAGATAATACATCTGACTATGTGGGTTTGTCTTTATCTTCTCAGCTCTATCAAATCTAGCTTTAGTTTTCATTTCACGCATCTTGAAATGACATTATTTATGTATATAGAATGATATCCGATTGATTAACCACTGTTTTGTTATTATGCAAAGTTACTTGTCAACACTCTTTTTCTTAAAGCCTGCTTTGTCAGATGTTTACAGAGTCACACAAGCTTTTATGGTTAGAGTGTGTATTTTTCCAATTCTTTTGCTTTCAGCCTATCTGTGCACTTATATTTAAAGTGTATCTTATAAACAAAAGATAGTTTTATTTTTTCAAGTCTGTCTGCAAAGATTGTCTGCCAGATTGCCTGCCAGTCTGTCTGTCTTATGAACCACTTTAGGCCAATTGATGGAGTATTTGTCCGTAAAAGAAAAATCTAATGTAATCATTGACATATTTACTTTTATGTCTAGTGGCTTGTTATCTTTTTATTTGTCCCATCTTTTGTCTCCTTTGACTTCTTTTGGATTAATCATGTGTTTTTTTAAAAAATTATTCCAGATGAAGCCAGCCCCCTCATTGCACCCATACCTTTTTTAATGGTTATTTCAGTGACCACTTTGTATTTTGGCTTTCTCAACCTCAAGGCACTTTGATGTTTGAATCCAGATGTTTCCTTTCTGTGAGAGTTGTTCTATGCATTGTAGCATTTTTAGCTGCAACCCTGGCTTCTTCCCACTAGATGACAGTAGAAACATCCCCATCTCTCCCAACCAAAATGAAATAGCCAGAAGTAAGTAGCTCATGTTCCTTTGGAAGAAAAATTACTACTGGTAGAGAACCACTGCTCTAGGGATTACCATAAACATCCTCAATTTTTACCTCACTTATCAAGATAAATGAATTATTGTTTTGCTACTCCATGAGCAATATACAACTTTGTAAGGGTATAATTACATTTATTTTTCTCTCCAAATATGCTATTGATGTCATACATGTTATTTCCACATGTATTATGAACTCAATATATTGTTCTTATTGTGGTTTTTAAAAAATATCCAGTAATTTACTTTTAACTTTTAAAACTATTATTGCACATTTTTGCTTGTATTTGATCTTTCTGGTCTAGTCTGCAGATTTGTGTGGCTGATCTGTGCTGATGTCATGGATTGTTCCTTTTTAGCCTAAAAAGCTGGTGGCATACTGTCTCAGTTTTCATTTATCTAAAACTGTCTTTATACAGACTTTTATTTTAATTCCAATTTTTTTTTCTTTCAGCACTTACAGAAGTCAATTCTGTTGTCTTTTGTCTTGCATTTGTTTTCTGATGAAAATTATTTATTATGTTATGTTTGTCTTCCTGAATATAACCTACCTATTTTTTTCTGTCTGCATGTAAGAATTTATGTCTGTGCTTAAATTTTTTTCCTTTATTTTTGGTTTAAACTAGTTTGACAGTTATGACCTGGATGAAATAATTGATATTTTTTTCCTCAGCTATGTGCATTCTACTTTGAATACATTAAATACATTTAATATATGATAATTTTTCAGTTATAAATTTCCACTTTGTTCTATTGTAGAAATTTTACTTTTCTCTTAAAATTCTCATTTTTTGTGTCCATTTTGTCTGTTTTTCTTCTAATTTCTTCAATATATTTTAATAGCTATTTTAAGTGAAGAAAAGTGATAGTCGCTCAGTCCTGTCTGACTCTTTACAACCCCATGGGCTGCAGCCTGCCGGCTTCACTGTCCATAGAATTCTCCAGGCAAGAATACCAGAGTGGGTAACTAATCCCTGCTCCAGGGAATTTTTCTGACCCAGGGATCGAACCTGGGGTTTCCTGCATTGCAGGCAGATTCTTCACCATCTGAGGCACCAGGGAAGCCCTTCGTTAAAGTCTTCGCTAATTGCAATATCTGAGCCATTCCTCAGTCTGCTCCTATTGACAGTTTTTTCCTCTTAATTAGGAATCATATTGTTTCTACACTGCTTTCACATTTTATTGCATTCCCACAATTGTGTTATGAAAAAAATTGTAGTCTTTGGAGTAAATATTATTTTGTACAAGTGAAGGCATGTCCTTTCCCTTGTCAGTAAGTTACAGAAGAGTCCGTCTTAACAATCTGATCAGGATTCGAGCTGAACTGTGGCAGAGTTACAGCTTTGGTTAGGTTCCCTCCGCATTTTCAAATGTCTTTAGATCTAACTTGTTCTGTCCTGTGTCTCTTATAAGTTACTCCCTCTAGTAGGACTTTGCGATCTAAGCGCTGTTGGATGCAGAATGCTCCCTCTGCTTTCTAGTTCAGCTTCCATGCCCCTGACACACACTCAGCAAAGCTCTTTTGGCGAAGGTTGGCAGGCAAGAACAAATTCCCTGCCTTTGGAGCTTCTGATTTCAGTCTATTCATGCCAGCTCACAAGGTCTGCAAGTATCCCAGCAAAACTGGCCCCTGGGAGACTTTGCAGAATAGAATTTGGCCACTGGTATCTGCTCACCTAGAAATCCCTTAAACTTGTCTGTAATTTAATTTCCTTAGACTACTTTTGTCTGCAAGTCTTCTATATCTTAAACATGATGGGGGAGATTCAGGTATGTTTTTAGGTTATATGATGGGTACAATGATCCCTTAAGACCTTCTACATTTTATCTAAAGTTAAATGTTTTTATTTTTAAAACCTCTAAAACCTCAAATGATAAACATTCTTAATTCTGGAAAACTTTTCTTTGTAATCACTCTTGACAGATATTTATCAATTTTATTAATCTTTTCCAAGAAGCAAATTTCCTTTTTTAAATTATATTTTCAAATTCATTGATATTTTAAAGTTTTTATTTTATATTTAGTATCAGTGCAGTTCAGTTCAGTCGCTCAGTCATGTCCAACTCTGTGACGCCATGGACCACAGCAGGCTAGGCCTCCCTGTCCATCACCAACTCCAGGAGTTTACCCAAACTCATGTCCATTGAGTCGGTGATGCCATCCAACCATCTCATCCTCTGTTGTCCCCTTCTCCTCCTGCCCTCAAATCTTTCCCAGCATCAGGGTCTTTTCAAATGAGTCAGCTCTTTGCATCAGGTGGCAAATGTATTGGAGTTTCAGCTTCAGCATCAGTCCTTCCAATGAACACTCAGGACTGATCTCCTTTAGGATGGACTGGTTGGATCTCCTTGCAGTCCAAGGGACTCTCAAGAGTCTTCTCAAACACCACAGTTCAAAAGCATCAATTCTTCGGTGCTCAGCTTTCTCTATAGTCCAACTCTCACATCCATACATGACTACTGGAAAAACCATAGCCTTGACTAGATGGACCTTTGTTGGCAAGGTAATGTCTCTGCTTTTTAATATGCTGTCTAGGATGGTCATAACTTTCCTTCCAAGGAGCAAGAGTCTTTTAATTTCATGGCTGCAGTCACCATCTACAGAGATTTTGGAGCCCAAGAAAGTAAAGTCTACCACTGTTTCCACTGTTTCCCCATATATTTGTCATGAAGTGATGGAACTGGATGCCATGATCTTAGTTTTCTGAATGTTGAACTTTAAGCCAATTTTTTCACTCTCCTCTTTCACTTTCATCAAGAGGCTTTTTAGTTCCTCTTCACTTTCTGCCATGAGGGTGATGTCATCTGCATATCTGAGATTAGGAAAGGTAATTAATCCAGAAAATGCCAATACTCAATATATTCTGATTTATTAAAGATGTGTAGTTTGCTTTTGAAATTGTCTGCCCTGTATGATGAAGAGCAATGAGATAAACCAGAAAGGCAGGGATGGGGACCTGGATTTTAGACTTTACTCTCACCATTAAGGTCAAGTAAAGTCACAGGCACTGGGGGAAATGAGAAGAGGTAGCTCACCTAAAACTATCACAACTTTGTTAATCAACTATAGCCCAATACAAAATAAGAAGTTTGTTTGTTTGTTTTTTAAGATATCTACCTAGAAAGGGATGTGGGGGTGGACAGATAGCCCACAGAACTCATTAAATGTCCAGCTCAGGCATGGTGATGGTATCTCTGGGCAAAGTGAGCCATCAAAGGTTCTGAAGAAAGTAAGGACCTTGATTGAAGTGGTAGTTTAAACAGCTCCCTGTAAGCCTTGGCCTTTGATGAACCAATGGAGGGGGAAAACACCATAGGCAGAGAAGCCAGTCAGGAGGCTACTGTGATAGACAGGGTGTAGCGAGGGCCTGAAGCGGATGAGCCAGCAGGGGTGTGAGATGATGGATGCAAGGAAGCCCCAGAAGGAGTGGTCAGGCATAAGATGCTCTGTATGGAACATGCATTCAGGAATGACATTTGGAACACAGCTTCTTGCAACAGCAGAACACGAAGGCTAACACAGGTAACAGGCTATTGCAAATTAGGAACCCAAGTGACAGCTAAAATTCACCAGGTTCCCGCCAGACTTCAGGCCGCTTTAACTGTACATGAGGTACTGAAACAGCAGATTCCTCCACATAAATAAACTGTATGCCACCTGCTGCAAAAACAGAGCAAAACCCACAGCTGGCTCTTAGGAGCAGCCCTGCTCAGTAAGCCAGCATGGGAAATGGTTCTCCGTATTCCCAGCCTCCCTCCCTTAGCAAACTCTCTCCCCTTCTACCTGGGTTGCTCAGCGACAGTGCCAGCCAGTAGCTAGGTTAACCTGATACCCCAGGGCCCCTCTCCCTAGGTGAAGGCACTACTAGCTCGTGAACGCTGCCCCTGATGTCAGAGCAGCTCTCCCCCAGCCCGGAGAGAGCACCCTCTCAGCCCATCTCCCAGAACCTCAGTGCTGGTGGTTCATCCCTCTGCCTCCACAACAGCCTTCTTAGTTCCCCTCTGTCTTCACGGCTCCCAGTTTGGGAGAAACGTCTTCTCTTAGTAAGAACTTCTAGATGACTCCAAAGTTTGCATCTGACCAGCTTTCATCCAGACTGTTACTTCATCTAGCTTCAGGGAACCATGAGCTTCCTTCTGTGTCTCCCACTCTGTTCCCTGAAACTGCAAGTTCATGATACTGGGAAACATCCAAAAAGTCCACCAATTTGTGATGGTTATTCAATTATGGACTCCATACAGTTCAGCACCATTCAGGTGGCCCAGTGGTAAAAGAACCTGCCTGCTAATGTGGGAGACACAAGAGATGTGGGTTCCACCCTGGGTCAGGGAGGTCCCCAGGAGTAGGAAATGGCAACACGCTCCAGTATTCCTGCCTGGAAAATTCCATGGACAGAGGAGCCTGGCAGGCTACAGTCCATGGGGCCACAAAGAATCAGACACAACTAAGCACATATATTCCTAAGGATTCCTCAAAACCCTGGGGAACATCCAAAAAGCCCACCCAATTTGTGACGGTTATTCAATTACAGACTTCCCATGCAGTTCAGCACCATTCAACACTTAAAGGAAAGATCAGTGAAGCTCAGCTCTGCCTGCTGGGATGGACCCAACACTACACTCGGTGCCGCAAAGAAGAAAAATGCATAGTGGTGTGTACGGCATTCTTTCAGCTAGGAAAGGGGCTGTAGGTGGTTGTACTTTTATCAAACAGCTCTGGTTGAATGCTGTTTTTAAGTTTTAAGTGGTCAGTCTCAGAAATGCAGTGCCCGTAGATTTGCCCCAGTTGTGAACGCGTCAGGGGGAACATAACTCACAGTGAAATTATTCTAGTCACTGTTTGACTTCTTATATTCTATGGAAATTGGTTAAAAAATAGTTTTCTGCTAATGGCTTGTTTCCAGGATACCATTTTTCCAATTACTCACAAAGAGCAGAGATTATTAACCCTGTGATTTTATTCCAGTGGGACTGTTCAAAACCGCACTTGCTGCCATCCACAGAGGTTAAGCAGCGAATTATGAATGGCACAATGATAATGAAATTCTCAGAATGAACTTCTGCGGGCTTCAAATAGGTTTTCTTGGTGGGGTGAAGGGGGGGCAGAGAGGGGAAAGGCAAGTATTAATAGTCTGAAGGTCTAGACACACTCAGTTTGATTGTACAGAGTAGTAAGGATGCCCCCAAAGCCTCGATCTGTGAATTTGCCCTAATTCCACGCAACAAACATTGTTAAGCCATAGTATCTGAGAGACTGGAGAATTAAACGCAGTAGGAACCAATGGCGGCAGTAGCTGCTGCCAAATTAACTTACCTAGAGCCTCTTCTGAACATTCAACAGGAGATTTGTTACCAAACTCTGACCTGGGCAGCTCTCTGCAGAAAGAGAAGCAGACTGACTGAAAATGGCTGCCCCCCTCCCCTCCCCTAGTGAATCCACGTGGGGTCCGTGCCCACCGCCCACCCCCACAGGTGAGTCCACCAGCTGCAGGTCATTAGGAGGCTGGGAGGGACAGAGGGCTGAGTCTGGGCTCAGTGGCAGCCCCCCATCACCAGGAAAAGCTGTAGACGCTCCTGTGGGCATGTCAGAAATTCAGAACTATAGGCCAGCCCCCAACTACAGAATCTGCATTTTAACAAGCCCCTCAGGCAATGCATAGGCACACACAATGTGAGGAGCACTGAGGGTGAGCGGCAGGACTGGGAAATGCTGGCTGCATTGAATTTAAAGAAGCAGAAAAGAGGGGGAGGCCCTCCCTTTTTTAGCCTCACCTTACAAAATGTTCAAAACTCACTATTTTCTCAAATCTTGACTTTTGGAAGATACTCCTGCAGAGAAGCATAGCATCCCCAGCTCACCATGCAGCCAGGGAAGGAAGGTGGGGAAAGCTGCAACGAAAGCTGAATCTCGAACTTGGTCTGCTGTCCGCAAGTCCTCTACCCTTTCTGATCACACATTCCTCATCAGTAACATGAAGACTTCAGAACCAGACAGTCTTCTAAGCCTTTGCCTAGGCAGTGATGGTCTATAGGTCTCTCACTGAGAAAAAGAATCTCCACTAAGAGGTCTCTAGATCACAGATAAAAATTCCCTCCCATCTCCCCCCTTTACTAATCCCTGGATTGCACCAGCCCCTGTGGGAAAGCCTCTTTAGCTCTTTCTGACTTCCCTGGTTGTGTTAAACCACACATCACTCTGCCACAAGACTGTGCGTTTACTTGGGGCCAGCTGGTCTGCATTTCTCAGATTTCTGTTTCAGCGAGTTCTCTTAGTAACTTTAGAGACACAGATTTTTGAAAGTCTGAGCTTTCCTCAATACACCTTGTCCCTTTCCAGAAAGAAGGATAACACACACACACACGTACACATACACAGTCTGTGAAGATGAAAACAGTTTAGCTGTTTTGGTGTTGAGACCGACAGCAAGAGAATGAGAAACAAAACCCAAGAATTCTGAGAAAAGCGAGGATCAGGGGACCAACACCGCTCCTAGGTGAAGGTGCCGAAACTAAATCCAAGCCAACTTTATTATACTTTCAGCTGTGAATGAAAGAATATGCGGGGAGTTAAACTATAACTCATGTGACCTTCAGGGCCAAAGAACAAAATGATCATTAACCACTGAGTAATTAAGAAACAGTAATCAATAACAAATCAGTAACTAAGACTAATATTCTTATCTACAGATTATCCACCAGATCCATAAATCATGTGACTCTGAGACGCCAGTTGAGAAACAGTCTGGGGTCGGTTTTCCGACCCCAGGATCATATCTTGTTTTCAGATTATGAACTGTTCCCTCTGGACTTCTTTCAAGAGTCCCATGCCTTATAGCATCCAGTTTATCAATAATTATAAATTTCTTTTGTGGCCCTTGCTGGGCCTGCTTTTCTGTTATTCTTCTTGTCTCCTACATTTTGGAGAAGGCAATGGCACCCCACTCCAGTACTCTTGCCCAGAAAAATCCCATGAACAGAGGAGCCTGGTAGGCTGCAGTCCATGGGGTCGCTAAGAGTTGGACACAACTGAGTGACTTCACTTTCACTTATCACTTTCATGCATTGGAGAAGGAAATGGCAACCCACTCCAGTGTTCTTGCCTGGAGAATCCCAGGGAGAGTGGAGCCTGGTGGGCTGCTGTCTATGGGGTCGCACAGGGTCGGACACGACTGAAGCGACTTAGCAGCAGCAGCTCCTACATTTTGGTATTTGTCACGTAGGGATAAAGACAAGCCACAGTGGCTATCAGCACAGCTGATTATTGTTAACACAGAATTCTGGGGTAAAATGTCTCCTTAAACTGGATCCTTAAAGATCAAGTAGCCTAAATTATATTTTTGTTGTTGTTTAGTTGCTAAGTCATGTTCAACTCTTATGCAACTCCAGGAACTGTAGCCCACAAGGCTTCTCTGTTGATGGGATTTTCTGAGCAAGACATATTACAGTGGGTTGTCATTTCCTTCTGGGGATCTTCCTGACCCAGGGATTGAACCCGAGTCTCGGGCATTGGCAGATGAATTCTTTACCACTGAGCCACCAGAGAAGTCCAAAATATATTTAAATAGCCCTTTTATAATGCACTGATATATAGTCCTTCAGGCTCTGAATATCACCATCTTTAGTAAAACCAATAGCAGCCACACCATTCCACTTGCTCTTGCTAGGTAGTTAGAATAGGGAAAAAGAGTCCAAAATGGCAGTGGCTAAAAGACCTGGAAGGGAAAGCCGGCGAAAATAGAACAAAGGAAGGTCCGAGGACCGGAGTGAGAACCTCAGGTAAAACAAACAATGCTCCTGCCTAAGCCCAATTTGCATAGGACAGGCCCAGGGGGAACAAAAAAACATAAAAAGAGGAGCCAAAGCCCTCTTCTCCGCCCACAACCCCCACCGCCGCCCCCGCCGCGCGATGGGGCGATCTTCTCTTCGCATCTTTGGATCAACGTGCCCTCACGCCTCAAAGATGGATTTTCCTGCTAATATCTAAATAAATAGAGCTGTAACACTGAGCTGTAACACTAATTTATTTAAGAGCTATAACACGGTCTGTCCTCCGAGAGCTGTGACCCGCCAAGGGGCTTTAATGTCCGTCACTCCAAATTTTTGTTGTGACGAGACAAAGAATCGAGGAGCATACACTCGAGTGACACTCTCTAGAAGTTTCCCTGAGGTTATGGACCACAGAGCAACTTTCTGGTCTTCTACCTACCAGGACTGTCTCTTCCTTATAAAGCCCTTCAGCACTCCTCTTCTCTAGCATAGCCTTTCAGCTGGTGTTCCCTAATTAAGCATTCCCAGTTCCTCTTAAGATGTTTCGCATTTCTTTAGTAGGCTCACAACCCTTTTAAAGCAGAGTACCTGGACTTGAAATCAATATTCTGGAAGTGGAAGGGCAGGACTTAATTAGGGCTATTTTGCTGGTTCCCTTCTTTGAGAAGGAAGTGAAAGGATCACATCATATGGCAGGATGTTTATTGAGATATAGTCCATGTTTTGTTCTTTCATTTGTCTCAACCTGACACCCAGACCAGGTAATGGGACTTTTGTGCTCTCCTGCTTCTGGGGAATTTGCATTGCAAAGATATGAGAAGTTGATCCCAGAATGTTCTTAACTTCTCTTTTCCAGGATCTTGTACTTGGCGAACTTGGAGGGTGTCAAGAAGAGCAGAGAGCTTCTCAGGTGGCACTAGGGGTAAAGAACCTGCCTGCCCATGCAGGAAACATAAGAGATGAGGGTTCCATCCTTGGGCCAAGAAGATCCCCTGGAAGAGGGCATGGCAACCTGCTTCAGTATTCTTGCTTGGAGAATCTCATGGAGAGAGGAGCCTGGCAGGCTACAGTCCAAGGGGCTACAAAGAGCTGGACACTACTGAAGTGACTTAACATGCATGCCGGCAAAAAAAGCAGAGATAGAGCAGTGCCAATGCAATAGAAGGGTTAAAGCAAGAGGGAAAAAAAGACGAGATGCCCCAAGTATGGGCAGGAGATGGAGATAATCCACAAAGTTGTAGAGACTTCTGCTGTGTTAGATTCAATAGATGTGGTCTGCTTTTGGAGAGTGGAGTGCCTGCCAGAGCACTGGGGGAGTTGGACTCCAGTCCTTGAAGATCTCACCTGGGTGAACAAATATTCTTGGAACAAAGCCTTGGCACAAAGGGAACTGAGACATTTGTCTTCAAGAGATTCCACTTTCCCCACTCAGACTTGGTAATGGGGAGCTCAGTGCAGTCTAGAATGGATTGAAAATAAAGAACTATTTCCCCCGCCTTCCAGCAATAACTCATGTCTCCAAAACTTGGATGTGACCGAGGGAAAGGGAATGGAGCCTCCAGAAATGACTGAAATGTACTTTCCCTACAGCCTCCCAGGCTACAGGCTTAGTTTGATTTTGAGAAAATGAAATGCTTTGATTTTGTTTTATATCTGCACCTATTGTTTAAATTTTATTTCTATTATAACTGTATGAAGTATTGTGAAGGGACTCAAAATAATGATTTCTAGCCTCAGTCAAAGTCCTGTCTAATCCAGCACTAACACTTTGATTTCGATTGATAACAAAAGAAATTATAGTCAAATGGAAAGCAATGTGACTACTTGTCATTTTGTCTCTCTGTCTCTTACTTTCCCCTTCTGACAAATGGAGATAATGATGATATAACTTCACAAAGATTACTGATAGATTGTGAGATTCCCATGCAGATGGCCATAAATGTTTAATAACCATGGGATTTGTGGACTTTGTTTAGGATATTGGTTAAAAGCTTGGGTTCCAGGGTCAGAACATCTGGGTTTACTCCCTAGCTCTATGTGAGCCTGCGTGGTTTTGGGGAAGCTCGTTATCCTCCCAGCTCTCAGCCCTTCCATTTCTCTAACTTTAAGATGGGGATATTAATAGTGGTTAGTTTGTAGGAAGGCATGAAAATTAAATAACATAACCCATGTAATGTTCCCAGCAACATGCTTGGTACATGCTAAGTGTTAATTAACTATTAAACATTGAGGAAATTGAGATAAAACATTTTAAAAAATTAAATACATCATAAAATTGTTGTCATCATTATCAAGTACTTGGTATTATATTGATTTGAAAAGAAATTTTCCTATTTTTAAACATCTGGACCTAAAATGTATATAATTATAACAACAAAAGGAGAGAAAACATTTATATCCACAGATGGGGACTATTACTTATTGGGGTCTAAAAATAACACAACACCGTGATATAGCTCAGATCCAGTTTCCATAAATACCCTTTGATGATTAAATGATGGAGAAATAAATGACAATACTCAAAACATCTTTTGTGCATATATGTCTGAATATGGACATCTTTAAAATGAAACAGTTTCCTTAATTTGCCAGGCAGATGATACAAAGGTTTAATCAATAACTCATCTTGGCAAAGAAACTCATTACTCAGCCAAGGCTATGACGAAAATCCTGTTAGGAAGCCTTGCTTTGGCTAAACAAGACAACTAAATTAAGTGCCAAGTGAATAACCCAACTCTCTATAAATCATTCATTTCAGGATTAAACATTATGGATTTCTCCATTAAATATGCATCCCAGGCCTGGGCACATGTTAACTTCTATATTACTCAGTCCTGAGAGATAGCTAATGCAGTCCTCTGGGAGTCTCTATGAAACTACCAGCCTACTGAGTAGGACAAAAGCAAATAATGGAGAGTTTTGGGGAAGCCAAGAACTGAAAGCCAAAAGGCCTCAAAGCGAACCTTTCACACAACCTGGGCACCCCTTCCAACTTAGTCTGAAGGCTGGTCATCCTCTTCTGTGTAAATGCTGTGAGTTGGGGCTTTACTACCCATTTTTGATAAAGCTCTTTCTATTTCATGTGGCAGAAAACTCAACTCAAGCTAGCTTAAGCAAAATGGGGATTTATTGCATCATATCTCAGAACATGAATAATCTAACTTCATACTTTTAGTCTTGGCATAGTCAAGACTCCATCAATGTCACCAGGGTTTAATCTTTATTCCCATATTTACTCTGAGCGCTCTTCTTTTCAAGTGGACTCCCCTTGTGGTGGCACAATGGCAGCTGCAGCCCTCTGTTTTGTCCTTCAGAGCCAGTAGGTAAAGCTCCACACCTCGATAACTCAAAGAAACCCAGAATTGTTTTTGGCTCTAATTGGCCTAACTTGGGCTGGGGCCCATCCCTGATTCATTCATCATTGTGAGAAGTGGGGTAGGTCTGTGCAGTGCTCTGATATCCCAGGCTCAGTGTACATGCCACAGTTGGCAGGGGGATGAGTCAGCTGCAATGGAATGATAATGAAAGGGAAGAAGAGAGGTATTGAAGGAGTCAGTCCAAATAGAAAAGCAGAACAAATGAATGCCTAGTGACCAAAATCCTACTCTACACAATATTCACCACTGACCATTACTCTAACTTGTCTTAGGAAAGCAATCCTTTACTTAGATGTAAATTGAGTTTTGGAATTTCCATTCCCAGTCCTTTGCCTTCTGGAATCACATAGAACAAGACAGTTTTCTCTTCCCAATGGCAGTTCTTCAACTCTTTTCTAGAAAGACATCGAATCCCCTTTGGTCTGCTGTCCTCCACATTAAATGTATGACAGACCAGGAAATAGACTTTTTAGATTGAGAATAAATCAAGGTATGCTATTAAGCATATTTTATCATCTTATTGTGAAACTAAACATAACTTTTCATTCTGTTTACCTTTGTTTCAAAGAAACTGGTTTTATTAATAACACTGGCAGGGCTACTGGGAAAATAAACATTTTCAAGATGAGTTGATTAAGTAATATCAGTTAGGTAATTTACACCAACCATCCAATGAAGGACACAAAAAAACCTGAACAAAACAATTTAAAATATTCTTTAAAATATCAAAGAGCTAACAAATAATGAAAAACCACTAGATCTAAAACTAATGAATATGCCAAACCAGAGACATAATAGTACAACTTGAAGTTTCTTTTGCCATAGAAGCATCTTCTGATCTGGAAGAGATATCTGCAATTTTTCTGGGCTGCCTGATTAAGTCAGAGAGAAAGTGTCAAGTTCTAGAATTCACCAGAGTGAGGGATTTTGATAAACCACTATGCAGCATAAACTAGGACAAAATGGGCTATACCCTCAGGATAAGGATGAACCTTTGGTAAAACAGGCTTGCAACTGTCACCAAGTCATCTAAGTAATTCAAGAAACTTCAGGCTTTGAAGATGAATTATGGTAACCCTAGACTGGTGACAAAAAGCCTAGAAAAAGCAAATTCAAAAAGTTCTTTCTGGAGAAGATCATATTATACCAGGGCTCATACAATCAAGATAGCCAGGCATACAAGAAATTAAGACAACAAGAGTAAAAACCGACAGAGACAAAGGACTACCAAAAAAGAGCTGAAAAGACCTCAAGTAGTGGAATATATATACACGTAACTAAATCACTTTACTGTACACCGGAAACTGACGCAATATTGTAAATCAGCTCTGTTTCAACAACAACAAAAGATTAAGACAAGACACTCTCACAAGAAAACACCAGGGTATATTTTCATTACCTTGGGTTTGGATAAGAATTCTTAGAGATGGCACTAAGATAACCAGCAACAAAAGAAACAAATAGACAAAATGAACTTCATCAACATTAAAAACTTTTGTGCAAAGGACATTATCAAGAAAGTGAAAAGAAAACTTATGGAATGGGAGATAATACTTTCAAATCATGTATCTGATAAGAAATGAATATCCAGAATATATAATGAATGCCTACAACTCAATAACAAAAAGACAAATCGAATTTTAAAATAGGAAAAGAGCTTAAATATATGCTTCCCCAAAGAAAATACATAAATGACTAATAAACATAAGGCTCAAAAAATAGGCTCAATGTCATTAACCATTAGTGAAATGCATGTCAGAACCAGGAGGTACCACTTTATACCTACTAGAATGGCTAAACTTGTTTGTTTTTAAGAAAATGAAGAGTGTTGATGAGAAAGTAGGACAACTAGAACCCTTGTACATTGATGGTGGGAATATAAAATGGTGTACCCACTGAGGAAAATGGCATGGTAGTTCCTCAAAAAGCTAAATGTAGAATTACCATATTTCCCAGCAATTCATTTTAGATATACATCCCCAAAAGTATTAAGCGGGGACTTTAACAGATACTTATACACCCGTGTTCACTGCAGCGTTATTCACAATATCCAAACAGTAGAAACAACCCAAGTGTCCATCAGCAAATGAATGGATAAACAAAACATGGTGTATACATACAATGGAATATGAGTTATCCATAAAAAGGAATGATGTTCTGATACATGCCACAACATAGATGATACTTACAAACATTACACTATATGAAATAAGCCATACATAAAAGGACAAATATTATATGATTTCACTTATATGAAATGTCTAGAACAGGCAAATTCAGAGAGACAGAAAGTAGAATGGCAGTTGCCAGGGGCTGAGGGAAGTGGGGAATGGGGAGTTATTGCCTAACAGTTACCATGTTTCTGCTTGGGATGATTAAAAAGGTTTGGAAATATATAATGTACGTATTATTGTACAACACTGTGAATGTAATTATACTGCTGAATTATACATTAAAATGGATAAAATAGCAAATCTTATGTTCTATATGTGTGTGTGTGTGTGTATACATAATGACAAATTTTTTTTTAAAGGAAGAATCCACATAGAACCAGAGCAATTTTCTTATAGTCTTCGCCACTTGGTAGGGGTGGAAAACCCCCATAATGAACCAAGATATATAAGATGGATTTAAAGTTCAAATAGAAAATAACTCAGCATACAGTAACATAAACATTCAATGCACTGTCTACATTCCACATTCTTGGTCTTTTAAAATTATGATTCAAGTTCAAAATGGTGTTCTCTCCATAGTCCAAAATTCTCCATCCTACTGGAAATCCAAAGGGGTGGCTGGTAGGTACCAAAGACACGAATGAGAGGCAGGAAAGGACAGCAAATGACAACCATCAACAGATGTACTGAAGTCACAAGAGGGCCAGCATTACCTTGGGGGAATTTAGGATGGAAAACAGAATTAAGTCAAAAGCCAAACCTCAGAGGTGCTCAAGAAAATTAGCTGTGAACAAGGAGTAATAGCTGAGAGAAAGAACCACAGGCATGGGGACAACGCCCTGGGGTCCACCATGGTGGACCACAGAAGAGCAATCAGAGCCGAGCACCAGGCACAAAGATAAAGATGGAGCAAGGTCAGAGTTCCGAAGAGGCTGTCCAGGCAGAGAGGTCAGGAGTTGGGAAGGATGATAGGAGCACTGTGTGAACGTGGGCCTCTGAGCCGCCCTAGAGGGTCTCCTGCACCCTGCTTCAGAGCTCTACTGAGTGAAATTATAAAAAACACAAGTCATAGGACAGAATTCCAGACTCACTGAATCAGCATCTCCAGACAGCTTATTAAAAAGCAGAGAGATAACTGCTGACAAAAGTTCATCTAGTCAAAGCTATGATTTTTCCGGTAGTCATGTATGGATGTGAGAGCTGGACCATAAAGAAAGTTGAGTGCTGGATAATTGATGCTTTCAAACTGTGGGCCTGGAGAAGACTCTTGGGACTCCCTTGGACTGCAAGGAAACCAAACCAGTCAATCCTCAAGGAAATCAACCCTGAATATTCATTGGAAGAACTGATGCTAAAATTCCAACACTTTGGCCATTTGATGTGAAGAGCCGTCTCGTTGGAAAAGACCCTGATGCTGGGAAGGATTGAGGGCAGGAGGAGAAGGGGGCGACACAGGATGAGATGGTTGGATAATGTCATCAACTCAATGAACATGAGTTTGAGAAAATTCAGGAAACCTGGTGTGCTGCGGACTGTGGGATCAGACACAACCAGCTGGACATACTTAGTGAGTGAGCCACAAACAATATGCATTTTAGCATTGTTCCCAGATGCTTCTTATGGGCTTCCCTGATAGCTTAGTTGGTAAAAAAAAATCTGCCCACAATGCAGGAGACCTTGGTTTGATTCCAAGGATCAGAAAGATCTCCTGGAGAAGGGAAAGGCTACCCACTCCAGTATTCTGGCCTGGAGAATTCCATGGATGGTATAGTCCACGGGGTCGCAAAGAGTCGGACACGCCTTAGCGACCTTTACTTCACTTTACTTCAGATGCTTCTTATGCTCTCTAAATTGTTATAACTACAGATTATTCACTCAGCTTCTGAGGCAGACCACCAGTCCCCAGGTTCAACACTAGCCCACAGGATTGATCCATGCTAGGAGCTTGCAGGTCCTGCCAGCGAGTTTTAATAAACACAGACTCTGAGCTTGTGGGGCTGGAGAGGGGACTATGACAGTAGCACCTACTAGTCACGGGGCACCCACCCTGTGCCATGCTTTCCTGGCACTGGTACACTTAATGCTTACATATGAGGAGAGCCCCATGATCAGGCCCAATTTATAGATGATGAAGCTGAGACTAACAGATGGAAAGCAGCATATCCTGGGCCTTCTGGCCAAGCTGGAGCAGCTTCAGGTTCTGGGCCAGTTTGACTCCAAGACCTATGCTCTTTCCATATACCACAGTTTACAAAATGTTTCAACAATTGTTTTAAAAATGTAGGGCATAGAAGAGGAGGTTTTAGCATTAGTTGATTCTGAGTCTTTGGTTAATGGAAAAAACCTTTTTCACCATGGCAAGCCCAGGGCATTATGGGGAAGCAAGACTGGACTGTCTCCTCTAGTCATCTTGATCCCCCAGCCAGAAGGGAGTGTCAGGTTATGTAATCTCCTTGGGCCTTTTTTTTTTTTTTTCAGTGAAGAAGGGTCTGAGATTAAGTTTGGGAAGAGATTGAAAACCAAAGCTCAGAGGAATAGATTAAAATGATGCCGAGGCATCCTGAATCACGAGGGGAAAAAATGATAGAACTTTGTTGATGGAGCTGCTGAAGGAAGATAAGACACTGAAGGCATCTCAGAGGGAAACGGGGGCTGGGTTGGGAAAGAGAACAGAGCAGAGAGAAGAGGTAACCAGGTGGAGCACAGAGATAAGAGGCGGGGTGAGGCAAGGACAGGGAGGAAGACTGGGTTCTCCGCAGGCTCTCCAGGACTCTGCCTTTCTTTCTCTTGTTTATCTCTCGTTTATCTTAAAAGGGAGAAAGGAGGCCATATTTGTAGTATACCTTAAAGGTTCAATTCTGATCACTGTCTCTGTGCCTGAAAACATAGCCACATTTGCTGGTAAATCTAATCCTGTCTCTTCAGGACTGCGAGACCCAGGCCTAAGACCCTATGGCATCATGTCCTTTTCATCATGGCATCATCCCCGCCCCATTTCTAGGTTGGTCGTATTCAGACAACATATACAAGGAGAACAACTGGTTTTGCTGAGGTGATTAGGGGGAGACCTACAACTCCCAGCTGACTATCTACCCTTCCCACCTCACACACTAGCATAATCACTGGGAGGTCACCCCAGCATTGTGTGCGCCTGGAGGGGCCAGGGCACAGGGCTGAGCTTTGGCTTTGGAGCTGTTCCACAGCTTGAGTCCCAGCTCAGCTGCAGAGGAGTTACTCTGTATCTGAGCTTCCATTTCCCAATGTCTCAAACAGGGATAAGGCTGGCAGCGCCCTCACAGAGTGATTGTTATGATGAAATAGAATAAAGCACATACAGTGCTTAGGGCAGTGCCTGGCACACAGAAGTGCTCAAATCGTATTCATCTGACTGCTGGCCCTGTTAGTAGGTGCAAGTGCAAAGCTGGGTGCATATGGCAGGCACCCCATGAAGATGATACTGACCCCCTGGGTTGAGGAGTCAGGATGCTTGATTCTAGTTCTATCTCATTCACCATTGAGGGAACCAGGGGTGTCACTGGACTTCTCTGTGCTTCCATTTATCTCCTCTATAAAATAGAGTTCTGTCCTTCCTCTGACACAGACTGCTATGTGTTTGAAAATGCTTAGGAAAGCATGAGACAGCAGAGAAATACAGAAGTGGTCCCTTCCATTACTCTAACACTGCACTTTTACCAAGCTGATCACTCACTACTGAGTTATCAACTTTCACTGTAGCTAAGAATTGTTGCTCTAATTTGCCTTCAACTCCTAGGGTGCAATGTTTCCTCCTTCCTCCACTGACTCCAGGCACTGGCATCAAAGGCTGTTATGCCCGATGTCCAAATCCCCGAGCGGGAAGAGAGAAGGCTTCCAGGACAATGCAACTCGCAAAAAAAGGGAAGTTTATTGCTGACTCGAGTCAGGGCTCACTGCTGCAACCAACACAGTGGTGCATAGTCAGAAAGCGCTGAGCCCGAGCTGTTACCCAATTTATAAGGTGTGCATAAGCAGTTGGTAGCTGGCTTAAGCGGATTGGTTACATGTTTGCAAAGTAATCTTATTGGCTCAAACCTTCACGGGCTTTTTTCAAACTTGGGTGTTCGTGGGCTTTTCAGCTTTCCCCTGATAGGTTCCCTTTTCCTTACTGGGTGCATATTGATTGGCTGGCTCCAGGTGGCCTGATAATCATGTTATCCTCGAAAACCAGGCATACTCTTAATCTAGGCTGCCTGTCATGGCGCAGCCTCACATTCCCCCCTGTCTTGTTGTTTCTGTGGAAGGCCCAATCATGGGTCTTCTATATCATCTGTGGGGGCAGTCGAATACTGAGATCTGAGTAACATTAGGTGGACGGACAGGCAGTGTGTTTTCCCTAACAACTCTCCCTTGAGAGACTTCATACTCAAGATGCTTTTTGGGAATTGGGGCGGAGGTCTCTTTCTTCTGTAACTTCTTCCTGCTGTGCCTGGGTGTAGGCCTGCCTAGCAGAGCAGAAGTCTCTCTATACCTGACCTAAGTTGGGGTATTTTATATCTGAGACCAGCTTTTTCTCTTGTAATAACAGCAACTTAGTTTGAAACTGTTGGCACCTCTCAGAGATAAAAATAGACAGGGGCCAAACAGGAGACCTAACAGGATGGTCATCACTGGTCCCCAGAAACAGGAGGCAACATTTGGGGTGATTGGCTGGTGGTCAAGCAACAGAGCTGTGTTCTAGGAATCTTGTGTTTAGTCTGTAGTTACCATCTTTCACCTGGGTGGGGGCTCCAGTTCTGTAGAAGAACTCAAAAGACATTGTTATGCATATTTCTTTGAGTAAGAACCAGGACCAGTTCTTTGAGTAAGAACCAGGTACAGTCTCAAGGCTGTACCACCATTTGATTGTTTTCCCTCTGTTTCTGTATTTTTTCTCTTCCCTGATTAGCAATTGTTTGAATCTACCCTTTGGAACTCAGGGAAGGTCAAGGAAGCTGAATAAAGCCTATATTTTACAGTACAGCAGGTCTGTACTCCAGAGTCGCCACCCCACAGAGTCCTGCTCAGCTTTAATTTAGGGAACAGGGCAACTGTGACTGTGATAATCTCTTGTCAAAATGGGGCATAGGACTGCCTCAGCCTGGAGAAGAGACACTAAATTGGAAGTATTCCTGAGTTCCAAGTCCTAGATTTGAGCCTTGTATGATTAAAATCTCAATCCCTTGGTCTGGCATTTTGTTGTAACATACCCAGTTAGTAGTAGCTAGAGGAGGGATAACTGGAATTTTAATAGACAAAATAAATCTCTTTCTTTTAGAAGAATAGGTCTGAAACCCAGTCTGGACCTGGCACTTCAGGGAGACTTGTAGCCAGGTGGCCAGTTGCCTAGTTTTATAAAAAGTAAGGTAGAAGTTACTAGCTTCCAGGAGACATTGTTTTGAGAATGTTGGCATCTAAGCCTGACATGACTCGGAAAACTCAAGTGTTTAGCAATACAATGTCTAATCTGAAATTACACCCATAGTAACACCTGGTTATTTCTCAGGATGTCTGAACCATAGCTGAGTACTCTATTTTGACTTTTAATTGTAAAATTTTTCCTTAATAGCCAAAGGAGATGGCACCATTAATGATGTCAGTGTTTCTCTAGGTATGAGAAGATGCAAGAATTGGGACTCATAAAATCTCCTGAAAAGATCTAACTATCTGAAGTCCTGTTCTGCCAGTTTTTCCCAGAGCACGGAGCGCCTCATTCTTGATCTTCACCCTGAACTCCTTTCAGGGCCGTTGAAAGTCAGCAGTTGCAGTGGCCATGATATAATCTCTGTAGATGTAGATGGCAAGTGTCAATCTTCAGTTGGCAGAGCCGCTTTTTGCTCATAAACTTGACCATGATTTTGAGGGGGGCATTTCATGACCATTTTATCCCACGGTGGTGAGAATGTCCATTCTCAGGTTTGGCAAAGATTTTGTTGACAGGCCACTCAATGTGCTGTTACTGGACTAGGCCATAAAACAGTATCCAAAATTCTCTGGACCACCTGTCTTACTAGCCTCTTGGTCCAGGAAAACATTCCCTCTTGTTGCTTTTTCTCATATCCAGAGTTACACTGCCATCATCATCGATCTCATAGGGAACTATATATTATTTTATCAGAGGCCTCAGTCACACATTTGGCACTGTAAGAAATAGCAATTTTGTAAAACAGGTGAAATACAAAGAACATAGCCAGCAGTACTAGTAAAGTCACAAGTAAGACTTAAGAGCTTCCATTAGATGTAGCCCAGTATATCCCAGGTCGTCTGACTTAGTCTACTCTGCACGAATCTTTATCTTTCAGGGAAATTATACATTGGCACCACCATCTATAAGGCACATAGCCCAGTTTTCTAGTGTTATTAGACTGATTATCCTTAGCATGATATAATTGTTTTCAACACAGAGACTTTAAACCTAAATTACCATAGCCTGGTGTTATCTATATAAATCCATCTTATAATTGTGGGATAATTCTTTTTCCTTTGTTGAAACTTTTTGTTGCTCTGATTGAGCTTGAGGAACAGAAAAAGGCTCAAATTTATGGCCATAGTCAGAGTAGGCATTATTAATTGGCCCAGTGAGGGGATCTCATCTGGTAGTATCACAGTGACCTGAATATGACTATAATTTTTTTTTAAGTAAATTTCCTCAGGGCCAACCAGTTAGTCTTGTAGTGGAGAAATTTACCAAGGTAACCCAGAACTAGATACAGGTAACTGGCCACAAACCCAACAATTGGATTGATTTCTAAAACTGGCATAGAATCAGGCCTATGATAGAAAAGCATTTGATTTATATGCAAAGGTCTAAGAAGTCAAGAAAACATTACAAACGATCATACGAATCAGATCCAGCATCTTGGGCAAGCTGTCTACCTCTGATGTTGCTGTCTTCTCATCCTGGTGTAGTGTAGTTTCTCTTGTTTGAGCATCATTTTAAGGTGAGATCAGGTCAGCTGTCTTCTCTATAGACCAATCCAGTGTAGGGGCCTTTGGAAGTGGGAATTAATCTAAGAGTTAATTTCTCTTCAGTTTCATTGTGCATGAGCTAGTTAAGAGTACCTGATAAAAAGTCCTTCCATCCAGGTTGGAGACAGTCTCTTAAATTATGTCTTTTTCCAGTCCTGGTTGCAGGTCATGAGGCATCTGATCTTCATCCAAAGATAGATTACTGAGATAAGCTTCAGAAATAAACTTTCACATTAATATCACATAACAGCAAAGAACTATCTGAGAAATGAGTCTTACTACAGGCAAGCCTCCATTAACAAACTGGGATTTAACATTTTTTTGAAATATCTTTTTCTCCCTAAAGTTCCCCTCATTTTTATCAAGTACAACCAAATTAAGGCTAGTTTGCTTGCAAAATAGGTCTGTTTTCACTAATTTTGGTCTGATGATTTATATAACCATAATTGATCATAGACTTTTTATTTTGCTGAAACACTTACTGGATCTCAGACTGAACTTTTAATATAAAACAGGGCTGGGAAACTCACACCAAAGGCTTATCACAGATTTTGCCTAGCAAATCTAGGTGAACTGTTTTCTTTTTAAGGTCTCAAAAATTCCTTGAGATTTTTGTACCTGTTAGTGAGATAACCTTCTTAGCTCATTTGATAAACTTACTGGAAGCCTAAGAGTTTCAAATTTCTGGAGGAGTCAGATAGAGAGAAAATATAATTGTTTTGTTTATAATGTGTATGTTAGAAAACGCCGCGGGAAGAAAGGGCCACCTCTAAGGACTGTTGACGAAGGCCTTTATTGGGCGGTTGCTCTCGGGCAGAACTCCCGGGTGGGGGGGGGGGTGGTGAGCGAGGAGACAAAGGGAGTCTGTGAGGTATGAGGGGTGGGGAGAGGTTTTATAGCCAGGGCTGGCGTCCAAGCCAGGTCTTCCCATATAAGGAAGAAAGCGCGGGCTACAGCTGCGGTTGCTGTCCAAGGGCTCCGTGTCGGCACCTGATTGGACCGGGCTGCAGGGGGTCGGCCCCCGGAAGTTTAGCCAGCCTCCCGAACTTGTCTGTGGCACTCTTCCGGGGCATGCCTCAACATGCCCGACCTTTCATCCCGGCCTTTTTGTAATAGGACAAGGGGCACCAGTTCTCTCTGGCTACTTCCTGCTGAACGGGGGTGGTGAGGGGTAGGGTGTGGCCAGGATGACAGGGAGCGTCTGCCGTTAATTTTGTCACAGAGTGTTTGTTGGAAGCCCTTGGTACTGCTGTCGCAACACCATCAGCTGGACCGTGTTGAGCCGCTGTTTGACAAAGGCCAAGAGCTTATTTAAGAGACAGGGCCCGAAAGTTAAGAGCAACAAGAGGATTATGAGTGGTCCCATTAAGGTCGAAAGCAGGGTGGTCAGCCAGGGGGAGTTTTGGAACCATGATTCGAACCAACCTTGCTGGGCTTCCTGTTCCCTCTTTCTGCGCTCTAGTCCTTCTCTTACCTTGGCCATGGACTCTCTTACTACCCCTGTATGGTCTGCGTAAAAGCAACACTCTTCCTTGAGGGCTGCACAGAGGCCCCCTTGTTGTAAAAAAGATCAGATCTAGGCCTCGTCTGTTCTGTAACACTACTTCTGACAAAGAGGTTAGGGATTTTTCTAAGGCCATCATAGGCTTTTCTATTTATGCAATGTCTTCATCAATGGCGACTCTCAGGATGATCAGGCCCTGATGTTGTGTAGTCAGGGAAGCAATGCCCGTACCCGTTCCGGCCGCCCCCAGGGCGAACAGTGTTACTAGAGTAATAGCTGTAACGGGCTCCCTCTTATGTCTAGGAGCTGGGGTATCTTGATCCCAAAAGTTGTAGGGGACCTCTTCTGGGTGGTATGTAATCGTGGGTACTACCACTACCATGACACAGAATTCCCTGCTCTGGTCGAAGACAGCCAAATGGAGACAGGGCGTCAGCCCAGTCTGTGAGCATACCCACCACCCCCCGGTTTCAGGTATGACTTAGGTCTCTCCATTTTTTAAGATCCAGGTGACTTGAAAAGGCTGGTGGGGGTTTTGGTAGGTGTGCCCCCCTTTTCCAGGGCCCCCAGTACCCCCAGAGTAACCCAGAGTAGAGAGTCCCGCATTGTTCTGAGGTTGGGGTGAAGGGGGTGTGGCGGACAATCAGCCCCGTGGGTCTCTTAGGGATGGAGCTGGTAACCAGGTCAGGGTGTCCCAAGGGAATAGCACCCCAGGAGTAGGAAGCAGATGGCTAGGTATGTGAGGGCCAGGGACAGTCGAAGAGTGGAGGACCAATCGCGGGGGGCCGCGGCCGCTAATCCAATGGCAAAAAGTATGGCCAGAGCTGTGACTGTTAGCAGCCACAGCGGGTGATGCCAGGTCAGCATCGGATATCGGGATGTGGTCCCTCAATTATTTTGGGATCGACGACAGAGGGGTTCGGGTGATGGTCAGTTTGGTCGGCCCCGTGAGGGTGGAGCGGTAGGAGTAATTGGGAGGAGTGGCCTGGGCCGGGGCCTCCCCTGTCTCTGGGAGACCTGGGGGAGCTCGTTTGAGCCGGGTCAGGTGATACCAGGGCTCGTTTTCCCAGAAGTTTGGCTGCTGTGGGAGTGGTGAGGATTACAGTATGGGGCCCCATCCAGCGAGGTTGTAGTGGGTGGGGACTCAAGGCTTTTAGCAGTACCTGATCTCCCAGGGCCAGAGGCTGAGTTGGCCCCTCGTCGTCTGTTGGTTGTGGCAGGACACGGTCTGCGTGTTCTCTCAGCAAGGATCGTAGCAGGGAGAAGAGGGGGAGGTACCCCACGAGTGGGGGAGCCTCTCCCTCTGGGAGGTGAGTCAGGAGATAGGGCCTGCCGTAGAGCAGTTCAAAAGGGGTCAAACCTGTTTTGGAGTATGGTGTGGTGCGAATGCGAGTGAGCACCAGAGGAAGGAGGTCGACCCAAGACAGCCGCAGTTCTGAAGCAAGCTTGGTCAGGTGCGTCTTGATGATGCCGTTCACCCGTTCTACTTTGCCTGACGATTGGGGCCGATAGGGGATGTGGAGATGCCAGTCGATGCCCAGGGCCGTAGCCACCTGCTGGGAGATCTGTGAGATGAATGCAGGCCCATTGTCAGACTGGAGAGAGTTTGGCAACCCAAATCTGGGAATGAGATGGGTCATCAAGACCTCTGCCACCGCCGCTGCCGTCTCTCGGGCGGTGGGGAAGGCCTTGACCCATCCTGAAAAGGTGTCCACCAAGACCAGCAGATAACGGTAGGTTCAATGTCTGGGCATGTGGGTGAAGTCTATCTGCCAATCCTGTCCGGGCATATGTCCCCTTAGCTTATGAGTCTCCTGTGGGGGTCGGAGTCCTCCTTGAGGAGAGGTGGAAGCACATGTTAGGCAGGAGCGGTGGACAGCATATATGGTCTGTCTGAGATGTAGGGGAGAAAAGACAGGGCTGAGAAAGGAAAAGAGCCCTTGGTCCGATGTGGAGGGTATTGTGGATTTGGGATATTATGGCCTTAGCCTGGCGCTCAGGAAGCACCGGTTTATTATGGAGTAGTATCCATCCCGACGGGTGCCTCTGAGTCCCTTCCTGTGCCAGCAAGGCTCTGGCTTCCTCGCTGGAATAATCTGGGTTGAGGGTGGATCTCAGTCAGCAAGGGCTCCGGGGCTTGTTGTAAGGTGATTTGTCGAGCCACTTGATCTGCCATATTATTACCCAGAGCGACAGTGTCATGAGTATTTTGGTGTCCCTTGCAGTGTATGATAGCGACCTCTTTGGGCAGAGATAAGGCATCTAACAGTCAAATAATGTGGGGGGCATTACAGATGGGGGATCCTTTAGTGGTCAGGAAGCCCCGTTCTTTCCAGATTGCTGCGTGAGAATGGGCAATCAAGAAGGCATATTTGGAGCCTGTGTAAATATTGGCCCTTTTTCCTTTTGCTTGGTGTAAGGCTCTAGTTAGGGCTGTTAGTTCAGCCTTTTGAGAGGTCGTCCCGGGTGGCAAGGGCTGAGCCTCTAGGACTTCCCGGGTGGTTACCACAGCATAAGCCGCCCTTCGGTTCCCATTGGGATCTCGCTTTGAGCTCCCATCGACGAACAAAGTTAGCTCTGGATCTGGTAGAAGTTCGGAAAACAGGTTGTGAGGTGGTTGCATAAGGGACTCAAGGACCTCTGAACATGAGTGGGCTGGGGGTTTTGAGGAGAGGGGGAGGGAGGGCAATGAAGAAAGCGGGTTTAATTGTGGAGAGCGACTCACGGAAACTTGCGGATTGTCCAAAAATACCAGGTGAAACTGCTGGAGCCTGGATTCGCTGAGGTCAGAGAGAAATCTAGAGGCTAAAAGATCGCCAAGGCGATGAGGTGAGAAGATGGTCAGGGGTTGACCATGAATCAGCTTTTTAGCATCAGCGTACAATGTTGCCACTGCCGCTAGTGCCCGCAGGCAGGGGAACCATCCCCTGGCTGTGGGGTCAAGTTGTTTGGATATGTAAGCAATAGGCAGCAGTTTGGGGCCAATCGGTTGCACCAAGGCTCCAAAGGCTATCCCTCCCTTTTCATCAGTGTATAGATGGTGCGGATAGTTGGGATTTGGGAGAAAGAGAGGGGGTGCAGCCAATAGGGTTGAGCATAAAGCGTGGAAGGCCTTAGCCACTTCGGTGGGGGAAGACAGCGGTCCTGTGGGAGTCTCTTTAGCGGCGGCATATAGGGGTTTGGCCAGGGTGGCGTAATTTGGAACCCAGTGTCGGAAGAACCCCGTCAGTCCTAGGAAGGACAATATCTGGTCTCCGTTGGCCGGAGGACAGATGGACCTGAGGAGGCTACGCCGATCTTCTGTCAGGGCCTTAGTGGTAGGGGTGATTTGGAGGCCTAGATAGACAACAGAAGTCTGAGTCAGTTGGGCCTCAGATTGTGAGGCTCTGTAACCCTGGGAACCGAGGAAATTAAGAAGAGTTGCAGAATGTTGTCGGGAGGTCTCTTCTGAGGAGCTGCAAAGGAGCAAGTCATCTACATTTTGGAGGAGGGTGCTAGGGCGGAGCGAGCATCTGGCCAGGTCCTGGGACAGAGCCTGTCCGAAGTAGTGGGGACTGTCTCTGAACCCCTGAGGGAGTACAGTCCATGTGAGTTGTGTGGTCAGCTGGATGTCAGGGTCAGTCCAGGTAAAAGCAAAGAGGAATTGGCAGTCAGGGTGGAGTGGGATGGTAAAAAAAGGCATCCTTGAGGTCAATAACGGTGAAATGAGAGGTTTGGGGAGGTATAGAAGAAAGAGGGGTGTAGGGGTTAGGGACAAGTGGATGGGCAGGGACCACCGCCGCGTTGATCAGGCGGAGATCCTGCACTAGCCAGTAGTCTCCTGAAGCCTTTTGAACAGGGAGGATGGGAGTGTTACAGGGGGAAGTCATGGGGATCAAAAGACCCTGTCCCATGAGACAGTCGATGGTGGGCTTTAGCCCCCTGAGGTTACGAGTAGACAAATGAAACTGGGGCCGGGCTGGGAAACATGTGGGGTCCCTTAGCCAGAGGAGGACTGGAGGGTGGTGCCGAGCCACCACCAGGACTCAGGTGTCCCAGACCTCAGGATTAACAGAAGAGGTTGGAGGGTCAACAAGTAACATTAGGAAGGCCCCTGACGTGGGAGCCGATCCTGGAGTTAGGTGAAGAGTGGCCTTCAGCTTAGCGAGTATATCTCTTCCCAAGAGAGGAGTAGGGCAGGAGGGGATGACCAAAAAGGAGTGGGTAAATAGGCAGGAATCTAATTGACAGGATAGCGGTTGTGTTTGGAGCGGACACGAGGGTTGGCCGTCAATGCCCATAACCGAAACCTGGGAAGGACGTAAAGTGCCCCCGAAAGAGGGACGGACCGAATAGGTAGCCCCTGTATCAACTAGAAAGTTGATGGACTTACCCACTACCTGGAGCGTTACCCTAGGCTCGGCTTGGGTTATTGGGGTCCCCGAGTCTGGGCGGCGTCAGTCATCATTGAAGCTCAGCAGCTCCAAGGCCGGAGGAGGGCAGGAGGTCTCCCTGGGGCGCTCTGGTCCCCGGCCCCTAGAGGTCGGGGCCCGAGAGGCCTGGGGACAGTCACTAGCCTAGTGTCCTCGTTGTTTGCACAACGGGCACAGCTTGGAAGGAGGCCGCGGATTGGGGTGCATCTTGGCCCAGTGTCCTTCTTGGCCGCACTTGAGGCAGGCCCCCAGAGGGGGGTTTTGGGGCCCCGAGCCCGCCGCCGGCCGCAGGGCCGCTACCAAGGCCCAGGTTTGCTGGTTTAGGAGCCTTGCCTTTCGCCTGGCCTCAGCAGTTTCTTCACGGGCGTTGTAAACTTTAAAGGCCATTTTTACCAGGTCTCGAATAGGGGTCTGAGGGCCGTCCTTGGCCTTGGCCAGTTTTTTTCAGATGTCAGGTGTGGATTGGGAGATAAAACGATTGGCCAAGGTAGCTGCTCCAATGGGGGACTCAGGGGACAGTCTGGTGTATTGAACAAGGGCCTCAGTCAGCCGATTAAGAAACATGGCTGGGTTTTCGTCGGGCCCCTGAGTCACCTCATCTAGTTTGAGGAGGTTTACTACCTTATGAGAGGACGTTTCCATTCCATCGAGGATACACTCTATCATATAGTGTACCCGCAGCTGGCCGCCACCCCCTTCTTGGTAGTTCCAATCAGGGTTGGTGTCAGGAACTGCCTGAGCTCCCGGGGGGCGCTTGGGGGAGGGGTTGGCACAGTGCCGCTGGTCGGCCTGAGGCTTGGCTGCCGTCCAAATGGCCTGCCTCTCTTCGGGGGTGGTGGTAGACCCCAGGATGACATATATGTCTTGCCATGTTAAGGCGTAGGCGTGGGTCAGACCAGTAAACTGCTTAATGTACTGAGTGGGGTTGGAGGAAAAGGATCCCAGTTTGGCCTCAATCTGTGCTAAGTCTTGGAGAGAGAAGGGGACGTGGACCTGGGCTAGACCCTCAGCTCCAGCGACTTGTCGCAGAGGGAGTAGCAGGGCTGGGGGAGGGGGAGGGGAGGTACCTGGAGGGTTGCTGTGAGAGTGAGTGTGGGAGCTAACCGGAGAAGGGGAGGGAGTGACGGGGGGGAGGGGAGGATACAAGATAGGGTTAAGGGCCGGAGGATCCGGGGCCGGTGGTGGAGTCTCGGGGGCGGGGGCAGAGGCAAAAGGGGTCGGAGTGGATGGGGAAGGAGCAGGAACTGGAGAGGAAGGGGTGGGAGCCGTGGGAGAGATATAGGGAGGGGGGGCCACCAGATCTTCCAGGGGAACAGAGAAAGCAGAGGACTCAGAGACGGGAGGAGTTGGCTTAGCCCAGGAGGGTGGAGTCGGGGGGCCTGGGCCATGGTGAGTAGGATTTGGCTGGGAGCGCACGTGGTGCACAGGGTGGGTCGAGAGCGCAACGCCCAAAAGGCCTGAACATAGGGGACCTCAGACCATTTTCCCGTTCTCTGGCAGTAATTATCTAAATCATGGAGGACGTCAAAGTCTAGTGTCCCTGTGGCTGGCCATTGTGAGCCATTATCTAGGGAATACTGAGGCCAGGCCTGTGAACACAGAAAAATGACCTGCTTGGGGCGGATATATCCCTTTAGTCTTAGGGTCCACAGGTTAGCCAGCAGGCACTCTAAGGGTGTGGAGTATTGGGGATCGGGTTTGGAGGCTGTCGATCCCATGGCGACAACGGGGCATGGAAGCAACCCCCGCTGCCCGAACGTCTTCGGACATGTCAAGGGAAGCCGGAGGTCCGTGCAGCCGTTTGGAACGTCTTCCTCACGAGCTGGTGACCGGAAAAGGCCGAAGCCGGAGGTCTACTCAGCCGCTGGGGACGTCTCCCCACCAGCTGGTGACCGGGAGGGCCCAGTAAGTGCTAACCCATTACTGGGCCCTAGGAGGTGGTTGCCAGGGAGGGCAGGCCCCAAAGCCGAAGGGACTTACCCCATATCCTGCCGTCCAGGGGGTTGGTCAGCCGCCTGGGTCCGGGGCTACCGCGGCGGTGGAGCTCGAGGGGGCCTCAACGGCGAGTGCCGGGGGCCCTCACCTCGAGCCCCACGTTGGGCGCCAGATGTTAGAAAACACCACGGGAAGAAAGGGCCACCTCTAAGGACCATTGACGAAGGCCTTTATTGGGCGGTCGCACTCGGGCAGAACTCCCGGGGTGGGGTGGTGAGCGAGGAGACAAAGGGAGTCTGCGAGGTATGAGGGGTGGGGAGAGGTTTTATAGCCAGGGCCGGGGTCCAAGCCAGGTCTTCCCATATAAGGAAGAAAGCGCGGGCTACAGCGGCAGTTGCTGTCCAAGGGCTCCGTGTTGGCACCTGATTGGACCGGGCTGCAGGGGGTCGGCCCCCGGAAGTTTAGCCAGCCTCTGGAACTTGTCTGCAGCACTCTTCCGGGGCATGCCTCAACATGCCCAACCTTTCAGTGTAATTTTACCAAATTATTTTTATAACTAGTTTGAGAGGAAGGTTTTTCCTATTCCTGGAAAACACACGATTTAAACCTGTAATTTCTCAGATAGAAACCATAAAAGTTATAAGCATATTCGCTGGTTCATTCAGTCCTTTGTTAACTTTTGTGAAGTCATCAGGTTTTTCATTAGAATACCAAGACGTATCAAAATGTTAAGAACTCCATATACTTTCTAGGATATCTGTATTAGTAATTTTTCATACATTATAACATGAGTGGATTTATTACTCATTTGATAATCTTTTTCATGTAATTTAACCAACCAAATAAACAGTTTAATATCCCTCTTTGGGGTGTTTCAGGGGCCCTCTGAAACACCCCAAAGTTAGCTAGATGTCAAAGGAACTTCAAAAGAATTCAGTTTAGGAAGTTTTATTGAAAAGATCAATTAAAAGCTTTAGAACATTTGGTCAGATTTAGTCAGTGTTGATGGGTGTATCATTTAGCTTGTTGATATGTCACAATGGGCGTAAATACCAAGGCTCAAGGTCTAGTGAAAGTCAGCTCAGCTATCTTGGGCCTAACTGGCTCTAAGCAGTTTTCTTACAACCATGTCATTCCTAACAAAATCCACTTATCTAACTAATTGTAATCCAATTTTAGAAAATCCTGATCATGCTTAACTCTTTTTAGTATTTTTTCATACTTTACTGAAAGCACACTTCCTGCTTTCCTTTAGCAATCAAGAGCTAACTTTTATATTAGCATTTTATACATTGGTGAGCATAAATACCAGTGATAATTTCTAAAACTCTTGCTTTCTTAAAACATTTTAGGATGGCATCGAACATTATTCATTTATAGTCCCAAATATCTTTAGTTTTTCTGTAAAAGGAAATCAGTGTTTAGTAGTAAGTGTTTCAAAATCTTATTTCATTTGGAAATGACCTAATTATTTAATAGACTTCCAATACTTAGTTTAGCACAACCCTTAGAAATTCAAGTTACGCCAATCTGGGGAGACCATTGTAGACAGATTTTTTTTTTTTTTTATTAGTTGGAGGCTAATTACTTCACAACATTTCAGTGGGTTTTGTTATACATTGACATGAATCAGCCATAGATTTACACATATTCCCCATCCCGATCCCCCCTCCCACCTCCCTCTCCACCCGATTCCTCTGGGTCTTCCCAGTGCACCAGGCCCAAGCACTTGTCTCATGCATCCCACCTGGGCTGGTGATCTGTTTCACCATAGACAATATACATGCTGTTCTTTCGAAACATCCCACCCTCACCTTCTCCCACAGAGTTCAAAAGTCTGTTCTGTACTTCTGTGTCTCTTTTTCTGTTTTGCATATAGGGTTATCGTTACCATCTTTCTAAATTCCATATATATGTGTTAGTATGCTGTAATGTTCTTTATCTTTCTGGCTTACTTCACTCTGTATAATGGGCTCCAGTTTCATCTATCTCATTAGAACTGATTCAAATGAATTCTTTTTAACGGCTGAGTAATATTCCATGGTGTATATGTACCACAGCTTCCTTATCCATTCATCTGCTGATGGGCATCTAGGTTGCTGACACATATTCTTAAAGAATAATTATTCTTAATAGAGTTTATATACAAACTCATACCTCATTTACATTTTTTAGAAGTTTTTTTCACTCGAGGTAATTTCCTTGTTGACAAACTTGTAATAGGTATAATATTTAACTTATTAAACCTAGGTACAATGAAAATATTCTACTTGATGTTAATTACTCTAAGACATGTCTATATTAGATAGGTCAACAAACATTAATATCAGGTATTTAGTACTGAATATTTCCCAGTTCACCTAAACCTGGAATTTATTGTTTAATTTAGAATTATTTCATTTGTAAGCACTTACCCCCTTTTTTTAAGCCAATTAAATAGAGCTCATTTACAAATTAACCTAAAAAATATTTTCCAGAGACAAAGACATACCAAAACATATTTAGACAGACACAGTGCAAGATCTAGCTTCATTTTCTAAGTTTGGTCATGAATTAGATATTACAATATAAAATTTACTAGTTTATTAAAAAAGTTGAAATAAATAACATTTTTAAAGGCTTTTTTCCTTTTTCTCTCAGTCTCAGGAGTTAGAGATGGTCTAGATAAGTGTTCCTGAGAGCCATGGTCTCACGGCACAGGAAAAGAAAATCAAGTTCTAACAAAATGGCGGCAGGTCCAAATGGTGGCCAGACAAAGCAAAATGGCCGTCACAAATCACAACACAGAACAGAGTTAAAACACACACATATAAACCTGGCAGTCCTCATCAGACACTCCCTTAAATACAAGAATACAGTCTCTCAGAAAACCTTCTATAGAGACACAAAACTTCAGATGTCTCCAAAGATTTCAAAAGGAGGAAAGGAAGCCAGGTTGAAAGAAGGAGGACGAGGAGGCAGGAAAGGGGGGCAAAAGGGGTGGACTTACAGACGTCTCCTGCCACCTACAGACACCCAGGCATTACAGGACTTTTCCCTGGGCTTCCAGAAAAGGGAGACCAGAGACAATGCCGGCACACACACAAACACGGAGAGCCGAAGACAAACACACGGACAGATAAACGTCGGCCGACGACACAGCGCTGGGTTTTGGGGCCCCCTGAATTTTCTTGCCCCCCGGTACAAGGTTTACCTTACCGAATGGCGTCCACTGCTCACCAGACTCAGGATCAGGAGAGGAACTCTCCTTCCTGCAGAGCTGGCTGCCTTCCAGCGCGCTCGCTGGCCTTGGTCTTGCGCCGGCTGGAACGTCCAATCTGTTCCCCTTTTATAGAAAGCTTTCTCCTGCGCCAGATACCTTCCTGCTTCTCAGCAGGGCCTCGGATTTACACTGGACTTTCCTGAACTGACTGAGCACCGGTGCTATTATTTATCCTTCCCCTCTGTCCTGAAAGTGTTCTCCTTCCCAGGTCAAGGGATCCCGGACGAGCCCCCAAATGTTATGCCCGATGTCCGAATCCCCGAGCGGGAAGAGAGAAGGCTTCCAAGACAATGCAACTCACAAAAAAAGGGAAGTTTATTGCTGACTCAAGTCAGGGCTCACTGCCGCAACCAACACAGTAGTGCAGGGTCAGAAAGCGCTGAGCCCGAGCTGTTACCCAATTTATAAGGTGTGCATAAGCAGTTGGTAGCTGGCTTAAGCGGATTGGTTACATGTTTGCAAAGTAATCTTATTGGCTCAAACCTTCAAGGGCTTTTTTCAAACTTGGGTGTTCGTGGGCTTTTCAGCTTTCCCCTGATAGGTTCCCTTTTCCTTACTGGGTGCATATTGATTGGCTGGCTCCAGGTGGCCTGATAATCATGTTACCCTGGAAAACCAGGCCTACTCCTAATCTAGGCTGCCTGTCATGGTGCAGCCTCACAAAGGCACCGCTGCAAGAAGTGTGCAGGCTAAATTCCAAACTTTAATTCTTTTTTCTCTCTTCCTTCTTTTTGCCGCTCAGGTACATTAGAAGCGATTCAAGTCTCTGTATTTTGCGCTTAGCCTAATAAAGACAGAATTGGCTTTAGAGACTATAAGTGTCTGGGAATGAGGAACAAGTCTGTCTAGTTCATTCTTAGACCCCAGCACCCGATAGGACCCTTGGCACATAGGAGACATCCAGCACATTTTTGTTAGATGAATGAATGTGGTTGAAATCAAGATTGTTTACCCAACAAATATTCCCAGTTTCTCCATGCAGACTGATCCTAAGTTCTGGCTGAATGGCAGAGTGCACAGCCTGTAATTTGTAATTACAAATTGGTCCCAGACAGCTCAGTCCCCCTTGCTAAAGGATGGCTCTATGACCCAATGAAATGTATGGGCAGTGAAATATATGGGGAAGTCCTCTGGTTGATTTTAGGAAATATTTCCCTTTTTGATAAAAAGTAAGTATCACATTAGGGGGAAAGTCCCATTTCCCATCTGCCTCTTCCTTCCTGCTTGGGATGCTTTTGTGGAAGGGTATTTTAGAGCTGTGGCAGCCATCTTGGGACCAAGAGGGAAGAGTCAAGGAAAGTCACAAAGACTCTAACATCTCATTGTCAGCTAAAGAATGTCATGCCCCATCTGGCTCAACAAGGATTGAGTAACTGCCCCTCCAGCTGCTGATCTTTAACATATCCAAAGGAAGCTCAGGGTGGAGATCAGGAATGAGGTGCTCTGTTCTCTGGGGAAAAGGGCAGAACAGGCCTTCTGATAATTAGATATTTTCAGAGGAAAATTTTTATGAACTTGGATGCTTGCATCTTCACATATTAGAAGAGCACTAAAACCATTACCTGTTCCTCGTGACCAACAGGGACCTGATGTCACTGCTAAGATATCCATTTCTTGTAACTAGCGGTGACCTTCTACAAAGATGCGTGCTTGGTTGTTGTACTCTTCTCACCAAATTCACATATACATGGGGATTCCTATCACAATTAGGTGTCAGAGGGCACAGGGTTGCCTTTTGACCAAGTTGCTTGTTCTACACAAAGGTTTCCACTGAACCCATTCTCCACATTTCCCTTGTCATCTTACTGCCATCTCATTATGCCTCTGATATCTCTTAACAGACTAATAGCATCCCCTTGTCCCTCAGACATTCCTTGTCTGTTTATCTTTGCTGTTTTCTCATTATGACTTTCCACAGACCAAATATTATATCTTGGTTTTTAATTGCTTAAATGGGCCTTGTCCACAGTAATTGGGACATTGAGGTCATTATCTTGTCTCCTCAGATCTTCTTGAGAAATTTTATTGATCATTTCTTGGAGCAAAATCACATGGGGGTACTAGACCCACATAAACCTGTAACTTAGGGCAAGAGTTATCCTGATTAATTAGCAACATTGCTTTCTGGTGCAAAGCTGCCCTCCCTGCAGACCAGTGGTTTGCAAACATGGCTGTATAGAAGAATTATCCGAGGTGCTTTCAAAACTCCTGAAGCCCAGGTCTCCTCCATGGCAATTAAACCAAGAGAGAAGAGGGGAATCCAGCTTCAGGATTTTTTGAAGTTCCCAACAAGGTTCCAGTGTACAGACACGTTTGAAAATGAGTGCTTTCAACAAGTATTTCTCGATCTTTAATGTGCATGTGAATCACACAGAGGTCTTGTTAAAATGCAGATTCTGAAGGTCTGGGGTGCCACTGATATTCTGCATTCCAAACAAGCTCCCAGGTGATGACAACAGCTGTCTGAGGCCCACATGTTGCAGAACAAGGGTCTAGAATAGAGATTTAGTAGTCTATTCCAATGCTGGAAGTGAAAGGGTTAGTCACTCAGTCATGTCCAACTCTTTGAGACCCCATGGACTATAGCCTGCCAGGCTCCTCTGTCCATGGACTTCTCCAGGCAAGGACACTGGAGTGGGGAGCCATTCCCTCCTCTAGGGGATCTTCCTGACACAGGATCCTTGCAGGCACATTCTTTACAGTCTGGGCCACCATTCCAAAATTAAACTCCCCTTGGGTCCAATTGCAAAGTCACAGAAAAAAAAATGCCTGAAGTGAAGCCAAGTGCAAGGACACTATATTAAAGAAGTCAGAGGAGTGTTGCTTTTGATCTCCAATTTAGTTATGTACTTGGGCTGCCCAACCATCCCAGTTTCTTCGACACCGAGGTGGTAAGGTTCTTGCATACCAGAATTTTCAGTCTTAAAACTGGGACAAATTGGTCACTCTAGTTAATGGCGGCAGCTCTAAGAAATCAACAGTCAAGCTTTGCACTTCAGTGTCCGATTCCTCCTTTCTGGGAACAGGAGGGAGTCCAACAGAGTCACGTGTGTGCTGGGAAAGACAAGCATAAGGGAAAGAAATCTGAGTTGCAGGCCCAATAAGAACTTAAAGAATCTGACTTCAAAAGAGTAAAGAATCAAGCAGATCCAAGTGGAATTAGAAAATTCTGAGAAGATTATCATTTGGCCATAGATACTCTTATCCTATCACCTGGGGCTCCCCAGTGGTAAAGAATTTGCCTGCTAATGCAGGAGACTCAGGAGACACAGTTTGATCCCTGGGTCGGGAGGATCCTTTGGAGAAGGAAATGGCAACCCACTCTAGTATTCTTGTCTGGAGAATCCCATATAGAGAGGAGGCTGACGGGCTACAGTTCATGGGGTTGCAAGAGTCAGACATGAGTGAGCATAGCACGTAGTATATACAGATAAATCTAGAGTTTGTGGTTTAGCTCTCTGTTCTAGCACTGGCTTTCTGTATAGCCCAGTTGGTAACCCATTCCTCCTCTCTGGGCCTCAGGTTCAGCAACTAAGAAATGGGAGTTCAATCAAAGGATGTGAAGGGTCTTTCCTGCTTCCCCATCCCCCAATGACTTATGCAACATGAATAAAGCTACCACGGTAGAAGTACACACGAACAGCACAATTAGATAGTGAGCCCACTTTCTGTTTTGGGAGCAGCCATCTCTGAGGCTCCCCAGGATCCTGCACGGCAGTGATAGCTTCATCGTATTCAGGAACATGTCCCTTTGCTGGCCTTTGATGCTCAGAGAGCCGAGAACTCACATGTCTTTATTTCTTTTTTTTCTTGAGACCGTAACATGTTTAGAAATCTAAATGAAACTCTATCTTAGACCCAGCCTTTCGGTTACAAGTGTCTTCCTCCTGCTCTTGCCTCCAGGCAGGGAACCCACTTCTCAACCTTTTGTTTTCTTCAGAGAGACGGAATCTCCCCAGCCACCCATCGCAGGATTCCTGTTAACCTTTCATTAAGCCTGCTGACAGCTCGTTTCATGTCTTCATAAC
The DNA here is from genome assembly GCF_019320065.1 of Cervus canadensis. Classification (NCBI taxonomy): domain Eukaryota; kingdom Metazoa; phylum Chordata; class Mammalia; order Artiodactyla; family Cervidae; genus Cervus; species Cervus canadensis. The sequence goes on along the minus strand of NC_057389.1, from coordinate 40,949,414 downwards.
TTAGTTCAACACATTCCCATTTCAATGGGTCCCACCTGGCTTCCTTAAGGTTCCTGCCAGCTTCTCCACTAGCAGCTTCCTCCACAAATGCAAATAGACTCTGAGTAAATACCATGGGGACTGGGGGAGACTGAGCTATAAAGGGGTTGGCGCTGGACAACCATCATAACTCTCAGGTTGCCCTGGTGATCTGAGTCAACTAAAATCTAATTCAGACCAACTCCGGTCAATGCCTCAGTTTTAGATGTGTGAAGTCTTAAACAAGGGATGTCATGGTGAAGGACGGGGTAGTGGTGAGAGCATGGAGTCCTTCAGGCCTGGTTCCAGACCAGCTCTGTCACAGGCTAGGACTATGAGCAAATTCTTTCAGCTCTTTCTGTTTTTCTGTTTTCTGGAGAATAATAGACCTGTTTCACTGGGCGGCTGTGAGGATCCAGTGACCCTGCCTTCATTTTTTAATTGGAGGATAATTGCTTTACAATGTTGTGTTGGTTTCTGCCGCAGGACAAGGTGAATCAGCTGTAAGTATACATATGTCCCCTCTTGATTGTAAGGTTGTCACAGAGTAAGGGTTTATCTCCCTGTGTTATAGAGCAACTTCCCACTAGTTACCTGTTTTACACACGGTCATGTATATGTTTCAATGTGGTAGAGACCCTGGAACACAGCAAATGCTTCTAAGGATGAGATGTTCTCTCTTTCACTTAGCCTAGAAAGGCCAAGGTCCAGGTTGCAGAATTAGGCTGCTCTAAATCCTCCAGGTCTGACTGTGGTCCTACCATGGAAAAACAACTGTCAGAGCCCTGTCTCCACTAAAGTCTTTCCTTGTGGAAAGGGAAACATGACACTGGTTCCCGCCTATTGCGTTTCCTATGTGGGCTTTGTCTCATTTAAAGTTTTAAGCTTCTGGAGGGAAGCGATTCTCTCTTCTGGGCCACCCACACAGTGGATACTAGGGGGTTGTTTGTAGATGCTACCAATTCATCCTGATGGCCCAGAGAGGGAAAGAGGAGCCAGTACCCCAACCGCCTGCTCTGATCAAGGAGTCTCAGCGTAAGAATTCTGGATGTTTTCATTCTTTATCCTGTGACTCCCACCCTCCGCCCCCTAAAACTTTGAATCTCACACTGGCTGCCTTGTTCCAGTTTGTGGCCATCCAGTTCGAAGATATTATTTACCAAGTGTGGTGTGAGTACCTGTAAGTGGACACACAACATTCCATGTCAGTCTAGGCCACTTCACTCCCACGTCTTCATTCCTCCCTATCAGCTGCCCGGCCTCTGAGTCCCCCACCGCAGCCTGGGGCCGAGCCTAAGGGTGTTTCCTCTAAGTCCCCTTGAGTGGAAAATAGGACACAGGAATCTCACATCTGCATTTGGAAGATTCCTCTGCCACAGCGTGGAGGACAAATTGGAGAGGGAAAGGAGAGAAGTTGGTGAGTGTAGTTAGAAGCTACCCTAAGAATCCAGCAGAAAGTGATGCTAGCTTGACTGAGGGCTGATGACTCCACTGGGACCTTGGCCATTGGCTGCTGGAAACGAACACCCCACCCCCACCCCACCTCTGTGGCCATGCCAATCATCACTGGGCCCTGGTTACAGAAGAGTCTTTCCTTAAAATCTCCACCTTCCTGTTAGAAATTATATGCTGCCATAGTTCTCAAATTCTAAGGCACATCTTAACTTAAAACAAATTAAAACACAGACCTCTGGGCTCCTCTCAGGTTTCTGAGTCAGTAGGTGTGAGGTGGGGAGGAGAATGCGTGTCATTAACAGGTTCTAGGAGATGCTCGGGTTGCTGGTCTGAAGGGCCCAGTTTCAGAACCCCAGAGTGAGAGCAGTGGTTCTCGCCAACCACTTGGAGCATTAAAAATAAATAAATAAATAATAAAATCAGATGCCCAGCTCACACATCCCAGATCAATTACCAAGAGACCTCCTAAAAGGGTGGAACTCAGGAATCAACATAAAATTTCCCCAGATAATTGCAGTGTTCAGCTAAGGTTGAAAGCTACTACTAGAGGCTCATGGAGGACATTATTATTTGTAAAATACTGTGATTATTCATTTCAGTGTTTCTGAATCTGATCAAGGATCAGAAACACACTTGGGAAAAGATAGTAGATGGCTCCTGGCAAAACACGAATATACTCACTGAGCTGAGACATTAGGTTTAGGGGGTATGGTATTTGCTGTCATCTTTTCTAGCCAGACCCAAGTCAGCGGTGTTACTGGTGGTGGTTTCAAAAGGTGGGTAGGGAGCACCAGTTAAGTGAGGATGGGATGTCTCATTAACCCACAAAATATTAAAACCTGACCATCTGTACAAGGTCATCTAGTCCCATCCCATTTTCCAGATGGGGACACTAAGGCCCTGTACCTGATTCTAGATCCATAGCCCCAGCCACCTATTCCCAGTTTTCTAAATCTGAATTTAGCCTGCTGGTTATTAAGTTATTTAATTTAACATAGAGGGGAAAGCCAAGCCAAATAAAGAAGCAACCTGTGTGCTGCTAATTATTTCCTTCCTTCCTTCCTTATTAGGCCCACCCTGCCACTCATCTTGGCACCGGGTGACAAGGCAGAAGGCTGGCTGCCCTGGGCAGGTGGTTCTCCAAGTGCTCGGATGGGAGGGGTGCTTTTACTAACCGCTCTATTTGTGTGAACTAACAGTGGAGGGATCTAGAGGCTGTAGTGGTCAAGTGATAAGACTGGTACCTTTTCCCTCTCTTAAAGTAATGTCAAGAGAGTCAAAATATAAAGCATGGTTACCTGGAAAGACTGTACACCTATTTCATGAGTAGCTACTGCCTCAAACATACCAGGAAGTATTTTCAGCAAATTTCTTTCAGCCCCAGCTGACTTTCCACATTTTTTCCCAGCCAGAGGCCTCTCACTGAGGTGCACATTCTTTCCATTCAGTCAATGACTGCTTGTTTTAGCCTCTCTCCATGGTTCCTCATGCTACTGACTCTGAAAGTGTTTAAATAAACCTGTTCTTATTGAGGAGCCAGTTCCCATGGACTATATACTCATAGAAACTGATCTGGACTGCCTCAGTCACATCATCCAGGGACTGGCCCTGTTTGAACATCCATGTTATTCACCTTCCCTTACTCTGATGAACTCTTGCCTGTTTCCAAAATTAAATTCCCCAAGCACGAATTAAGATATGACACCATGGTCATCTTTAAAGATACAGAATTGTGAATGGAAAATAATAGAAAATCTGGGCCTTTTAGAGGTAAGTCAAAATGATGGTGTGATTCCGGGGACTTTGTTTTAAATGTTTCTAAGTGTCAGAAGTGCCCTGAGATTGAATGGACTTCCTTAGGTGCAATAGTGAGTTCACCATCACTGAAGGCATTCAAGTGGACTTGTGACACTCCAAGTCTACATGTCACTACTACAGCAGTGACACTACAGAGGTTAAGCCATGAGACAGAGAAAGTGTGGTCTCTAAACTAACTTCCCCTTGTGAACCTAAAGCAGGACGGATCAGTGACACCAGGGCAATAGATGGATGCAAAAAAAATTCTAAGACTTATTTTGATGATTCACGTGTCATTACACACATCATCAGTCCTAAGAAAAAGGGGCACATCATAGTGTGAAAAGACCATCTTCATCCTCTCTTCCACTGAGGACCTCTTTTCCTTCTCCAACTTCATCTAGCCTGTAAAGAGAGAAGAGAGCCTGCTGGTGAGACCACCAAGACCGGCAACCAGTGGATGCTGCTAAATTACAAAATGATTAACCAGGGGCTGTTTGAGTCAAAATGGCTCAGAGTCCATCCAGTCCAAGCCTCTTCTTTCACAGATGGCAAAACTGAGGCCACAAGAGATAAAAGGCTTTTTGCCTATCTATTATAATAAGGAGATTTAAAGTCCTTGTGTTAGCAAAACATAAAACCATTATCTAAATGTGTTTGTTTACCAGGAGGATCTCCAAGTATGACTTTGAAAAGTTACCTTGCTAGCCCTCAATTTCCCTACTTATTAATATTTACTTATTTATAGATATTGTAATATTGATGCAATTATTAAGTGAAAGGAAGTTCTTAATAACAGTTTACACAAAACCCTTTCATTTCTTTTCCATAAAAGCTATGTAACAGGACCATATGTAAAATCACTTTCCAGAGACTCTTCAAACTGTTTTTTTCAAAAAGACAAAACAAAATCTGGTCCTGTGGCCTAATTTGGTAGAGGAATTAAATCCCAGGAATGAAACTGTTTATGGTTTTTTCATTTTCCGTGCTGCCAATGCTCCTTCAATGAACTCCGGTTTAACAATGACCTTTTGAAGTGAGTTACCCAGAGTTGAGCAAATAATGGGGAGCATGGCATATCACTTTCCTTCTTTTGTGTGTCATACTTCTGTTAATGCAAGCTGCTAATATATTTGCATATTGGACAAACACCACAGTGTTATCCAAGGCAGAGGTTAATGTAAGCTGAATCCCCACAACTGTTTTACCTCTAAGGCCATATCTCTCCAACTCTATATTTAATCGGAATGCAAGCCCAAGGCATTCAACCACTGAATAGTATCTGATCATTTGCAACAGCTTGTCCAGTCATCACAGCAATCAGCCATGCAAGATGAATTACCTGGTGTGTTTCTGGAAACAATCGGCTTTCACGAATTTCCCTGAAAAGACAAGGCCATGTTAGAAGCAGAGTAGCTGTACTTATGTGAACAAAATGCTGGGGAAGCACAGGGCAACCTTATGAAGAGCAGAGGTGGTCCGAAGGTGGAAACTTAGGAACTGGACTTGGCAGAGAAAGCCACTCCTTTCCCAGATCAGATGATTACTTCTTTTGGCCCCTCATTACTGCCCACCAATTACAAGATTATTCCAACATTATAGACAACGGTTTTAAGTTCCTTATTTTTGGCCACGCAGCATGGCTTATGGGATCTTAGTTCCCTGACCAGGGTTTGAACCTGTGCACCCTGCATTGGAAGTTCAGAGTCTTAACCGCTGGATCATCAGGGAATTCCCTAAGCGGTTTTATTCTTAAGTTACTTAAATTCAGTTACTCACTTGGGTTTTAAAACACTGCCTTAGGACATATACCCAGAATTTCCCAAACTGTAACATGACTTTGTATGACAGTTAATGGCAAATGTCCACTAAGCTCCAAATTTCCTTTTGCAGGGTTCACTAGGGATAGGTGTAGAGACACATAAGTTTCACTATTGTTGCTCAAACAGGTTGAGATGATTATTGCTAGTCAGAGATCCTCACTTACTACCAGCTTCTATTAATGACTATAGAGAAATTTTTTCCCCCATTTTTCCAGGACCATTTTATGTGCCTGTACTTTGCATGAAAACAATAAACCCTGGTTCATGACTTCCTTATGCATTGCTTTAAAACTTTTTTTTTTTTTTTTTTGAAGATGGGGGAGGGAAGATAGAAGGTTGTGGACCAGCCGGAGAATCTAATGACAATCATGGACCCTACTCCCTGAAAAATACAGATGTGACCATTTCAAAGAGTTTACTGGTTCTCTCTGAGGTTCTCTCTCTGAGTCTTAGGTTAGGAAGTTTTACTTTAAGGTAACAAATACAAGACTAGGATGACTCATGGCTCTCTTCCTGAAGACATTCCCAACCAGCAGAGTCCTCCACCCCAAGACAGTGATAAGACAGTACTTCCCACTTAAGGGAGTCAGGAGGATGAAATGAATTAGGAGATGTCAAAAATACAGCATCAGAAAACACACAAAGTAAGTGTCCAATAAACAAAGATGCTCTCATTTTATGTTGTTTTTCTTTCTCAAAACATAAACTCTATCAGGAGGTGATGCTCAAAGCCTTTGGCATCTTAGGGAGAATGAGTTTACCTGCTATCCTCCTTGATAGATGAGGGTAATGATAGAAGTGGGACTCTAAGGAATGGGGTGGGGGAGAGCAGACAGGGGCAGGAAGCAAAATCCATCCACTCTCAGATCCTCCTGGAGCTTCCAAAGCTCTGAAAGGCTTCACCCCACCTGGTCCTGCCCTCCTTACCTCGAAGAAAAAACGCCAGAAGCAGTGCCAACAGCACGAATCCCAGGGAGGGAGCAATGATCATGAGCAGCTCATTGTTGCTGGTCATTCTCAGCTGGTGAGACACAGGGAGGCGCATTAGCCACTCACTTCCCAACATCATCCTCCCTGTTTGCCATCACCAGCACGCCTGCCAGTGGTGTCCCCCTTTCCCTGCAGCCCACCACATTTTGCCCAACGCATCTCAACAACAAAGCCAGCCTTACAAGTTAAACTTAAAGAAAAAAATCTTGGAGTATCTGAAACATTTCACCCAGAGCCCCCCAATTTTCCTAACTCTTCAGCATCAGGCAGATTGCTGTGAGCTGTGCTCTCCACTGTCAAGTCACTTTGCTGGCCATCGCCTAAATCCTTTCAGTTCAACCTACCCTGTTCAGTTCTTCTCCTGGCTGACTTAGACTTCTAGAGGTAACCAGGTAAAAGAGAAAGTGGAACTCGATTTCAAGTTTTCTGCAGCAGTGATTCCCAAAGTATAGCCAGTGGATCTCTCCATGAGATCAAAATGATTTTCAGGACACATTATTTGTTATTTTTACTGTCATTCTTTCATGAGACCTGCATTCCAGTTTTCCAGAGGTTGAGATTGTATGACCTGTGATGTGAAGGTGTTGAGGCTCTGATGATGTAATATGAAAGCAGACATGAGATCCTCTATCCCTTACTGAGCCAGACATTAATAAGATTTGCAAAAATGAAACAATGCCACTTTCCTCACTAATAGTTTTTTCATTCAGGAAAAAGTAGGTTATTTGTGTTTGTTTTCTTAGCCACACCACACAGTATGTGGGATCTTAGTTCCCTAACCAAGGATCAAACTTACACCCCCTGCATTGGAAGCACAGTGTCTTTATGCCTGGACCACCAGGGAAGTCCTGGGAAAAGTCCTTATTTTTCATAAAATATTATTTGCGTTAACATATTTGTTATCCCTTTTAATGAATTCATAGTTTTTAATTTCTCAGTTCTAATTTTTAGGAATATAAAGGGGTCCTGACACCAAATAGTCTGAGAAGCACCGCTCTATGGGCAGCATCCAGTTCCCTGGGGGCTACACCAGGTCCCATTGGCCAGGCCAGCCTGCATCCCTTCAACTGCCAGTCCCTTCTCTTACAAGGCAGTAAAGGCAGAGCAGTCGCCTCTCTTTGAGGAGAGAGAAAGGGAAGAAGGAAGCAGGGGTGAGACCTTCACTTTTCCTTTATAGGCTGTTTATACTGCCTGAAGGATTCCCGTGAAGCAGTTTGAGTCACTTCTGTGATAATAAAAATGAATGACGGATAAGCTCAGGGAATAAGAGGAATGCTGGAGACCGGTGTTGATGCTCTAGGATGTCCCTGATCCTGGGCCACCAGAGGGGCCGCAGAATGGTTTCGATGTTTATATATATATATTTCTTTTTTTCTTTTCAAAGCATCTATACATCTAGAATTGATGATATCAATGTCATTTCTGCCAAGAGTGTCTACAGATTCCTTCACTATTTCATAACAGTTGTAATGCATTTTGCCCTTGGATAGATATGCGTCCCCTAATCCATTTCTGCAAACGTTTATTGTGGATTTTAAAACTCTAAGTCATACTTCAAAATACTTCATGCAAGTTTTTACCTGTTCTGGTTCGATTTCATTTTGCACAAGAAATGATGTCTCAGGTGCTGAGGAGAAAGAGAAAATAATGCTTATATTTCCTATGGGAGAATAAAATGTTACATCCTGAAACATTTTAGTTGATGTGCTTAATCTTTTAATCCTGGTTTTCCTTTTTTGCGTAATTTATTTATCCATTTTTGTTTTGATATGTTTCTATCTAAAGTTCATCTGCTGTCTAATATTATCCCCCAGGAGCATCTCCATTTTATAGATGGGTAGAGTGAGTCATTAAGCCACCAGGCAATCAAATCTAATTTTTCTTTAACCACCAGTGGTAAATTCAGGACTTTTATCCTGAAAGAAAAATTTTCGGTCTATCGGTTAACAAATTTTTATTAAGCATTTATAATAGGCCATGCACTATTCCAGCTGTACTGTTGGCCTTCTCAATGGAATTTACAACTTAGTTGTTGTTTAGTTGCTAAGTCTTGTCTGGCTCTTTTGCGATCCTAGGGACTGCAGCCCGCTAGGCCCCTCTGTTCATGGGAATTCCCAGTCAAGAATACTGGAGTGGGTTGCCATTTCCTTCTCCACGGCATCTTCCTGACCTAGGGATGGAACCCTTGTGTCCTGTATTGGCAGGTGGATTCTTTACCTTTGAGCCATCAGTAAAGGCTCTTTAGTAAGTCCCTTACAACTTAGTACAGACAGCCAAATTTAAACAAATACTGTGAATACCAGGAAAAGTAATTGTGCAAAACTCTGGGCAGAAATCGTATAAGATATCAGAGGAATATATCATAAGGATGGCTGACCTGTTCTCGAGGGTCACATTGTTGAGAATGTGAAATTTAAGCTGAGACATGGAATCATTTATTTGTAACATAGTTGAGTTCAACCAGGAAAACAGAATCTACCAAGGACTAAGCATGGTGCTGGGCATTATAAGAATGCAGAGATGAATATGGCATGACCCCACCCGTGTGAAATTTACAGCACATTAGAGAAGGGTTGTTGTTGTTCCGTAGCTAAGCCGTGTCCAATCTTTGTGACCCCATGGACTGCAGCACCCCAGGCGTCCCTGTCCTTCACTATCTCCTGGAAGAGATAAGTCTCAGATAACTCAAAGCTGAGTTAGTCTCAGAACTGAAATGAGTCTCAGATAACTTGAAGCTTATTCCTCCTCGTGACACTGGGCCATTGCCTGACCCAGTGTCAGCAGATTGGGAAGAGCAGATGTGCAAGGCAGGGGGAGAAAGGTTAGGGGCTCAAATTTAGAGTCACTGATGGAAGGTACCCCAGGAACATGCAAACACAATTTGCATAATAAGCAGCTGACGGATTTGAATCAGAATCAAACTGGGGAAGAGGTTGGAGCTGGAGATCCTGCTCTGGGAGTCATCAGGACCTCAGAGTGTACAAGAAACCCAGGGCTGCTGTCCAGAAAGAGGAAGTCAGAGGAGGTGGAGGAGAAGGAATCGGAGGCAGGCAGAGAGCAGGAGTGAGAGTGGGGTCCCAGGGCGGGGAGAACGTCCGCAGGGGTGCAAAGGCATCTGTGCGGGAAAACTTCCCAGAGAAGCAGAATACAGAGCCACACACAGAGGAGGCCCGAATGTAACAAATATCCAGGCTAAGCATTCTTGAAGTTGATCACTGTTTCCCCCAAGCTTCCTCGCACTCAAGGCAAAAGGAGAAATGTGACAGATTTTGTAAGGTTTATAATTTCATACAAGAGAGCATGTTTCAAGGGAAAGTGACTTGTAGAATGCCTAGGAGCAGAAAACTAGGAGGGGGGATATTCAGCATGTTTTCATATCCTGCAATTTAGTTAATGCTGTTTTTCTCCTAGTTATTATTCCCTAGAGCTGGAAATTGCAGGTAAATATTCAAAATTCCTACCCTGGTCTGACAGAATCCTGTTGTGTTACAATCATTTTGATGGGTAAGCCCCAAACTGAAACCATCAAAGAGAAAAGTCAGCCTGGGTTGGTTTTGTAGGAGCTAATCTGTATTTTAAACTGGAGTCTTCTCAAGGGAGACAAACACTGTTGAGTGATACCAAAGAGTACTTTCTCTTCTCTTTCTCCTTTTCTTCCCCCTTTTTCTTCTGAAAATGCCAGAAACCCGAATGGAAGCCCTCGTAGGACTGCAGCGTTATACACCAAAAAGCAACAAGAAATACACGTGTATGGTTGGCTGTTCTTCCTCGTGAACAGCAGCGATGCTAACGGCAGGGGTGGGAGTCAGGTGCAGACTGCTGTTTCTTGTCTTCTGGGTTCTGCTGGCTTTATACTCTCAAGGCCCTGAATCCTGCCACGAGCCCATTCAGGTGAAGGCAGGGCCCTCCCAGAACTTGCCAGAAAAGTAATTCTGTCAGGGGGCAACTGTAGTAGGTGGAATATTGTCCCCACACCTCCCAAAATCTTGTTGAATCCTGCCCCAGACCACAGGTGCAGGGCCTTGCACCAAGGCCTTAGAAGTAGAGCCCAGAACCAAGGTGACCTCTGAAACTGACTGAGCTCCTTTGTAACCGTTGCCAAAAGTACCCCTGATCATCACTAACAAGCTTCCTGACTTCCAGTTAGGCAAAGAGGCACACTCCAGTAAGCACCCTTTAGTGCCCCAACCAATCACCTAACTCCAACCTTCCAGCAGGAATTTTCTTTGTCTTGAGGCTATAAAAATCAGCTATTAACCCATGAAAATGGTCGGGTTGGCCCCCTGTGCTTGCAGTGCCCACATTTCCAGATCTGGGGCATTTCAGAAGGGAGTGAGTTCATTCAGAACAAAGAGCAGAGATAACATGGCCCTGTGAGCGCAGTGGGCAGACCTCCTGACTGCCTCAACAATCGTGTGCAAGCAGAACCTCATCTTGCAACCTTATCTAGAAATAGGGTCTTTACAGATGTAATTAGTTAAGGATTTTCAGATGAAGTCATCCTAGATTTAGGAGCAGCCCTCAAAGATACCAATGGGTGGTATCTTTCTAGGAAGAGAAGAGGACACAGGGAGATACAAGCAGAGAAGGTCATGGACTACAGAAGCAGAGATGGGAGTGATGCTGCCATAAATCAAGGAATCCCTACAGCACCAGAAGCTGGAAGAGGCAATGAAATATTCTCCTCTAGAACCTGAATTCAGAGAAGACAGGGCTCTGCTGACACCTGGATTTCAGACTGCTGGCCTCCAGGACTGTGAGTGAATAAATTTCTATTGTTTTAAGCCACTTGGTTTGGGATACTATTACCATAGCCCTGGGAACCTGATGCAGGGATGAAAGGGAACTGACATAAAAGGATGAGAGAGCCTAAGAAGGAATCAGGAAATGGGTGCTGAGCACATGTAAGAAGACTAAATGGAATTGAAAGGCCTGGCATTTAAGCTCAAAAGAGCATTAATCTAATATCATATTATTACTAGCATTCCACTGAAAATTTAATCGTCAGGAACAACCCTGCAGGGAAGATGTTGTCACATATTGCCAGTGAAGAAACTGAGGTTCCAAGGGTTGAGCAATGTGACCAAGATCAGACAGGTAGAAGGTGGTGGGGCTGGAATTTGAACCTGTCAGATGGACACCAACATCTATGCTCTTAACAACTCTTATTACAGTGGAGTTCAAGCACAACTGTAATCTAGAAACCACATGTCACATTGAGCAAGAAGGAATGATCAGTATAATGATTTGCATTCAATCTAGAAAAGGGATGGTCCAGAACAATGGTCTCCAGAGAGGACTCAGTGCTCACCTGGACTGTGCAAGGCCATCCACTGGGAGTGAGGAAATTGAGAGCTCCTGTTTATATTTAATTAAATTGAATCCTTGCAACATTTATCCGAGAGGGATATATTTCAGCATGTACATGCTAGGTGGAGGTGTGATTGAACAAACTGTCAATAAATGTTTTACCGCTTGTAATACATTATTATTCTGGTCAAGAGGGAAAGAATGAGTTGCTTGGAGACTGTGGTAGGCAGAGTAACGACACCCAAAGAAATAATGTTCTAATCTTTGAAATTTGGGATATGTACACGGCAAAAGAGACTTTGCAATACAAGTAAGTGAAGGATCTTGAGATGGGAAGACTACCCTGGGTTAGCCAGCAGCCCCAGTGCAATCACAAGTATCCTTATAAGAGGAAGGTCAAAATGCCAAAGTTGGGTTATGTGATGATGGGAAAAAAGGTCAGAGAGAAAGATTTGGAGGTGTTTTGTTGTTGACTTATAGATGGAGGAATGGGTCCAAAGCCAAACAAAGTAAGTGACATCTAAAAGCTGGAAAAGACAAGGAATTCGATTCTCCCCTAGAGAATTCAGAAGCAAAGTGGCCCAGTCGACATTTTGATTTTAGGTTCTGACCTCCAGAGCTGTAAATAACAATCTGTGCTGTTTTAAGCCACTCAGGCTCACTCACTCAGTTGTGTCCAACTCTTTGCCACCCAGGGACGACGGCTCCTCCGTCCATGGGACTACCATTCTGGTAAATTGTTATAATAGCAACAGAAAGCTAACACAGAGACACTGGCCTAGAAGATCTTCCTGGACAACAGTGGGTCTGCACAAGGGATGAAAGGAAAGTTACTTTTTCTTTACAAGTTCTTTGTACGCTTTGTACTTTGGCCACATATGTGTAGTATCGATCTTAAATTAGTAAAATTGTAATAACAACAACAAAAGAATCTTAAAAATTAACCATGCTTTTCCCAGGTAAAGGCACTCACCAATGCTTCTGATTAATATCTGATTTTCCTACAAGGTGCGAATGTATCTACACACACAAAAAAAACCAAATTGGGACCCCTTGGCAGCTAGATTCTCACTATCAGTTAGTATGATTTTCTGGATAAATTTTAGGCTCTTGAGTTCTGGGTATGCATGGGTACTCTGATAAAATGGAATTTCTGTTAAAAAATCAGCCCTAGACCTCAGAGGACAGTGAGACTACCAATCAGCCTCCCTAATGCTTTACCACCACTAAATATTTCCCCCAGACTTCCTGGCTCTCTGACCTTGGGCAAGAGATTTTCTCTCTCTAAGCCACAGTTTATTCATCTCAAAATGCTGCTATTTTGCCAACTGATTTTGTTATGTCCCATTTAACCTTTATATCTCTGGATGAATTTTTACAAAGTATTTGAATGACCTGAGAAAATTATTACATACTAATTTTTTTTTAAGGATATAAAGCTATACTTAGTATAGGGAATGAATACATAAATACTCAAAATATATATACAAACACATAAATAGCTCTTGTTTCCCAAAGAAACCTAAAAAGAAATCCAAAAGGCTAACTATATCTGACTTTGAGTGGAAATATTGTAGGCAAATCAATTTTTTTATTAATACTTTAAATGATTTCTAAATTTTCTCAAATGTGAAAACTTTATAAAATGTTCTGTGTTGTATAGTCGTTAAGTCGTGTCTGACTCTTTGTGACCCCATGGACTGTAGCCTGCCAGGCTCCTCTGTCCATGGGATTTCCCAGGCAAGAATACTGGAGTGGGTTGCCACTTCCTTCTCCAGGGGATCTTCCCAACCCAGGGATCGAACTCTTGTGTTCTGCATTGGCAGATGGATTCTTTACTACTGAGCTACCAGGGAAGCTCAAAATAGTCTGTGTATCTTGGGTCTATTACTAGAAACTCTGCAAAATGCCTCAGTTAAGGGAAAACTGTTGGGGTGTGTGTCATTTATCTGAAGCTGGACCACAGTGATATTCTAAGTGAAACTTTGAAGATAGCTGTTAGAAACTCATTTACCTGCAGCCAAAGAAGGGGTTTGTGGTGCTACTAGAAAAAAGGTACCTCTCAAGATCTGAGTACTAAGGAATATAAAGGTGAAATAGGATATACATATCAGTTGCTTTAACAGGTCAAATATGTTTTTTTTATAATAATGGGTGCCTATAAAAACTGGTGAAATCCAAGTAGAACTTGTAGTCAAGTTAATTGTATTATCATAATGTAAATTTCTTCTTTTTGATAATTCACTGTAATGTAAGATCTTACCACTAGGGGAAGCTGGAGGAATGTATAGATCTCTCTGTACTGTTTTCTGCAAGTCTGTGGGAGTCCAAAATTATTTCAAAATAAGAAGTTTTTTTAAAAAATGACTTAAATACCAGCCATTTTATATAGCTCAATCTAATCTATGCATGATATGTAGTAGCCTGGCAGTAAAGACTTATTGAAAAAAAAATGTTGAATGAACTTTAAAGCACAATTTAAAAGAACATAGAGAGAATGACTATGAAAACAATTTGAAAAACTTTTTTTAAAAATTGCTGTTATACTATGTTGTTAAGGGAAAAAAAATGATCTGAGAGGACATAACACAAACTGTTACAGTAATTATCCCTTGATCTCAATCATTAGGGCGAGGACTGGGGGAAATATTTGAAAAACAAGAAACTTCCATTTTATAGTTTTAACTTTTTCTTTTACGAGAGCATGTATTTATTTCGTAACATGAAAAATAAAGTTTAAACTTAAACAGTATGGCATGAAAATATCCCTTCCCTTCAGAGGGCTTCTCATCTAGTAGGGTAGGGGGTGATGTTTAGTGCACACTCTGGAAAATGAACCTATGGAAATAAACTCACAGCTGCCCTTTCTAAGAAACTGTCCAGATCTACTATCTGGACAGTCTGGATTGAGTTACCTGCAAGGGATGGCCTAAGGGCCAGATTCCCCTGCCACCTGTCTTTGCACAGCCCCAGAGTCAAGAATCCTTTTTATATTTTTTAATGGTTGGGAGGGGAAAAACCAAAAGAAGAACTCATAACGCATGAAAACTGCAGGCAATTTACATTTCGGTGTCCATTGAGACAGTGCGGTGGAAGCCTGGAGGCGTCATTTGCACATGTGTTGTCTCCAGCTGCTCCTGCAGTGCTAAGGCAGGGTTAAGCAGCTGAGGCAGAGAACAGCATGGGGGCTTGTAAGGCCTGAAGGTGTACTAGCTGGCCATTCACAGAAAGGTTTGCTGACTACTGGTAAGTGAATCTACCAGTGCAGAAACAACATCTGTGGAAGCAGGAAATGCCATGAGTTTTGAGCACAATTTTGAAAGCCTTCAGACCCTAAGATGATAAGAAGAGTTCCTTTGAAGGTGGTTTTATGTCTGAGGGGGTAGACTAGACCCCACTCTCTTACTCAAATGAAATCATGTGCTTTATGCAGTTCTGGAATGGCATTGAATTTTTAGGCTAGAAAATTTTTTAAGAATCCATTCTGAAAATTGCCCCTATTTCTAGTCTTTTAGCAGAAATGTGCTTCAAAATTCCTAGAACCTTCTTCTCAGAATCAGTTACTGAGCACCTTAGCAGGCCTAGCATAGGGATGAGCACTTCATATAACTTATTTCATTTCGGTGCTTATGAAACCCATTTCACAGATGTGTAAACTGAGGCCGAACATTTAAACCACTCCACCTGAGGTAACACAGACAATAAAGGGAAATTTGAACCCAACTCCGAATGACTCAAAAAATCATGATGGTAACCACTCTGATAGAAAAGAATAAGGGCATATTAAGATAGTATTTGAAAACATGAACGCTCTAACCATTGAATTTCACACCAGAAAGTACCTGGCACTATCTTCTCAGTGCATATATTATGTATGCTGACTCGTTACTGAATTCATAGACACTGGAACTCATCTGTTTCTACTTTTAAAACAAATTTAACTATGAAATAAGTTAGTTCCATGGTACAATCTTAACACACCCCTAGAATTTTAAAGGAGAAGGCAATGGCAACCCACTCCAGTACTCTTGCCTGGAAAATCCCATGGACGGAGGAGCCTGGTAGGCTACAGCCCATTGGGTCGCATCAGACACGACTGAGCGGCTTCACTTCACTTTTTCACTTCACTTTCATGCATTGGAGAAGGAAATGGCAACCCACTCCAGTGTTCTTGCCTGGAGAATCCCAGGGACGGGGGAGCCTGGTGGGCTGCCGTCTATGGGGTCGCACAGAGTCGGACACGACTGAAGTGACTTAGCAGCAGCAGCAGCACAGAATTTTACAAGTGACAACCTCAAGACTTCAGAGAAGTTTCTTACCTTTCATAGGTAACAGTTGGCTTATGCTGCCACCTTGTGGATTAGTTGTGGTATGGCCTTAAAAATCCAAAGGACAGCAAAAGGATCCCAAAGTCTGAATATTTTAGATTTGAAAGAAATTCAAAGTTATCTCCTCTGGTTCCCTTGTTTTAATCGAGAAAAATTTAAATCTAGAGAGACAGTGTCACTCACTCAAGGTTTCACAGTGATGAGTAACAATGAAAGTGAGTGACCAGAACCCATATTTTCTGACCTCACTTGGCAGCATAAGACAGATCTGGAATCTCAAAACACGTTTTGAAAATAGAAAGAGTCATCTACTGAATTCACATGCTCTCTTTAAATTTTGGAGACCTCTGAATAATCTACAAGTGTACTGTGAACTTCAATCAATCAAGAGAGCATCACCTATGTGAACCTGGCATTCCTTACCTCCAAGGGCAAAATTGGGTAGGATCTACTTAATTTTGAAAGGAAACAGAAAGCAAATTAAATATCGGTGCCCAAAGTGGCTCATAAAGGGGGAGAAACAATGACTTCGCATTTCACACAGATGAGGTAACAGAAGGACACCAGAGATTCTAGAACATCATTATTTAAGAGTCACCCAGTTTCAAACTGTGCCTCCAACTTCCACTGCCTCCAAGGATGCCCCAGCAGCACAAGCGTCCTCATCCTTATGAGAGCCCAGAGTCACCACCTCAGGCTACTGCTTTCACGTGCTGGTATCTGCATGTCTCGGTGAAACACAGACAAGACTTCATCCCTATTCCTTCCCCCCTGGACTCCTCTCTGTAAGGCAACGCCTATCCCTGCTCTGCCCCCACCAGCTGATCTTTATTGTGGGAGCGGGCAAGGTGCACATTTCACAGAGAACCCTCTGGATTATTAGCAACAACTGTAATAAGTGGATACCAGGTACCAAGTGCCTCCTTGATGCCCAGCACGGTGCCCGGTGTTTTTCCACGTTTGATCTCAGAGTGTTCTGTGCGACACCATGGCTGTCCTCATCTCACAGCGGGAGTCATGGCCTCGAGAAGTCAGGCAACTGGCCCAACTGACAGAGCTAGCAAAGCAGAAAGCAAACTTCAGAGCCAGGATTTTCCACCTGCAGAGCCCAAGCTCTTTTAAAACTCCGGGTGCTGTGGCCCTCGGAATATACAGCAAGAGCTCACACACACTTGCTCTGAAAAGATCAGTGCTGGAGGGTGACTGACCACGCTGTTGCACGGCACAGTGGCAAGTGGCCCAGTTGGAATGGAACCCTAGCCCTCTGCTGTCTAGATGGGTGCAGTTTCTGGAAAGAGATTCTAAAAATTATTCTTATTGATATTGCTGCTGCCGCTGATACAGTAAGGGAAGTAGTTGAAAATACACAAAGCACTTTAACATTTATTTTCATATTTGGACCTCAAAATGAATCTATGAGGTAAGTAAACTTGGGAAGAATTATTGAAAGAGAAGGAAACTGAAGCCCAGAGAGGTCTCGTATTTTGCCCAAAGGGGCAAAGCTAGTGCCAAATGCTACTAAAGGTAGAACAATTGTGTCTGCTTAGAAATTCCACTTCCATTCTCCTCTTCTGCGTCTGGGTATCACAGGAGTTAAGATTCCACAAGTGTGGGGAGGTTCTCGCCAAGGGGCATTGGTACCTTTGTTCATTGATTTGTTCACAGTGGGAGAACGGATTCCTCACCTCTTCACAGAGCTCGCTGTGGTTTATCCACTGATCCCACCCTCCTGTGAAACCAGGAATGTCTCCAGTGCCTGACTTGGTGTCCGAGGGACAGTGTGGTCTGCAGTGATCACCCAGCTCACCTGGCTGACCGTGGGTGAGGACCCTCTTAGAGCCAGCCTCAAGTTCTAGTTTCAGTGGCTGGTATGTAATTTCATTTTCACTCTCTGATTGCCTTACCAGGGACATACCTCCCCTAGAGCTTGGCAACTTTGTTTCATCTTATTTGGTTGACCTTTCTGAAGGTGAACATGCTAGAATTACACAATTCAATTCCAACTTTATTAATGAAAGAAAAAACCATTTGTACGGTTGGTACAGTGTAACACTATTGAGAGAAGCATCCTGAGAATCCACTTTTTGTCCTTTTCCCTTTATCCCCAGACTGCCGGCCTCCCGACTGATTCCAGCGCAGGAAGAGCACGGGGCCTGAGAGAAAACAAATCAGCTAATGCCTCGCGAAAGATGTTGCCTTTGAAATCAGCTGCATCCAATTTCTTTCCTCCTAACCCTGGCATTTGTGAGTGAAAATGAGCTTAGCTTCTTTCCCCTGTCTTCATTTGCTCCTTCTGCAGAACTTGGTGCCAATTCCTCCTACAAGTCCTTTATGCCCTTGATAAACTGAGGGCCCAGATAGTGTCAAATTCTGACGGGGCTCAATTTTGGCTTCAAGGAAATAGTGCAGCGAAGGCGGGACAGCTCTGATTCAGGAGCCAGAAGAGAGTCCTACGTATGACCTACTTCATCTTCTATTTGATTTTTTTTGTGCCTCTGTGCCTGTTTCCTTCCGTGCAGAATAAAGAGAGTCTACCACACCGGCAGTTCCTATATGCCCTCTGGGGCCAGGGCTGGGCTTCAGGTCCTTGGACTTAGCCCGAGACCCTTAGAGGTCCTCATTCTGCAAATCTTTTGTTGTTCTGGCTTGCTTTGTCTGTAACTGAAGCATGATTGCCTTACAGTGTTGTGTTGGTTCTGCCTTACAACAGTGTGAACCAGCCACATTATATGTATTTACACATCTCCTCCCTTCTGAGCCTCCCTGCCCCTTTCCATCTCACCCCTCTAGTCATCACAGAGTCCCAGGCTGGCTCTCTGTGTTACATAGCAGCTTCCCACTAGTTATGTATTTTACACATTGTGGTATATATATGTCAATGCTACCTTCTCAGTTCATCTCACCCTCTCAGTCCCCCACTGTGTCTCTATGTCTGTGTCTCTATTCCTTCCCTGCAAATAGGTTCATCAATACTATTTTTCTAGATTCCACATGTATGCATTGGTATACAATATTTGTTTTTCTCTTCCTGACTTACTTTACTCTGTCTTGGGCAGAGTAGGGCCATCTATGTTTTGAATAAGTTCCCTGTGGTTCCAGCCCATGGCCAGGCCTGGTGTAGATGGGCTGGATGATCCCAAAGTTCAAGGTCTTGATTCCCCAGTCTTCTCCTACCTCCCTGGGAGGTCAACATGAGATCTGATTGTGCTTCCCCTTTCATTTATACCAACCTAGCTCCCTTGTCTCCTATCTCCACATCGAGACGCAAACCCTGCCTCTCCCATTTTTTTTTTTGCTTCTCTTTCTCCTATACAAGGACAAGCCTTCTCCCTCACCCTGCCTCCTCTCTAAATATTCACCCTCCAACTCCTTGAAAGAACACCTAACATTTCTTCTCTGACAATTGCTCAGCATTGGACTTTAGGGTGTCCACCCACAAGCTTACCCTGTTTCCTTAATGGTCTTCCGGCCATAGTTCATGGTCACTGTCTAAACACCTCATCCTACTAACCAGCATTTAGAATTTCCTCACATTTACCTATACACTCCATAACCTTTGTCTCCCAGAGCCCTTTGTACCTTTGCTGGCTCTCTCTGCATCCTCAGTTGGCTTTTCTGCCTTCACTACATCCTCTCTCAAGGTACTTGTTCCTGTAAAGGAGGTGGGGAGTCTGCCTTCATCCTTCCATTCCCGTAGGGCATTCAGACAATGCCAAAGGATCTTCAGTTACCCCCTCTGCTAATGAGACAATAGAGTGAAGGGTTTAAGAGCTTAGTTTCAACAGCCAGGAGACCTGGGGTTCAAACTCTGGCAAATGTCTTAACCTCTCCACACCTCAATTTCTTCTCCTTTATACCGAATGTAACAGTACAATCTTCCTCACACACCTGGACAATGCCTGACTATGAGATAATGTACCGATGGCATCAAGCCCAGCCTTTTCCTAAAAGCACTCAGCAACTGTCATTTGTTATCAATGACTTCCAAAATTATATCGGCAATCCTGAACTCTCCCCTATGAGATGATATGTATGAAAGCTTTGGTATAGTGGTAAGTCCCTATTCAGCACTTACACTGTATCATCACAGTAATGATATTTGACCAGAGGGAGGTGCCAGTCATCAGACACCAATCCCCACCAAGGCATCTGTAGGTTGCCCAGCCCCACATTTCCAACTTCCTGTTAGACATCTTCCAGGGACATTTCAAACTCAAGACCATTGAAATGATTCTCACTCTTCCTCCTGGGGCTCCTTCACTGGTGAACACATCACATCAGCTAATCTCCCAAGTACAGAGCATCAGTCATCCTCTCTTACTCCAGCCACTGAGTCTCCTCAATTCCAAGTCCTAAACGGCTCTGACTGTCCCTTCTCTGCTGTTACTGCTGTGATCATTCTAGTCGAGACACTCCTTCCTGTCTGAATTATAGCAGGAGCCTCCTGGGGAGCCTCTCTGCCTCCAGGTTTACTCCCCTCCTGTACATCTAAAACTTTTTACAGAGCAAGTTTTCCCCAAACAGAGCTGAAAATGCCATTCTCTACTCCAAACACATGACTGGTTCCTTGGAACCCTGGAATGAAATCGGAATTCTTCAGCCCATTAATCAGTCCTTTAAGAATCTAGGCTACTCCTAGCTTTCTATCTCTGTTAGATTAAACTAGACTCTTAAATAATCAGAGATTCCATGCTCCTATAAGTCCCCCTACCTCTGCTCAGGCTGTTCTCCCTGCCTGTTCACTCTGCTCAATGAAATGTTCTCATCCATGAAGAACCAATTCAAGGATCTTTGAGAGAAATCATCCTGGCCCTCTTTTCCCAATTAGAATCCTTCTCTCCCTTCTTTGGGTCCCCAGGGCACCTCTTCATACTTCTACACCCAAACAAAGCCCACTGGATGGTGGCTCACTCCACATAAGCTTGTCTCTCCCACTCCTTTAAGGACAGAGGTCAAGACTTCATCATTTTGATCCTGGTAAGCCACGTTTAATGAATGACAGATTTGAAAGATCTTTACCAAGTATCATGCTACATATTTCTATGTATCCAAATGGAGTGCCAAGATAAAGATATAAAATCTCATCTCCAACTACTTTTCCCTCTGAGAATCCTTTGATTTGCTGGAAAGGCCAGCTTACTCTGGACTGTGAAGCTTGAGCTGGTTTATTAAACAGAGAGATACAGTAAGAGAACAAATGATCCTAAAAGTCCCCCATCCTCACTACCCCACCATCCAACTCTGGGACCAAAAAAAAATTACTGTAAAAATCTCAAAGAAAGGAAAATGTGACGATTACCAGAGGAGGGTTTGCTTTTTTTCCCCAGTTTTCCTGGGTTCACAGAGAAGTCCTCATACATATTTGGGTGCTTGAAATTTGAAATGATTTTACTGCTTAGACTTCATGCTGTTCATGAGCATAATGATTTGCCTTAGGGCTAAGAAAAAGTGAATCGGTGGTAAAGAATCCTCCTGTTACCTACTAAGATAACAGTTACCTTTTGCATGCTTACTAGCTAGCCAGACACTTATCTAAATTTTTATATGCATGAGGTTACACAACAGAGGCCAGAGAACCCCAGGGAAGAGTAGTGCAGCTGATAATCAAGCCCAGGCAGTCCTCTCTAGCAACTCCAAAGCTGTGAATTAATTTTAGGGTATTCTCTGCCCTTGCTGCTGTTGCTGTGGCTATTAGTCTCTAAACTGTGTCTGACTCTTCACGACCTCATGGACCATAACCCACCAGGCTTCTCTGTCTGTGGGATTTCCAGACAAGAATATTGAAGTGGGTTGCCCTTTCCTTCTCCAGGGGAATCTTCTTGACCCAGGAATCAAACCCACATCTCCTGCTTGGCAGGTGGATTCTTTACCACTGAGAGACCTGAGGAGCCCTTTTTCTGCTCCTGGACCCTAGTATTAATAAATACCTAAAGAAGTCAGGCAGGAGGAAGAAAGGACAAATGAACAAAAGAACACTCCTTCCACTATACAGAGCCACGGGGTCAAGTGAGTCCACCCTCTGGGGCTTCAAGAAAGAAGATCAGTGTGTTTGGAAATAGGATGAGATAGCAGAGCTCCACCCAGCCTAGAGTGGACAGGCACGTATTCTAGAGATGATCTACCATGGAGAACTGAACCAATGAAGCGCGGTCAGTGGTCTCTCCCACTCTCTAAAATCCATAGGAAGGAACAAGCCACAAACACAGTCTTGACACCAGTGTGTCCCAGGAGGGCTTCATGGCTCCCAGGACCCAAAAGTCGTCTTCAGTCATCAGACTCCATGACACTCTGTTCAGAGTTCCCCCTCAACCTAAGAGGCAAGGGAAGAAGAAGAGAGAGCCACACTCACTTACCCTTGGATGTGAGCAAGGCAGTGCTGCGGTGAGAAGTCGCCTCAGTGCTGCTCTGAGAGGTCCTGGGGAACAGGACAGTCTCTGGTTCTGGAAGAGAAAAAAAGTCTGATGAAAGGGAGCTAAAAGTTGGTGCTTGTGCCAAGAAATTTTTATAGTTGTTTTTGTAGTTTTCTATGTTTATTTTAGGCAAGTACAAAGACAACTATAAAAATGGCCCCCGATCCCTATGTATATTTTGAGGCTTTCCTGCTGGCTCAGATGCAAAGAATCTGCCTACAATGCAGGAGACCTGGGTCAGAAATATCCCCTAGAGAAGGGACATATTGGCTACCCACTCCAGTATTCTTGCCTGGAGAATTCCATAGACAGAGAAGCCTGGTGGACTATAGTCTATGGGGTTGCAAAGAGTCAAACATGACAGAGCGACTAACATATATTTCGAGTTTTTTTTTTCAAGGATTGTAAGTAATTTTTAGAATCTAGAGGAACTGTAAATGTTGTATTTGAAGATGATTATTTTAAGGACTAAAGGAATAAAACATACAAATTTGCTTAGGGTTCATGGACCTTAGGTTAGTACTCACAGTGTAATGGAATTAGCCAATTCATTACTGTAAAGTTGTTTAAATTAATCCAGGCCTTACTGAGGCAGTTGAAATGCCTAAGCCTTCGAGCTGTCTCATGATTGTTTTCTAATATCTTTACCTCAGAATTAAGAGTTTGAAATGTGGTGAGAGCTTTGACAAGGGCCCATAATTAATGGAGCTAGTAACTCAGTGAGAGTTCCAAGGTGTAGGATCAAGAAGGATTCAGGAGAGAGGGTGGGAGGGAGGAAGAGAAAGGGAGAAAGAGGGGAGGAGGGGATGGAAGAGAGAAAGAAAGGAAGGAAGGAAGTTCACCATCAAGGGATATTTTAAGGCATCTGGAGGTCTTTCAGAGAGTTGAGCCCTGGCATGATGGAACTGGTGTCTGACCCAGGGTAACATTTCCTGATTCTTTACTAAGTATCTGCAAGATTCCTAGGAGGTCAAGTTGAGAACTAAAAATGCTGATTTTTCAAAAACACAAGGGAAAAAAATAGGAACAAAAAAGGAAACCATAAGACAATGAAAAGGAACAATTTAATGAAACCACACACCCCCACACACATGCACACACAGAGTTATGGGATGAATTCCCACCTCCACGTCACTCCCACCCCTGCTTGTAAATTCATATTTAAAGCCCTAATCTCCAGTAACTCAGAACATGACTGTATTTGGAGATAGAGCCTTTAAACGAGTAAAAGTGATACCATATGGATGGGCCTCTTCAAATATGACTGATGTTCTCACATAAAGAGGAGATCAGAACACAGATACACAAAGGAGAAAGAGGATGTGAGTACAAAGCGAGAAGACAGACATCAAGGAGAAAGGCCTCGAAAGAGACCAACCCTGCAGACCCCTCAGTCTCAGACTTCTTTGCCTCCAGAATTGTGAGAAGTAAACTTTTGTTGTTTAAACTGTCCAGTCTGTGGTGCACAACCCTGACAAACTCACACACTCACACACACACACACACACACACACTCACAGGCTCTAGAACAAGTTGCCGAGCTGCCCCATTCAGTAGGAGAGCCCTCTGCCAAGGGATCCAGGGTACACCTGAGCAGCAGAAGGGAAAGGATGGCCGGGTGAGCCAGCTACCTGCCGTGAGGATGGGCCCCTCGGTGGAAGGCACCAGGGTCAGCAGTGTCGTGTCCTCCTCGGGAAGGGAGCCCAGCGTTGTCAGGGGGCACACGGAGGCCGTGGTTGTGAGCACAGCTGTGGTTCTCATCTGAAGTGGTGGTGTGGATGTGAGCTCAGAGGCAGTCACGACTGCTGTTGGCAGCACAGCTGTGGATGCTGTCACGGCAGCGGTGGTGTCGGTGGTGGTGGTTGGGCGGCGGGTGGTTGTTGAGCGCGTGGTTGTGGGGGCTATAACCAACAGAAGATGTGTCCGGTACCAAGAGGAGACGGAGGAAGTGGGAAGCACCACAGATAACTGCTGGTATCCATCCCTTTGCCTGTATTTCTACAGCCTCACCTGGTCCATGAGCCTGGGCCATCAAAACGCCTGTGAAAACTGGGATTCTAAACTCAAAACCTTGGCCTTTCCAACCTATTTTTCCACCCTGGCTAGAGTAATCTTTGACAATGACAAACTTAATTATGTCAGTCCCCCAACTTAAAACTTTGTTTTAACTGAGTTCTCCTTGCCCTTCTGGTGAAGATCCAATCCCTAACCCCACCCACAGGGCCCCACTTGATCTGGATCTTTCTTTTCAACCTCATGCCTCCACTCAATTCTTCTCACATTCCCTTGCCCATGGGCCTTTCTTCAGTTCTTCAACTATATTATTGACCTTCCCTCTGGAGGAACTTTGTACCAACTGCTTCCTAGCCCCTCTCTTCCTTAGACTGACTCCTCCTTAAACCACATGTCTCAGCTAAAAGGTCACTTCTGCAAAGAGGTCATCCACAGTCTACAATAACAATGTTTTCTGCACACTCATACTTGACCACAGATTTTGTAGCATTTCCTAAAGATACATTTATTTGTTGATTGTTATATAATGTCTGCTTCTCCTAGTACGTTGTAATCTCCACAAGCGAAATGCAGGAATTTATGTTGTTCTCTGCTACAAATCTATTACCTATCATGGTATTAGCAGATGTTCCTAGTAGATCTACAGTAGATCTACCTGGTAGATGTTGCAAAAATGTGGCATGAATGATTGCATCAAAAGGAAACCCAAGCCTAACATTTCAGTCAAGCAAGATGAAAAGCTCCAGAAATTTGCTGCACACATTGTACCCAAGTTAACAATTGTTTATTGTACACTTGAAAATGTGAAGGGAATAGAACTCATTCTAGGTGTTCTTTCCACAATAAAACAAACAATTTCTAAAGGTCTAAACAAATTGTTGTCTAAAACAAACAATTTCAAAGAGTGTAAAGATTGATTCATGCCAAAACTGCTCACCCCCTAAACCTCTGAATTTGGGTTCATTAGCAACAGATATTCTATACATACCACCCTTTCTTAAATATGCCAAATTTCCATTAACCCTAATGGACCAGAAAGACATCATTAGTTTCAAGTGAGCTGAGAAATGATTTCATAGAATATTGAGGTCAACCAGTATTTTATAAAATAATATTAATAGCTGGTTATATCAGGTTTGGAAAGCAAAGACTTGGATTGGCATCATTTATCTTCAACAAATCCAAATAATACCTTCTATCTCACAAAGTTGCTTTAGGAGAAAAATACACTAATGCTTATCAAAGTTCTCTAACTAGAAGCATCCATATCAGTTCTTCTCAAATTTTAGAGCCCATGAGAGTCACCTGAGAAGCTTCTTATGCATATGGCTAGTGAGAACTTGCCTTCTGAGATGCCAGTCCAATTAAGAACAGAGCCCAAGAATCCTTGGTCCTTGGTGCAGGCTGAGCACAGAGCTGACTTTGAGAGGCTCCATTCCAGACTAGCAGGAATGGTGATTATTGTTTACATAATTCAACCATAGACCCTGCATGCATGCATGCAGCTCAAATCTTTAGGAGTTCTGCCATATTTCAAATTTTATCAAAAGCAGCTGATAGTAGCAGAAGGAAAGACCACCTGAAAACTGCTATTTATGATTGTCTCCAAATCTTCTGCCCTTTTCCTTCACTGGAAGTAGCCCACCATTGGTTTATGGATGAAGCTAATGCATGAACAAAACATTTTATTTTGTTCACCCAGTGTTTTTAAAAATTTTGTAATCTTTGCCAACATGCAAAAATCAATACAGTCCACATAAAAACTGACAGATCTGAAAGCCCTTGGCCCAAATTTCTTCAGTTCCCTAGATAAGAAGCAGCTGCCCTCTTCAGATTGACTTTGAATTTCACTGGTTCTTTTCCCTACCCCCTACTCCTCACCCTCCACCCTTTCATTCGTTTCTGTGGGTTCCTCAGCTCCCACAGGCAATTGCTCCAGACTGTGGCTCCTCTAATCACAAACACGTCTCAGGTTGAATCAGTCCACTCATTGCTTAAGCAGCTTCGGTCTCTCTGCCGCCACCCTCTGACTCCATGACCCGTGAACACGAACTTCTCCACCCACAGACACAGCCCCGGGTGCTCACCTCTCCGCAGATCCAGGCGGATGTTCATCTTCACATCATTGAACCAGCCAGGCACCTCTATGCGGCAGCAGTACACACTCTGGTCACCTTCGCTGGTGTTGATGATGGTCAAGGAGACATCCCCTCTTTGGATAATCCCCTGAAGTTGGTATTTTGACGACTTTCTCGAAATCACCTTTGTCCCATCGGTGTAGAGAAGCTCGTCATTGCATTTGGAGTTGGGACACTCGCCTTTGCCCCAACACATACTATTACCATTCGGAGACCAGGATGAGTATGTACAGGGCAGAGTCACTGACTGACCCAAAAATCCTCTGATGACAGTCTGTGATGCTGCTGGAGCTGTGAGGAAAGATGAGAAAATTAAGCTGTGAGGTATTGAAATCTCTCAAATATGCTCCACAGGGATCATGCATGCAGATGCTTCCAGGAAGATGAAGAGGGTTGTACTGTATATGTTTCTTTAGCCCAAATTCTGGCCTGTCCTTTGCTGCCACCAAACTCCAAACTTCACACTCTGCTATCCCTCAAGTGGGAACAGCTGACTACCCGAGTCTGAACCCATCTCTGCTGCAGATTTGCTGATGAATTTGCTAATTTGTGGATTTGCTGATCTTGAGTACCATTCAATAAAACAAATTCTCCAGTGGAAAATTCTGACCCTTTAATCTAACTGCCCTAACTCATATAAACAGGTGTGAGTAGCACTCTAGCCAGTGTATGTCAACAGGCAGTGATTGTGTACTGCTGACGCGAATGCCTCAGATGGGTCTCCCTCTGTCTTCTACCCCAGAGTATATTATGGCAGAGTGTACTTAGTTCAGTCACTAAGTTGTGTTCGACTCTTTGTGACCTCGTGGACTGCAGCACACCAGGCTTCCCTGTCCTTCACTATCTCCTGGAATTTGCTTGGAAATTAATTGCTCTAGACCATTTGTTTGTTGTTAGAGAGTATGAAATTAGGTGGAAGTTTGTGGATTTTTTTTTAAGTTAGAACTGGAGAGGAATCATAGGAATTCTTTAGAATGGCAGCTGTGACTTAAAGATGCTGGAAGATTAGGTTGATCGTGTTAGCTATATGCAATGGAATATATCACCATTTTAAAAATGCAGTATCTGTGTTTCCCAGCTTCAACTGATCATCAGCATGGCCTGGGGAGCTTGTTAAAAATACCTGTTATCTTGCCCAACCCTGAGTCAGAGTCTCAAGACTGAGGCCCATGGCAATGTATACAACCAAGGTCACTGAACACTTGCTCTGTGCCTTCTCTAAGATAACTTCCATCTCTGAGAATCTACGAAACTTTTCCACTGCTGCAAATATTTAGCCCTCTGGTTTAACTGAGCATCAGTGATTGTTCCCAATCAAACCAAGCTATTGAAGGGACAGCCAGGCAGGCCATAGCTCCAGATCGTTAGGACGACATCACGCTCCTTCTTGGGTACCTAGATCTCTGTTCATTGTTTTCTTCAAGGTGCCCTCCTATGACTCTCCATTCACTACCTCTGTTAACCCCGACAGCTAAATTGTGTACGACATGGCCAGCAGCAGTGTGTTCCTCCCTGGCATAGCAGTCAGCAGCTTCCAGCTGTCCTTATCTAAGAGAAGATGAGCATGAGTCCTAACAATTGCCCAGGGAGTAAGCCAAACGATGTACACGCTGGGTTTTCCAAAGTTTGCTCTCAGGATGAAAGGTCCTTGTAAATTCAGACTTGCCTGGGACCTTCTCTTAACCTGCCGTCTCTTTTCCTTGCTGCAGTGGAGATAGTCCACACATTGTACATGCTATAGAAGCCCATTTTGCCCCACCCCATGGAGCTGGGGGGTGGGGGTGGGCTGGGTGGGGGGCGGGGTGAGGAATAATTGTCATCATCCTCAACTGTCATAGCAGTGCAGAACATGTGCACCAAAAACCAATAATTTCTAAAATATGAGCTTGTTCTCAGAACTAGTTGGTACATTAATTTGAAAAATAAGTGACAGAATTATTTCCACTGGAGATTCAACAGTTTATTTTCCCAACTATCACAGTACAGAAGGAGGCACCCCATATTCACCAAGGAAAGCCTCTTCCAGATAGAAACAAACTGGCAAAGGACAAAATAGACAATTCATAGATAGATAAGGAAATACGAGTGGCCATTACATTTCCCTTATCAGACTGGCAAAAATTTAGAAGAGTGATAATAACAAGTGTTGCCCAGTCAGGGGTCAAGCAAATGACTGGAGTAACCTGGAGTGAAATGGGATGTGAATTGGTACAGCCACACTCTGGGGTAATTTTGCAGTTTTGGTTAACACTAGAATGGAACTAAGCCTGAAACATTGCATGGTGTGTTT
Source organism: Cervus canadensis (assembly GCF_019320065.1). Classification (NCBI taxonomy): domain Eukaryota; kingdom Metazoa; phylum Chordata; class Mammalia; order Artiodactyla; family Cervidae; genus Cervus; species Cervus canadensis. Next base: position 40,920,842 of record NC_057389.1, on the reverse strand, counting down.
TCCACTGCAGAAAAGCACACAGGCAGAAGGAAGCCAATTTGAAAATGTTTACTTCCAGGTCATATGTGTGGGATGGAATCAACATGTGTATATGGGTAGCGGCTAACCTACGGCACAATCCTTCCGTTGAACTACACATACAAGATTAATAGAATGAGACAGATTTATAACTAATGATGTGAAAACTCCAAGGCTTATTAATGCATGAAAAGTGGAAATTTCAAAATGACATTTAAAATACAAAACCATTAAAAAGACAGTTTGCAGGATTTGCAGGCACAGACATATGAAAGTAAATGGATAGAAAAGTGGCTGACGGGACACACATCCAACTCACTGAGTCAGCATCTCCCTGATCAGAGACTGGGGTTGAGGGTAGTAGTGTCAAAGGGGATATTAGCTTTATAACAATTTAATTGTTTCACCAAGGGTATTTCTGTATTACTTATTTGTTAAAAATTAATGTTAAAAAAAGGAAGCAGGCGTGGCAGAAACACACCCATTATGCTTACAATGAAAACCTCATTCTGCCAGTTACTGCTTTTTTGTTCTCTGGAGGAAAGCCACAATAATCCTGATCTCATTATCTTCATGCGGCAAAGGGGAGAGAACATGCTCGCCTCAGAAATAGTCCTCAGGTCCACATGAGGTGGAGCATTAAATGCCACATGAAACAAATAAGCATTAAGACAAATCACCAAGCATATCAGAATGTAGAAATAGGAAAGAGACTGTTCTTTCCAGCTGCAAAATTATCCTGGAACAAAGAAATTAAATCAATCTCTCTTTTCAGCAATTACCCAGAATGGTGGGTACAACCTAGGTTCTGGCACCAGCCGGGTTCCTTCTCCAGCTGGTGACCTTATCCAAGGTGTTTCCCCAATCTGGGTCTCAATCACATCATTGACAGAGTAAAGGGTTTGATTTGGCATCTCTGAAGAGTGATTCAGCGCTGATCCTTAATGAGTCCGAGTAGTCAGTGTCTTCTAAAGGGTCATTTTAGAAAAGGCACAAATTGAAAAAACAAAAGAAATCATCCACCAGGCACTGTCTTCTTCAAGTAGGGTTGGAGAAGCTCACTCACTCAGTGTCCAGCCAGTGGCTGGAAAGGTGACCAGCAACCATCACCAAAGCCTCCACACTGCCAGTCCACAGGACAAGATAAGACCAGGCAAAAACAATGATAAAGAAAGTGACAGGAACTGCTTTCATTCCATTAACTCCCATAACGTATCTGGAGAGAGAGGTGGTTAAATGAACAACTACTACAAGGCAATAAGTGCTCTAATGGGGAGACTTCAGAGAGGACAGGAACTCATAGCAGACTCACTTAAACCAGTTTGGAGGCTACCGGTGGTCAGAAAAAGCCTGATTTAGCTGGAGACCTGAGACTGCATGGAGTTATAGAGGAAAATAATAAGCAAAGAGCAGTAGGACAAAGGTTTGTTTTCTTGAAATAACAGGTGTTTTCTCATGAAGCACATCTGAAAGATTCATGTGCAGAAACTAGGAACTGTTTAAACTGCAAGGGACATTAGATGTTGTCTAGTCCTAGAGTCATAGATTGTTAAAACTGGTATTATCCAGGTCCCTCCTTTCTTACATGAAAGGGCCATAGTCTTCAGTGTCAAAGGATAATAACCAAGATGTGACTTCAGCTCAGCCCACAGCATCCCGTCCTATAACTCAGGATGTGAGGGTCTGTACCAATCCACACTGAGTGTGTACATTTGCATCATCCAAAACCTGGAGACCATGTGTGGAAAATATAAGTTTTATCTGGACACCTGAACCCCCGCAAAATAAAATAAACCAAGAAGCAAATAAAAAATCCCAAAAATAAAGATAAAATAAGATTTATAATAATACCTCTTAGCAGAACAAATTCCCCTGGCGTTTACTGTGCTAGTAACACCTGGAAAGGACGTTTCTTTTCCTCATGTTATCCCATCCCTTATCTATATTTCTTCTTAAATTGCCATTTCTGGTATTAACATAAATATCCCCACCCTAAAATATCCAAAGATCTCAAGATAAACCCTGCGTCACAGATAGGGAGAGAGACCTTCCAAAAAGAGAAGCTGAGTGGATGCAGGAATGCAATGGATTTCTGTTTTATAGATCAGCCATCGGAATCCATCACAGGGTGCCAAGTCCTCAGGGACTTTTGGATGGAAGGACTGAGAACACTTACTCAGACAAAGCCGCCCAAGTTCAATCATCAGCCAGAGAATCAGAGGCCCTTTGGACATTTTGGCTGTTTGCAGATGTCAGGAGTCTGTCTGTCTGTCCGAATTCCATTTCTTATACTCCAGTTAATGCTGACAGGGTGGGACCTCTTAGGTTTCATTTCTCTTTTTGCCTCATAATCTTCCCTTTCTTTCTCCTGAATGGCCTCTCTCGATCTGGGATGTATGATGAAATGTGCTGAGTACATTTCTCCTGGCCATTAGTGTGTGTGCAGACACATGGAGTGGTGGTGTGGACATGCATGTACTCCGTTGTCCAGTTATATAGGGGGTTTCCTACATGTCCATGAGCACCTATGCTTATGTACATGCATACTCATACACTGTGGGAACTTGGGAATTTGGCTCTGATGCCATTCTGGGTTCTCCTTCTCCCAGAACCTTAGCCCCCTTGCCCTAATAATGGAGAAGTAAAAGCAGGGTTGAACTCCCCTAGTAGCCCAGTTGTTGAGATTCTGCCTGCCAGTACCAGGGACACAGGTTTGATCCCTGGTCCAGGAAGATTCCAAATGCCACGGAGCAACTAAGCCCTCATGCCACAACTACTGAGGCCCACTCACCCTAGAGCCTGATCTCTGCAATGCAAGAAATCACCACAATGAGACGCCTTCACACTACAATAGAGAGTAGCCCCTATCCACCTCAACCAAAGAAAGCGCATGTGCAGCAATGAAGACCCAGTACAGCCAAAAATAAATTAAAAAGTTTAAAGAAAAAATATTAAATTTAAAAAAATAAATAAAAACAGGACTGCCATCAACCATCACATGAGCCAAAATACCATTAGAGTTTATTGGGCAAGGAAAGAAGAGAGCCAATAAAGGAAGCATATGGTGATAGTCACCAGACAGGCTCAGGTAGTAAAAAAGTCCATGTCTGGGCCCAATTCCATCACTTCTAGTGAGACCACTTGATGGGGAAGAGCACACAAGACAATTCATGAACCAGATTTCAGGGCTTGAATCTCGTGATACTTATGGCGCTTCTGGACTCTATGGATTCAGCAATATACCCAGTACCACAGAATCAGTTAGATGAGGAATCAAATCAGTGCTCACCTATCAGATGTGTTTTCTAAAAGATTTATTTCATCATCATTAGTTATTGGATGCCTAATTAAATGATAGGTACTCTGCTAATGCTAATGATGTAGATGTATTATATTTAATCCTCACAACCCTGAGAAATAGATATTATTTTTCCTATTTAACAGATGAGGAAACTGAGGCTAAAGGGTGCTAAAGAAAGACATTCACAGCAAAAATATAGTAGAAACAGAACTCAAGCCAAGACTTTCTGACTCCAAAGCCCCTGATCTTAATCACTGCACACTCCTTTGATCTGTGACCCTTAGGGCAATACACCGTAAGACCAAGCATATCAGTGTCTAGCTCCTGTCTAGCCTCAGAGAGGGAATTTAAGGATGCACAAATGTTCTGGAATTTTAAAAAAATATCTCATTTAACTGTAACCAACCAAATGAGCCTTAAACCTTCACATTTCTCACACTGAAGGACTAGTGAATATACAAATATTGGGTGAGGCACTGGACTCAGAGAAGGCAGAACAGGGAGGAAGGGATGAACATACAGGGATTCAGAGAAAGCATTTCTGATGAATGCTTACTAAACTGGGGAACCCTTTCTCACCTCATTCCCAGGTACCTGGGGGATATAATATCTGAATAAACTGAATGGTCCAAAAAAAAAACACTCAAAGATACTGAGATTTTCATTGTCCTAACAATATCACCCAATCTCCCTTCAATAAAGCCATCCATCAGAGCATGAGTTTAAGTCCTGTATGCACCTCTCCTAATTAGTGTTTAGGCCGTCACTTTTAGGTATGAATAGACAACTGAGGATCTCCAGCTGCTGCTGCTAAGTCACTTCAGTCGTGTCTGACCCATAGACGGCAGCCTACCAGGCTCCCCCGTCCCTGAGATTCTCCAGGCAAGAACACTGGAGAGGGTTGCCATTTCCTTCTCCAATGCATGAAAGTGAAAAGTGAAAGTGAAGTCGCTCAGCGTGTCTGACTCTTAGCGACCCCATGGACTGCAGCCTACCAGGCTCCTCCGTCCATGGGATTTTCCAGGCAAGAGTACTAGAGTGGGTTGCCATTTCCTTCTCCAGACATTTCAGGAAAGTCTTCCATATGAAAAGGGTACACAGACATCAAAGAAAGCAGAAGAAAACAAAACAAAAAATCACAAGTATCTTTCAAGGAAAAAGGAGAAGGACAGAGAAACTATAAAAAGGAAAACATCAGAGAAGAGAGAGAGATCTCAGAAACTAAAAAGACTATACTCACACCAAAATTTTGTGGAAGGTTTGAAAAACAAACTTAAGTCTTCTAGAAAACATAACTTATTTATAAGTCTAATGGTTAGGGATGTTTCAGAATATTAAAACAGAAAACAGAGAGGAGGAAATTATTAAAGAAATAGCTTTCTTAATTTTTGTAACTAACAAACAGGAGTCTCCATTGGGATGGCCAACCAAATCTTAAATTTCATGAAAAAAGAGCCCCACAAAAATAGTATGTTATCATGAAATATGAGAATATTAGACATAAGGAGAAGATATTAAAAGGTTCCAGAGTGAAAACAAAGAATACATATTGTTTTGCAAATGTTTAGTATCAGAAAGGCATTGGTCTAAGTAGATAATCTAGAAAATAATGCGGGAATGCTTTCAAAAGTCAGAGGGGGAAATGATGGTCACAATAACAGAAAATCTTGCTACTGATTTGACAGAAAATTGTCATATGGCATCATGGGAAGATGGGCAGACAGAAAGTAGGGTGGTGGTGGAAGAGAGGCAAACATTATTTGCCCTTATATGAGGTCAATAGTTAATGTCCAAATTAACCAAACAATATCAGCATAAGCATAGTAATAGTAATACAGATGTAAAAACAATATTTCAAGAAGAAAAGAAAGATCTCAAGAAGTTAAAATTTTATGCAAAGGGAATTATGAAATTGACTACATTTTTAGCAGTAAGTCTTTTAAAATATCTAGATTCTTCTAAATAGTTTAGCATACTCTATGGTATTTAGAATACATTTTCTTAAGTGTACATATTGAGCACAATTAGCACCCAGAATTTAGTTTTCAACATTGCTCTCCAACAAAAGGAACTAAAGCATCTTGGGAAAATGGCTGATTCTGGGAGTGAGGCAGGAAATATTTAAGATGAGTTTGGAGCTTCTTGCAGTGCTAGGAAGTAGAGAATGCTCAAGAAAAAAAAAAAATCGATTAATTTAAAGTTGGCTTATTAAAAAAGGACAGAGGAGACAACTGAAAGAGCTCACAATGACCAGAGCTGGAACAATCTGGAACAACAAGCTGGAACAACAAAAGTAGTACTGTGTTATAACCCAAAGTAGTAAATGATAAAAACCTATGAGTCCATACTGATATAGTAAATAAACGAATCAATACATTTGTGGGGGTGAAGAGACAAATCTTCACAGAAGAATTCCAAATAATTGATGTAGATACTCACCCCTCAAGGAGGTGAAGCAAAACTCCCCTCCTCGAGTGTGGGCAGGACATAGAGATTTTCTTCCCTAAAAATACAGAATGGAGAGGGAGGAAAAAAAAAAGACCAACTTTCCAGTGGAGAAACCTGGCAAACACTGCCTGAGGCAGGAGGTCAAGATAAATGTCAAGAGAGAGAAACTATGTTGACAGTTTGAGAGATGTGAGGTAAATGGGACACAATTTACCTCTGTGGTCTCCTCCCATGAACTCACAAGCTAAGTCTAGACACAAGGAAACCATCAGACACAATTAAACTGAGGGACTTTCTACAAAGGATCTGACAAGTGGTTCTGTAAACTGTCAAGGTCACCAAAAATAAGGAGAGTCTAAAAAAAACTTACAGCTAAGAGGAGCCACTGGAGACATGGCAATTGAAAGTAATGTGGTATCCTGAACAGAGTCCTGGAAGAGAGAAAGGCCATTACATAAAAACTAAGGAAATCTTTGGACTTTGGGTAATAATAATTATCAGTGTTCACTCAGTAACTCATGAATACACCACACTTATGGAAGATGTTAACAATAGAGGAAGCTCAATATTGGGTATATGGGAACTCCCTCTACACTCTTCAGAATTTTTCTATAACTCTAAAGCTGTTCTAAAATATATTAAGTTTATTTTTAAAGAAGTACACGTACCTTTATTTTACAAGTGAAAATGTTAATAGTAATTAGGTATTTAGAAGTGCCCACATTAGAAAATGTGAATAAGCTTGAATGTTTTCTCTTCCTAAGATAGCTTCAGTGGATAGACTTCAGGGAATTCTTAAACATCCTAATTCTGGATGGTTAACTTGTATCATTGGAGAAAGCGATGGTACCCCACTCCAGTACTCTTGCCTGGAAAATCCCATGGATGGAGGAGCCTGGTGGGCTGCAGTCCATGGGGTCACTAAGAGTCGGATGCGACTGAGTGAATTCACTTTCACTTTTCACTTTCATGCACTGGAGAAGGAAATGGCAACCCACTCCAGTGCTCTTGCCTGGAAAATCTCATGGATGGGGAAGCCTGGTGGGCTGCTATCTATGGGGTCGCATAGAGTCGGACACGACTGAAGTGACTTAGCAGCAGCAGCAACTTGTATCATCTTATGAAAGCATACTATTTTGGGGAGGGGTGCAGTTCTAGATGTTTCATGTGTTTGCCACCTCCTCTGTGTATACAGTGTATGGACTTCATGGGCATGCAGTTTGCCTCTGGAGAATAAGTTCTAGCTGGCATCGATTTCATTTGTGGCGATTGGCTCAAGGATGGAGCAGCAACCCAAACAAAGCCAAGGATACAGTCTTGTCACGTTTACTGGAGCTTCTGAGAACAGGGACGTCCCTGTTTTCCACCTGGCTTTGAACTGTGTGGGCAAGAGAATGAAGCCAATCTTAGTCATCATGCCAGCAATGGATGAAGCCCGTCTGATAAGAGAACCAGTCAAGTAGAAGGCAAGTGGAGCCCTAGAGTGGATTTCTGACACGGTTTGACCCTCTGAAACAACACACATCAATGTGCCAGTAAATTCCCTTTGGGCCTCAGCCAGTTTGTGTTGAGTCTTCCATCATTTGGAACTAAAAGACCCCAAGTTTAAACCTAGAAGGACCTCTGCATAGCAGTTATTTCTCTGGAGGACTAAAGTTTTCCCAGTTTTAGGAGTTTATACTATTATCTAGTCCAACTATCTGCTTCACCAATCATCTGCTTTGCCCCAACTAGTGTTTGTCACCTATTTTACTCTAGGCATGTGGGAATTCTGCTAGACTCTGGGCTCTGGGAGTAAGGACAAATAAAACAGATTACTCCTAAGGACCTGATAGTTTCAAATATTAAAGGAGAGGTGGTATCTTCAGGTGCCATTTTAAGACAAGGCCTTGGAAGCCACAGAGGATACAAGTCTTTCAAGTAACAGAAAGAAAATAGAGTCTAAGTTTTCTGATACAGGGCTCCTTCTGGTAGCTAATAATTCCTCTCTGTTTAAATGTAATCCCACTCATTAATTTTTATGTGTTCATTTCTTCATCAGTTATAGTGGGAGTCAGCAATCTATGGCCCATGGTCCAGGTCCAGCCCATGCAAAAAAAAAAAAAAATAGTCTTATTGCAACACAACCATGCTCATGTGTTTCATGTGTTTACTTATTATCTCTGGATGCTTTCACACTGCAGAGGCAGAATTGAGTAAATGTGACAAATATAATATGGTCCACACACCCAAAAATGTTTACTATCTGGTCTTCACAGTAAAGAACTGTCAACCTCTAAATTAATATACTGAGTTCTCACTATGTGTCAGGTTGCAATGTTGGCCCAGCCACTCTTGTCCTCAACAAGCTCAGAGGCTAGTGCTGCCTAATGGGAGACAAGCAAGTTAACAGACAACAGAGCTCACCGTGATGAGATGTGACCGGGAAAGGACAGACACTATGTGGGTGTTAGGAAAAGATTCCTAGCCCAAGTTTCAAGGGTGGAAGGAGACAGTCAAGGACACTTTTTAAATCTAGACCTAAAGGACATCGGAGAGGACTGGGGTAGGGTAGAAGGATTTCAGGCAGAGGAAGGGGCCTACCAGTGGTGATAGCTGCAAGGCACTTCAGCCTAACTAAAGAATTTCAGGTTTTCAAGTGTTTATTATATTATTTAAGCTATCTAAAGATGAATATTTGGAGAAGGGAATGGCAGTCCACTCCAGTATTCTTGCCTGGAGAATCGCATGTACAGAGGGGCCTGGCGGACTAAAGTCCATGGGGTCTCAAATAGTTGACATGACTGAGCTACTAACACTTAAATATGCATATTATAATATTTTAAAGAAAAGGTAGAATTTAAACATCCTCTCTAAAAGAAGATTAAAAAAAAAAAACAAAAAACAAACCCACAGGGCTTTGTAGACTAACAGTGAGATCATGGAGTGATCCAAGTATTATTGATATGTGTTGGGGGGGTTGGCGGGGGTGGTGGGGGTGGTGGTGTATTTCACTATGTCTGGACTTGAGTCAGAGGAAAGAAGTGGAAGCACCAGTTAGGATGCTGAAACACAGGCTGGGGTCAGATCACTAAGGACCTGAAAAGCCACATGAAGGAGTCATGAGAGCAAAGAGGAACTCATTGTCTTTTTTTTTTTTTTAACTGAAATATAGTTGATTTCTAATTTTTGTGTATGATCATGGAACCTGAAAGTAAAACTTATAAAAAAATTCAAAATTCATAACTGGGAAATATTTTCAAGAGCTAACTAGTTGTAAAATCTCTAAATTTCCTCTAACTTATACAGTCTATAACTCTTGAGATCAGGAAATGATTTTAGCCTGAAAAGGGAGCTGTTTTTATGGACTCTCTTAGTGGGAGGAGAAGGGTAGCTTCTGCTTATTGTCAACAATGAGGATCTCCTCAGGAAGCTTCCTCTCATTTATCACCCTTGCATTAGCCTCCATACTTTCTGTGATTTCCTGTGGGATGGGAAATCAGACTGCCTGGATCCCTTCTCAACTGCAACCAGCTGTGTGGCTGTGAGCAATTTACTTAACCTCTCTGTGCACAACTGTGAATGATGAATGTGGATGCGTTAGTCGCTCAGTCGTGTCTGATTTTTTGCGACCCCATGGACTGTAGCCCGCCAGGCTGCTCTGTCCCTGGAATTCTCCAGGCAAGAATACTGGAGTGGACTGCCATTTCCTTCTCCCAGAGGATCTTCCCGACTCAGGGATCGAACCCTGAGCTCCTTCATTACAGGCAGATTCTTAACCGTTTGAGCTACAGGGAAGTCCCTAGCACAACTACATCTCTGTAAAATGGAGATAATAGTAGCTACATCTTGGATTGCTGTGAGTATTAAACAACATGATCCATGGAAACCATTTGGCAGAGTACCAGGTAAACAGTGAACACCTAACAAATGTTAATTATCATTCAAGTAGCTGCTATTCAGGTAGTGTTGAGAACAGAAGACATGATGACCTCTTGCACTGTGTGTCTCATCACTGCCTACTCAACAGCCTTTCCTTTGTGGAGCCATCCCTGCCTGTGTGGATCCAGTCCAGCATCTGAGTTCATGGGTACAACCAGTCATTTAAATCATTCTTTTGTAGAGACTGGTACAAGGTAAAGAAAATTGGTTAACTGGGAGAGGCTAGTTCAGACACACGGAGAATCATGAATCTTGGAAATGAAAGTCAAGAGAAAGATCACTAATTTACCATCCATCCGAAGCCTGATACCTATGGTCAAGCCTCTATTACATCTTTCTTTCAAGTAGTCTTTTCTAGCTCCATAGAGCCCTGCTTGTTAGAGAAATGGGAAGGAAGTAATACTCAGCTGCCACTATGTGCCAAGTACTATGTTGTTCACATATAATCCCAACTACAAACCTGTACAGAAGTATTACCTTTTACACTATGTTTGCAAAGAAAGGGGGGTCGGATATGGTAAAAATATAACTCACAATATAGCTTTTGCTCTCTAGTGTATTAGTTAGAGCTTACTTGAGGACAAGGACAGTGGGTCACTCACACTGTCCCAGGAAAAAGGTGACTCCCGACGAGGGCCCATGGTCAGGAATCACTACCCCATCAGGAATCTTCAAGGCATCACTTGCTCTGCTCTGCTCTTCCTGCTCCTCTCTGAACCACTCCTCCTCCTCAGTTTCCTCATAACCTCAGCTTGCTCCTGGTCCACATCACACATTCCAGCCCCTCTCTGTGAACCTCACCTCAGCTCTCCAAGCTCAGTGGCCCATTCTCTGAATTATAAATTCCATAGCCCTGAAGGAGGACTCCAGTCCCTCCTGTTCTTATTTCCCATGTCAGATCTTAGGTTGTAGTTCACTAGCAGGTCTCTGGTTAGAACCTTAGGATCAGTCATGACCATGAGAAGAAAGACCCCACTATGCAGAATATACACAACACTTTCTTTAGTAGAGCACTCTTCTAAGACAAGAGACCCTGAATACGCTCCCTCTGCAGCTGGCCAAACACTTCTAATAGATAATAATTTCTTGTTGAGTGAATGAATGAAAGAATGTTTTGGCTCATGAAAAAGAGAAACTAATCTCCTGAGATCTTATCTCACCTCTCTAAACCTCATTTTTTCATCTGTAAAAAAAAAAAAAAAGAAGAAGAAGAATCCATTCACTATAGATTTGACTTGGGGATGAAATGAAACTACTAGTAGGTAAATTATTTGAAACCATAAAGAATTAGGAAATACTGTTTCAATTTACAAGCAAAGGAAATAAAGATACGGGGAAATAGGCATGAGTCAACAGGCCTTGGAAATTGTCCTTGGCTGAGATGGGTTGGCGGGTGGGAGCAATCCACAAATAGAAAAGCAGAAATGGAGCCTATGTGGATACATGTTCTGATTAGTTCAAAGTCACTGTTACTCTGAACTTACCCTCTGTAGATTTAAGATGGTTTCCATCTGAATAATACAGGAAGTGCTGAAATTTTGGAAACACGACTCTGGCAAGTTCGTAACTTGGATTAAAAAATTGAAAGTGCAAGTATTAGATGTAAGAAAGAAAAAGTACAGCATTCAGTTCCCCTGGGGATATCCTAGTTGGCCCAAATATAGTGAGGTCACTACTTCCAGGGTATATTAAATTGTGGAATGGCAGATGAATGTAACTGGTTTCCTGTGGCAATTGAGCACAATTTGATATCAGAGAACTTAGTGATAGTTACTTTTACAAATATTTCAGCTAACTTTAGGCTCATGCTGAAAGAGCATTCCCCACCCTCATGATGTCAGATGTGGCCACCAGGCTTGATCTGGCCTGTGCATGTGGGCAGAAGCATCATGAGTCACATGCAGGTAGAAGTATGAGAACTGGTGTACAATTCACTATTCTCCCTCTGCTGACAGAGGAACTGGCTCCAAACAGTGGAAGCTCCACAAGTCTGGGTCCCATTGCGAGAATGACATCAAGCATGAATCCCTCCACTATGACCCTTAGCAAACAGAAACACAAACAACGTTGTATTGTTCTAAACCACTAAACTGCTTCACTTCAACATAATGTCACGTGTCCTAAAAACACGGCAGTCGTGTGGAAGCAGCAACAGGAGGGGTTGAAAACATTTTTGAAATAAGAAAGTCCAGGATTGGAGGCTCTGACACTTACTATCCACATGGCTTACCATCTGCACCCTTTAACCTCACTCATATTTGTCTATCAGCCTAGATCTGTGATTCTCAGATCTGGCTGCACCTTCGAATCTCAAGGGGAATTTCAAATACATGCCCAGGTTCTATCCCAGACATTGTGATTTCATTGGTCTTGGGTAGGGCCTAGGTATTCATATTTTTTAAACCAGATATGCAACTAAGTTTGAAAGCTCCTTGTCTAGAATTTTTAAATATTATTTAAGGGGTTCACCTTCAACACTCAGACTGAATCTTCTCCAAAATGTCCTCCTGAATCCAAAGTTACCAGGTGACTTACAGTAGCAACCTTGTCACATTTGATTTCTCTAATTAGAACATCACATAGAAGTATCCATTTCCATGTCTACTTTCCAATCAGAGTGTGATCTCCCAGAACACAAGGACTGTACTAAAATCTTCCAGTAGCCCTAGTACCTAGATCCTGGCAACATGCTACGTATCAGGGTATATATAAACTATGCTTATTTATTTAAACAAAGAAAATACTACTTTATTAAAATTTAAAAAAAACATTGTCAACTTCTGAAAAAACAACTTTCGTGGAAGTTTGGAAGAAGGGGCAACCGTTCTAACTTGAAAAGTGAATGTGAAAGTAAGTTATTTGAAAATGTTGTCTTGGTACCAGAAGTAGAAAGGCAGATGATGGTGGTCAAGAGAATGGGTCATTTTTCAGGGTAGGAATAAAGCTAGTTTTGTAGCATTGGGAATGATATCATTCAATAGGAAAAAATGTGTTTCAGCAGAATTGTATAATTGTTGTTAGTCAAGAATTCAGAAATAAGAGAAGGAGGTGGAGAAAAAAGCACAGATATACAAAATGTTAAACATGGTTACTTTTATGTGGTGAGATTTGGTGATTTTTTTGTTTTCAAATGCTCAATAAGTGTTGTTGAACGAATAAATGTTCTCTGTGTAAGTAAATGTGTGTATGTTTTCCACAGGCACAGAGTTGATTTCATAGTACAGGTTAAGGCATAATATCATCTCAGGTCTGTTCTTGTTATTGTTCAGTTGCTAAGTCGTGTACAACTCTTTGTGATCCCATGGATTGCAGCACACCAGGCTTCTCCCAGAATTTGTTCACACTCATCTCCATTGAGGCAGTGATGCCATCCAATCATTCATACTTTGTCGCCCACTCCTCCTCCTGCCTTTCAATCTTTCCCAGCATCAGGATCTTAGGCAATGAGTCAGCTCTTCCCTTTAATCTCCACATGGATCCCAATTTTTCTTTAATGAATTGTGTAAATGTCATTGGATATATAAGTATCCATGAAAGATATATAGTATTTCTTTGTATATTATATTTTAAACCCACAAAATATTTTGCCATAGATCTCATTCAGCTTGTTTACTTAGTCTGATGTTCTTGAGCTATAACTATGTTATCATATGTACATTTTTCTCATTGTTTCTAACTGCTGTATATTATTATAGTATGTTCCATATTATAGCCATCAGTTCTCTTAATGACAGAACACACAGTTTATCTCCAACTCCCTGAAACACAAAAAAAATTTCAATAAACAACCTCATATATGGCCTGACTTGGACTTGAGAAATAGCTTCTTAGAGGTAGATATCCAGACAAAGAATTGTTAAATTATAGACTAGTCACACACTTCATTTCAACATGTATTGATGAAGCTCTCTCCAGAATGACTCATAGTTTCACTTATACCAGCTGTATATGAGAGTTGTTTCTCTATTACCTTGCTAACAATATGATCCCTCTGTAATTATTGCCAAGCTGACAAATGTATTTGTTCCATTTGGATTTCTCTGCCTACTATTAACTTTAATAGTCTCTTCACCTACTGGCATCTGCTTGTGTTTCCCCTTCAGTGAACTTATTTCTCTTCTCTTTGCCCATTTTTCAAATTGTTTCCTTTCTGTCTCTCAATCTGAGTGTGTGTGTTTGTAATGTCATATCTGAAATTTACAAGTAATATCTTCTGCTACATCAGTCCTCTGCCAGCATTGCCCATTACCTACTTCAATGAACTTAAATACTTAATAACTGTTTATTAAAATCCACCAAACTTTATCCTCAAGACTTCTGCTTTGAAGATCTTATTTGAGAGTTCCTTTTCCAAAGTTATTACAATATTTGCCTGTTTTTTTCTAATAAGTTTGTAGTTTTACTTTTGAAATTTGTCTTTAATTCCTCTGGATTTCATCATATATATGGTATGAGGTAAGGATTAAAGTTTATTTTTTATATATAGTAAGCTAGTTTTAGTCAATTCTAAAAGAAATCAGCCCTGTATATTCATTGGAAGGACTGATGCTAAAGCTGAAGCTCCAATACTTTGGCCACCTAATGAAAAGAACTGACTTATAGGAGAAGATCCTGATGCTGGAGAAAATAGAAGGCAGGAGAAGAAGGGGATGACAGAGGATGAGACGACTGGATGGCATCACTGATTCGATGGACATGAATTTGAGCAAGTTTCAGGAGTTGGTGATGGGCAGGGAAGCCTGGTATGCTGCAGTCCATGGGGTTGCAAAGAGTTGGACATGACTGAGCGACTGAACTTAAGTGAACTGAAGCTAGTTTTCTTACTACTTTTTGCTAAAAGTCCATTCTTTCTTCACTCATTGGTTACACCATCTCTAACATATGCTGTGTAAAATATTAGACAGATGATGTTTGTGAGTCTATGTGTGCTCTATGCTGTTTACTCTGGTGCACTCGGGACTCTGGTTGTTCTTGTACATTGTTTATTATAACAGCTTTGCATCAGGACTTAATATTAAGAAGGGTGACTCTAAACTCTTCCACTTCCTTTGGTTCTCTTTAAAAAAAAAGTAAAGCTATTTTATATTTTATAATTTTATGAAAATTCTAGATTCAATTGTTAAGTGCTTTAAAAGATCCCGTTAGGACAGAAGGTAGGCAAAATCTGTAAAGGTGGTCAGAAGGTCAAAACTTTCAGTTATAAGATAAATCAGTTCTGAGGATATAATGTACAACATGGTGACAAAAGTTAACCATACCATGTTGTATATGTGAAAGTTTCTATAAGAGAGTAATCTTAAAAAGTCCTCATCACAAGGATAAATTGTAACAGTGTAAGATGATGAATGTTAGCTAGACTTATTGTGGTAATCATTTTACATTGTATGTAAATATCTAGATATAATATTATATGTTAACTATCTCTCAATAATATTGGAGGAAAAAACATCCTGTTATGTTTCTATTAAATTAGCTTTCGTGACCTGATTGATTAAGGAAGCTGATATATTTACAAATGCTAAGTCTGATGGATTAAGAAAGAAATGATATCTTTACAAATGTTGTCATTCAGTCTATGAACTTATACATCATGTTTTCCTCTGTTCTATAATATATTTTAAATTTTTTCTTCATAAAGGTTTTGTGTCTCCTCGCTTAGGTTACTTACTACATATTTTATGTTTTGTATAACCAACATGATTTCTATCTTATATTTTCTCGACAATTATTGCTGAGAGAGCGATTGCTGTTGGAATCTTAGCTACTTTATATTTTGCATTCAATTAAAATGGATTATATTTCTTTAAAAATTTTATGAAAATTTATGATGGGTTTGAACATCATCTCTTGAGAATGAAAATGCTTTTCTATTAGAAAAACCCAGGTCAGTAATTGTGAGTCAGAGTTACTAGGGCAACAACTCCTTTCAAGAAGAGATATATAATGCAAGAACTGAAAAACTAAAACTTAAGAGCAAAAAAGAAAACAAAGATCATAATGAAACCTAAATAATATATTCTCCACCTGCTTCCTCATCTATAAAATGAGGAGACTGTACTAAATGTTATCTAAACTTCCTTCTACTTCAAGTCTCTGAAGATATTCCTTTTAGAAAATTAAAAAGTGGGAGTGAAAAAAAATTCTAAGTGTAAATTAATCTCTTCCATTGACTTTCCAGTTCTATTGAATTTTTAGCAAAGAGGCTTTGAGAGGAGTTATTCTTTGTGGGAACTCAAGAAGAGTAAGTTTAGTGCACATGACCTCACAGAGACAATTGAGAATGGATGCTTTGGGAGAGGAACTGGATTATTTTTATCACTGTCATTGTGACTGGTTACTGAACTGGCTCCTTCCCTGTCGTCAGCTCTACCCTCACTCTAATACTGAAGGTCTTTTCAACAGGGACCTTATATGTTAAGAGTTTTCTACTTTGGGAAGAGAAGAGGAAGAGGAAGAAGTGAAACTTCTGGAGTTGCATTGCTAAAGAAAGCTTGTTCTTTCAGAACTTGGCTGCCAAGTTTTCACTCAAAGTTCCTCTTTTGTGAGGCAAAACTTTTTATTCATATCCAAGTTAAAAAAATATTTGTGACAAGTACAAAACCCATCACTGGGAGTGTCTTAAATAACAGATAAATATATTTTCCATTAAATGAGCCCCATCTTTTCATTAGTCCATCTAAAATAGCAGATCTAACCCCTTTACCAACATCTCCAGGGTAACTTGGGAAGAAACCAAAGTTACACTTTTGAAGAACAGTAACTCTTCAATCAAATAACCATTTCAAAACACAAAAGTATGGTTTAGAAAAAGGTGGTGATACAAATAAATTATTAAAAACAAATACAAGACTATTGCTAATAACATCACAAAACTGAAAATAATGTGTGTCATGTGCCATAGATATGAAGAGTTAGACTGAATCATCTATATAGAGATTCAGCAACCATTTAAAAGGATGTTACAGGTGTACCCTTATTGAGGTAAAAAGATTTCCTTGAAAGAAGTGAGAAAAATGATTTGTGATTGAGTATGACATTAAAGATACAAATGATTGTGCACATTTTGTAAGAAGAAAAACACACACCCAGACATAAGCCTGAAGTCATAAAGTATTAGTTGCTCAGTCATGTCCAACTCTTTGCAGCCCCATAGACTGTATTCTGCAAGGCTCCTCTGTCCATGAGATTTCCCAGGCAATGTAGTATAAAAGATGTTAACAATGCTCTTCTATGAGCAGAGAAAAGGTGATTTGTGGTTCCTTATTCCATTATAAATCTATATTTTAAAAATTTTCTGTAACATTTAGCTTATATTCTTACATTAGCAAAATATTTTAAAGAAAACAGAAAATAAACTGAAGCCAAATGAATACTAGAACTACTGGCCCAGCCTTCAGTTCAGTTCAGTTGCTCAGTCATGTCCAACTCTTCGCGACCTCATGGACTGCACTGCAGCAGGCTAGGCTTCCCTGTCCATCACCAACTCCCGGTGCTTACTCAAACTCATGTCCATCGAGTTTGTGATGCCATCCAACCATCTCATCCTCTGTTGCCCCCCTCTTCTCCCACCTTCAATCTTTCCCAGCATTAGGGTCTCTTCCAATGAGTCAGTTCTTTGCATCAGGTAGCCAAAGTATTGGAACTTCAACTTCAGCATGGGTCCTTCCAATGAATATTCAGAACTTATTTCCTTTAGGATGGACTGCTTGGATCTCTGCAGTTCAAGGAACTCTCAAGAGTATTCTCCAATACCACAGTTCAAAAACATCAATTCTTTGGCACTCAACTTTCTTTATAGTCCAACTCTCACATCCATACATGACTACTGGAAAAACCATAGCTTTGACTAGATGGACCTTTGTTTGCAAAGTAATGTCTCTGATTTTTAATATGCTGTCTAGGTTGATCATAGCTTTTCTTCCAAGGTGCAAGCGTTTTTTAATTTCATGGCTGCAATCACCATCTACAGTGATTTTGGAGCTCAAGAAAATAAAGTCTGTCACTGTTTCCCCATCTATTTGCAATGAAATGATGGGACCAGATGCTATGATCTTAGTTTTCTGAGTATTGAGTTTTAAGGCAACTTTTTCACTCTCCTCTTTCACTTTCATCAGGAGATTCCTTAGTTCTTCTTTACTTTCTGCCATGAGAGTGGTGTCATCTGCATATCTGAGGTTACTGATATTTCCTCCCGGCAATGTTGATTCCACCTTGTGCTTTGTTCTGCCGGGCATTTCTCATGATGTCTCTGCATATAAGTTAAATAAGCAGGCTGACAATACACAGCCTTGATGTACTCCTTTCCTGATTTGGAAACAGACTGTTGTTCCATGTTCAGTTCTAACTGTTGCTTCTTGACCTGCCTACAGATTTCCCAGAAAAGGCAGGTAAGGTGGTCTAGTATTCCCATATCTTGAAGAATTTTCCACAGTTTGTTGTGATACACACAGTCAAAGGCTTTGGTGTAGTCAATAAAGCAGAAGTAGATGTTTTTCTGGAACTCTCTTGCTTTTTCTATGATCCAGCAGATGTTGGCAATTTGATCTCTGGTTCCTCTGGCTTTTCTAAATCCAACTTGAACATCTGGAAGTTCATGGTTCATGTACTCTTGAAGCCTGGTTTGGAGAATGTTGTGCATTACTTTGCTAGTGTATGAGATGAGGACAATTGTACGGTAGTTTAAGCATTCTTTGGCATTGCCTTTCTTGGGGATTGGAATGAAAACCGATCTTCTCCAGTCTTGTGGACACTGTTTTCCAAATTTGCTGGCATATTGAGTGCAGCACTTTAACAGCATTGTTTTTTAGGATTTGAAATAGCTCAACTGGAATTCCATCACCTCCACTAACTTTGTTCATAATGATGCTTCCTAAGGCCCACTTGACTCACATTCCAAGATGTCTGTCTCTAGGTGAGTAATCACACCATCATTGTTATCTGGGTCATGAAGATCTTTTTCTTATAGTTCTTATGTGTATTCTTGCCACCTCTTCTTAATATCTTCTGCTTCTGTTAGGTCCATACCATTTCTGTCCTTTATTGTGCCCATCTTTGCATGAAAATGTCCCTTGGTATCTCTAATTTTTTTGTACAAATCTCTGGTCTTACCCATTCTATTTTTTCCCTCTATTTTTTTAGATTGATCACTGAGGAAGGCTTTCTTATCTCTCCTTGCTATTCTTTGGAACTCTGCATTCAAATGGGTATATCTTTCAAATGGCCCAGTCTTAGCATGTCACAATTCTGAGTGGAAAAGTCTGAGTAAATAACCACTTTTTTTTCATGCCTCAGTTTCCTTTTCTGTAAAATTGGAAGAGCTGCTTTCCTCTGGCACAGAGTTTTCATGATGTCAAAACATTCTCCCATGAACAGTTAGTAATAAGTTAAACATACACTTGCTGTGAGGTTCAGCAATTCCACTCTTAGGTATTTACCCAACAGAAATGAAAACATATCCACAGACATGTCCACAAACATGTCCATGAATACATCAATGTCTGTACCATTATTCTCAGTAGCCCAAAGCTGGATTGTTCACATATTCTAAAATTCTAATCATCAATAAAGTAAAAGAGAACAAATTACCAATATGTGCAACATGAATCTCAAAAATATTATGCTGGGTGAAAAACCCAGATTGCAAAATCATGTGACAGCAGAGACAGAAGTTTATTAGGTCGGTAGTGGCTTAGTTGAGGATGGAAGTAAGGGGAGGGGGTGGGGATTGTCTGCATAGAGGGACAAGGGAACTTGCTGGAGTGCTGGCATGTCTGCATTTTGAATGTGGTGTTTACATAATTGTATGCATTTTGCCAATATGACCAACGCTTAAAATTGGTGAATCTTATTGTATGCAAATTTTACTGCAATAAAGCAAACAGCGAACTTAAAATAATCACTATCTAATAAAGTTTGTGAAAATATATTTTAAAATGTAAAGTTTTATAGAAATGTAAGAAATATTTCTTAAAGGCATTTCTTTTAAAATGAAACAAAGTACAAAGAAACAGCCTTGGAATGCATTCAGCTAATGAGAATTTCCCTTGGATAATTTGGGGATTGGGTGTAAGCAAAGACAAAAAGAACTGCTATTTATTCTTTGATTTCTTTTAGCTGTGTTAAACTTTACATAGCAGTTTAAGGAAAACATATACCTTATAAATTACTCTAATACAGTTCTCTGCTAAATTCTTGGAGAGTAGAGAGGAGAAAGGAGAGGAGAAAAAAATTAATCAGTTTCAACCCCAAATCCTACCATTGGAAACTAGCATATTAAATATTTAGAAAGCTTTTAAGTCCATATTTTCCATTTCTAATGATACTTTGGAGAAACTGAGTCTGAGAATTAATTACTTGCCTTAAGACACATGCCAACAAATGATAGAGCTAGACTTTACTGTCTGGTTATAGCCTGGACACTTGGTCACTATTCCATCCCACCTCAAACCAATGCTCCAAATAAATATACAGTTAGAACCAATGAGGGGATGGTGAGGAGGAAGTCCTTCGGAAATAAGAAATGGGAAAGGTGGGATGGCCACACAAGGAGAACTCAAATGGCAAAAGGCAAGGAGCCAGAAGTCAGGTCCTCCTTTCACAGCTGTATCATGACTGGCCTTTGGTGTCCTTCGGTGGGGGAGGGTAGCCCCATGACACAGTCTTTTTAAATGAACAATGCAAAGAACTAGAGGGAAACAACAATATTTTTAGAAACACTGGTGATCTCTCCAAGTAAACTGGAGGTATCAAGGGAATATTTCATGCTAAATGAAGTGAAGTGAAAGTCACTCAGTCATGTCTAACTGTTTGCAACACCATGGACTATACAGTCCATGGAATTCTCCAGGCCAGAATACTGGAGTGGGTAGCCTTTCCCTTCTCCAGGGGATCTTCCCAACTCAGGGATAGAACCCAGGTCTCCTGCATTGCAGGTGGATTCTTTACCAGCTGAGCCACAGATGGGCACAATAAAGGAAAGAAGTGGTAAGGATATAATAGAAGCAGAGGATATTAAAAAGAAGTGGCAAGAATATAAAGAAAAACTATACAAGAAAGGTCTTAATGATCCAGATAACCACAATGATGTGATCACTTACCTAGAGCCAAATATCCCGGAGAGTGAAGTCAAGTGAGCCTTAGGAAGCATCACTATGAGCAAAGCTAGTGGAGATGATGGAACTCCATCTGAGCTATTTGAGGATTTAGCTAAGGCCCAAAAGATGATGTTGTTAAAGTGCTGCACTCAATATGCCAGCAAATTTGGAAAGCTCAGTAATGGCCACAGGACTAGAAAACATCAGTTTTCATTCCAATCTCAAAGAAAGGCAATGCCAAAGAATGTTCAAACTACCACACAATTTCACTCATTTCACATGCTATTAAGGTCATTTTCAAAATCCTTCAAGCTAGGCTTTAGCAGTACATGAACTGAGAACTTCCAGATGTACAAGCTGGGTTTCCAAGAGGCAGAAGAGGCAGAGGAACCAGAGATCAAACTTCCAACTTTCCTTGGACCATGGAGAAATCAAGGGAATTCCAGAAAAGCATCTACTTCTGCTTCATTGACTCCACTAAAGCCTCTGATTGTGTGAAAGTGAAAGTGAAGTCGCTCAGTCGTGTCCGACTCTTTGCGACCCCATGAACTGTAGCCTACCAGGCTCCTCCTTCCATGAGATTTTCCAGGCAAGAATACTGGAGTGGGTTGCCATTTCCTTCTCTGATTGTGTGGTTCACAACAAATTGCGGAAAATCCTTAAAGAGATGAGAGTACCACACCACCTTACCTGTCTCCTGAAAAACAGCAGATCAAGAAGCAACAGAACCAGACATGGAACAAATGACTAGTTCAAAATTGGTCAAGATTGTATATTGTCACCCTGCTTATTTAACCTCAATGTGGAGTACATCATGTGAAATGTTGGATTGGATGAAACAGCTGAAATCAAGATTGCCAGGAGAAATAGCAACAACCTCAGATATGCAGATGATACCACTCTAAGGGCAGAAAGTGAAGAGTAATTAAAGAAACCCTTGTTGAGGGTGAAAGAGGAGAGTGAAAAACCTGGTTTAAAAACCAACATTCAAAAAACTAAGATCATGTCATCTGGTCCCACTACTTTATGGCAACTAGATAGGGATAAAGTGGAAACAGTGGCAGATTTTATTTTCCTGGGCTCCAAAATCACTGTGAACAGTGACTGCAGCCATGAAATTAAAAGACCCTTACTGCTTGGAAGGAAAACTATGACAAACCTAAAGACCATATTAAAAAGCAGAGATATCACTCTGCCATCAAAGCCATAGTTTTTGCTGTAGTCATGTATAGATGTGAGAGTTGGACCATAAAGAAGGCTGAGCATCAAAGAATTGATACTTTTCAAATTGTGGTGTTGGAGAAGACTCTTGGGAATCTCTTGGACTGCAAGGAAATCAAATTAATCAATCCCAAAGGAAATCAACCCTGAGTATTTATTGGACGAACTGATGCTGAAACTGAAGCTCCAAAAGTTTGACTACCTGATGCAAAGAGCTGACTTGTTGGAAAAGACCCTGATGTGGGGAAAGATTGAGGGTAAGAGGAGAAGAGGGTGACAGAGGATGAGATGGTTGAATGTCATCACCAACTCAATGGACATGAATTTGAGCAAACTCTGGGAAATAGTGGAGGAAAGAGGAAGCTGGCAGGCCACAGTTCATAGGGTCACAAAGAGTCGGACACAGCTTAGTGACTGAACAACAACATTGACAAAGAACCAATAAGGGGATGGTGAGAAGGAAGTTCTTTGGAAATAAGAAGTTGGAAAGGTGGGGTTGCCACACAAGGAAAAGAAGCCCAGAGGGAAAATGGCAAGGCTCCAGAAGTCAGGTCCTCCTTTCACAGCTGTGTCTTGGCTGGCCATGTATGCCCCTTACCGTAGGCATGAGGGCGGTGCCCATGTGACACAGTCTGAATGGTGCCTAGGGTGCAGGGACCACCTAGCATGTCTCAATCATGGTGGGGAGAGGTGGGCATTTGTGTGCTGAAGGCTCCCTAAATCTCTGGGTTAAAAGGAGCAGTTACGTGTTGTTTTACATGTCATTTCTCATTCATCTTTTGTCTCCTTTCCCAGGTTTATGGGCTCCTAATGTTAGAACACGCTAAAGCAAGCCAGACATTCTGCATTTGAAGAAGTTGTTCTGGAGGAGCTGAGGAACCTGCAGGAAGCCAAGGTTTACACTTTCTTTATACCATTCTGTTTCTGGGGATGTGGTTTAAACATAATTTGCATTGGTATAATATCGGGATTATTATAAGGTAATGTATGATCATTATGTCTCTCTGTTTTATTTCCTACAAAGGAATACAGGACAAATAGCTAATGATCCCACCACTGACTGATAGTGCTGTGATGCAGATCCTGCCAGTCATAATCACCACCTCACCACCTATGCTCTAGTGACCAGCTTTTAAAATTTACTGCACTATGAACATGTTTCATGGTCTCAAATTTTAATTTTAAATCATCTTTTACGTTATATTTTTAATATCTTCAGGATTAGTTGCACACTGTAAGGATATGTTATAACTTATTTACATAACAAATAAGCCTTATTTACTGGATAGTTAGTCAATGCCTTCAAATATTTAGTTATTAGATATAACATTTTAGTAACACCACTTTTGAAATACTTTTAACAAAAATATTGAAATTGGATCTAATCAAGCATTTAGCTCTAACTTACAATTTAAAGGGAATGAAACAGTCTGAAGAGCCCACCACGTAGGACATTTTGCAGAAGAGCTCATCTCGTTTTTCAACAGATCAGAGGCATAAATAAAGGGAGAGTCCCTGCTCTCGATGACAAGAAACTTAAAAGATCTGCAATCTGAGGGTCTTACTTGAGTACTGATTTGAATCACTCAATCATAAACAGATAGTTGGGAGAAATAAAGAAATATGGGCTGATATTAAAGTTTTACCACTATATATTTTAGGTGCAATAGTGGTAACTGCACACAAATTTTATTTAATATTTTAGAGATGTGTACTGAAATGCCTAATAAGAAGTAAATGCCATCATTTAAAGAAGTATCCTTGTCCCTAAAAATGTCTAGAATTAAGAACAAATAAATGGAAATTACATAAATGAACCAAATGACAACCAGGGGATTGAAAAATATGACACATAAAATAGCTGAAATAAAAGCCACATGGATGAACTCAATATGAGAGTGGAGATAATAGAGAAGCAGAGAACTTGAGGATAGATTAATGTACCCAGTCCAAGTAACACAGAGAAAATAGATTGAAAAATAACAGAGTCTCAGTGGCCTGATTGATCACAACAATCACTTCTGTGGAATTTCAAAAGGATAGGACAGAAGGGGCGGAACTGAAATAATGGGCAGAAGTAAAGGCCCAGTGACTTCCCTGGTGGTCCAGCAGTTAAGAATCTGTCTTCCAGTGCAAGGGTTCTATCCCTGGTCCAGGAACTAGGATCCTATATGCCTAGGGAACTAGGTCCACTTGCTGCAACTAGAGGAGCCTGTGTGCTGAAATTACTAAGCCTGTGTGCCCTAGAGACTGAGGGCCACAGCTAGAGAAAGTCTGTGTGCTGCAACAAAGACCCATAGCAGCCAAAAAAAAAAAAAAAAAAAAAAGGAATGGTCCAACTGGGCAAAAACATAACCTTGCAGATTCCAATAACTGAGAAAGCCTGAAAGGAGGGAAATAAAAAAAATAATTCCACACCAAGAAAAATCAACTCAAATTTCTGAAATTATGAAGAAAAGATCTGGAAAGCAGCTAAAGAGATATGTTTATTTATGGGGAAACACAAATTTTAGTGACAGTGAATTTCTCATCTGATACCATGGAGACCAAAAAAAGTGAGACATTTTGAAGTGATAAAAAAACAACTGTCAAACATGAATTCGGTGTCTGGAAAAAATACTTATGGGAACAAAGGGGAAAAGAAATACACTCTAAAATGAAAGAAAATCTGTTGCTAGCAGATCTACTTTAACAGAATGACTTAGGAAGTTATCTAAGCATAAAGGAAGTAATAAATGAAGGAAAATCAGAGAGAAGAAAGAAGTTAACCAAAAATATTGATGAATATTCTGTTGCTTAACAATTTATTGAATCAAATTTATAACACTATCTGCTGAGGTTCTTAGCTAACGTAAAGGAAATATTTCAGACAAACAGAAATAGAAGGTTAAGGAAGTTCAGGTTTCTACACTATTGATAAAATAAGACAACAGTAGACTGCCATAAGTTATGCATGCATAATGCAATAGATAGAGAAACCAGTAAAACTTTATACAAAGAGATACACTCAAAAATGCTATAGATAAATCAATTCTAGACCATGTTCAAGTAATCCACAAGAAGGAAAAAAAAAGAAAATAGAAAAAAAGAGAAGAGAAGGAAAACAAAAACAAAATGGGAGATTTAGGCTTTAACATATCAATAATAACACTAAGTAAAAATGGCCTAAATACATGTTTTTAAAAAGAAAGGTGAGAAGGGAGTAGATTTAAAAAGCAAGACCAGTTTGAAGACTTCCCTGGTGGTCTAGGGGTTAAGAATCTGCCTTGCAATGCAAGGGACATGGGTTAGATTCCCTGGTCAGGGAACTAGGAGACCACATGCCAAGGAAGAACTAAGCCTGAGCAGCAGAAGTACTGAGCCCATGTGCCACAATCAGAGTCCACGCACCACATGAAAAGATCCCACATGATACAACCCAACATAGCCCCCTCCAAAAGGTCTTCTTTTTATATGCTGTTTATACTTCAAATGTACAAATATAAGCAGGTTGAAAACAAAAGGATAGGAAAAATACACTGTTATTTGCTGCATTGTATTACCACCCAAGTTAATGTTGATGTTTTAATCCCCAGAATCTCAGAACGTAACAGTATTTGGAGATAAGTCCATTAAAGAAGAAAACTAAGTTAAGAGGATCCTTAGGATTGACCCTCACCCAATATGGCTGATATCCCAAAAGGAGGAATTAAGACACAAAAATTCACAGAGGGGAGATGGAGTGAAGACGCAGTGAGATTTGGCAGCTATCTGTAATCAGGAGAGACCTCAGAAAAAGCAAAGCTGGTGATGTCTTGTCCTAGACTTCTAGACTCCAGAATTGTGAAAAAATAAATAAATTTATATTTTTTAAGCCACCCAGCTCTATGGCATTTTGTTATGACAGCTCTAGCAAATGAATAAAGATATGTATCAAGCAAACACCAATCTAAATATCAATCAAGACAGAAAGCACGAATGCTTATATTACCATTATATAAGTAGACTTTTGATCAATGAATATTACCAGACACACAAAAAGGACACTATCCAAAGATGAGAAGACCAGCCCAGGAAGACATAAAAATCCTAAATGCATATGCATCAAATAACAGAGCTGTAAAATACGTGAAGCAAAAACTGACTGAAAAGAAAAGAAAAAGAAAATTTCACAATACTAGTTGGAAACTTCAACATCACCTCTCAATAACTGAAAGGATGTCTAGACATAAAATCATTAAGGATATAACAGAATTCAACAACACTATCATCCAAGAGGATGTAATCAGCATTTATAAAACCCATAACTAGCAGAATACACATTCTCATCAAGTTACCACAAAACACACATCAAGACAGAAAATGCCCTAAGCCAAAAATAACAGGAAAATCTTCAAACACAGAAATTAAACAACACACTCCTAAATAATTCATGGATCAAAGACATTACAAAATATATTGAGCTGAATAAAAATTATGTCAGAATTTGTGGAAAACAGCTAAAGCTACAAGGAGATGGGAATCTATAGGAATTTTACGCATACATTAGAAAAGAGGAAAAATACTCAGATTGGTAATCTAAACTCTAACCTCAAGAACCTTAAAAAAAGTTGAGAAAAAAAAACCCAAAGGAAGCAGAAGGAAACCATGCCAAAAGAAGGAAGAAAATAATAAAGATAGGAGTTGAAATCAATGAAATTTAAAACAGAAAAACAATATAGGAAATCAAGGAAACAAAGAGTTGTGTTTTTGAAAGATCAACAAAATTGATAAACTTCTAGTAAGACTAACCAAAATAAACAAATAAATAACATAAAAGACAAATTACCAATAACACAAATGAAACCAGGGATGTCACTATAGACCCTAATGCCACCAAAATGATAATAAGAAAATACTAAGAATAACTTTAGTATGATGAAGCACAAGGTGGAATCAAAATTGCTGGGAGAAATACCAATAACCTCAGATATGCAGATGACACCACCTTTATGGCAAAAAGCAACGAACTAAAGAGCCTCTTGATGAAAGTGAAATAGGAGAGTGAAAAAGTTGTCTTAAAACTCAATAGTCAGAAAACTAAGATCATGGCAGCCAATGCCATCACTTCATGGCAAATAGATGGGGAAACAGTGGAAACAGTGGCAGACTTTATTTTGGGGGGCTCCAAAATCACTGCAGATGGTGACTGCAGCCATGAAATTAAAAGACGTTTCCTCCTTGGAAGAAAAGCTATGACCAACCTAGACAGCATAATAAAAAGCAGAGACATTACTTTGCCAACAAAGGTCCATCTAGTCAAAGCTATGGTTTTTCCAGTGGTCATGCATGGATGTGACAGCTGGACTATAAAGAAAGCTGAGTGCCAAAAAATTGATGCTTTTGAAGTGTGGTGTTGGAGAAGACTCTTGAGATTTTGAGTCCTTTGGATTGCAAAGAGATCCAACCAGTCCATCCTAAAGGAAATCAGTCCTGAATGTTCATTGGAAGGACTGATGACCTGATGTGAAGAACTGACTCATTTGAAAAGACCCTGATGCTGGGAATGATTGAAGGTGGGAGGAGAAGGGGACAACAGAGGATGAGATGGCTGGATGGCATCAGCGACTCAATGGACATAAGTTTAAGTAAGCTCCAGGAGTTGGTGATGGACAGGGAGGCCTGGCATGCTGCAGTACATGGGGTCGAACACGACCAACCGACTGAACTGAACTGAAGAATAACTTTACACAGATAAACTGGACATTACATGAAATGGACAAATTCCTCAAAAAACATACTATCACAACTCACCCAAATTGGAATAGTAATTTGAATATCTCCAGTTATTATGGAAATTGAATTCATAATTAAAAAATGCCTCCAGAAGATCTATAGGCATAGCTGATTTCACTGGAGAATTCTTTTTTTTTCCACTCTTTTTTTAAATTTTCTTTACTTTCTGTCTCTTCAATAGAGAATTCTATCAAACACTTAAAAAAACAGTAACATTAATTCTACATGAGCTTTTCTAAAAAATGAAAGTGGAGAGAGCATCTCCATTTCATGAAGTTGGTATTACCCTGATGCCAAAGCCAGATAAAGAGTACAAAAAAGAACACACTCAACATTATAGATACACAAATTCTTAATAAAATATTAGAAAATAGAATTCAGCAACATATAAAAGGAATTATGCACTATGACCAAATGGAGTTTATTTCAAGGGTGCAAGGCTGCTTCAACAAAAAAAATCAATTGGTGTAACCCATCATATTAAAAGGCTAAAGAACAAAAATCATAAAATCACATCAATTGATTCAGAAGAAACATTTGATAAAATTCAACACCCATTTATGAATAAAGCTCTCAGACAGGTAGGAATAGAGGAGAACTTACTCAACATAGTGAAAAACATCACAAAGGAAAAACGTCCCTGCAAATAGCATCACAGTAATGGGGAAGGAGTAAATAAATACTCCCCACAAAGGGTGGGACGGAGGGAAAGATGCCTGCCCTCCCCATTCCTATGCTGCTGCTGCTGCTGCTAAATCACTTCAGTTGTGTCCAACGCTACACAGAGCTAAAGTTCCATCCAGGCAATAAAGCAAGACAAGGAAACAAACGATGTACAGATCCGAAAGGAAGAATTAAAACTGTCCCTATTTGTGGATTACATGATTGTCTATGTAGAAAATCCCAAGGAATCTTAAAAAAGAAACCTCCTAGAACTCAGAAGTGAGTTCAACTAAATGCAAAATACAAGATAAAAAATATACAAAAATTGGTTTATTTCTATGTATTATTTTATTTCTATATACTAGCAAGGAACACAGAGACATCAAACTTTAAAATTGCTAAAAAAAAAAAAGGAATGGGGCAAATATTATATATACATATATATATGATGAAACTTTATTCATACATGAGGGTTGAATTATATATATATGTATATATATATAGTACTTGTATGCTGAAAGCTACAGGTAATGCTGAGGAAAGTAATCAAAGTAATCAAAGTAATCAAAAGTAATCAAAGTAATCAAAGATTTAATTATATTGAGACATACTGTGTTAATGAGTTGGACAACACAGTAAAGATGTTAATTATTTTTCCCCAAATTGGTATGTTTAATGTAATTCTTATCAATATCTCAGCAAAATTTTTGTAAAAATGAAGATTATTCTATTCTCTCAAATCATTCCACCCTTACCTTCTCCCAGAATCCAAAAGACTGTTCTCTACATCTGTCTCTTTTGCTGTTCCACACATAGGGTCATCATTACCATCTTTCTAAATTCCATATATATGCGTTAATATACTGTATTAGTGTTTCTCTTTCTGACTTACTTCACTCTGTATTAACCAATATAATATTGTAAGGTAATTAGACTCCAATTAAAATCAATAAATAAAAAGCAAAAAAATGAAGATTATTCTAAAATTTACATGGAAAGACACAGGAACTAGAATAGTTGAAACAATTTAGGAAAAGTAGAACAAAGTTGGTGGAATCAGCCTATCCAATCTCAAGATTAATTTCAAAGCTACAGTGATCAAGATTGTGCAATGTTGACAGAGGGATAGAAAAACAGACCACTGGGACCAAACAGAGGCCTCAGATGTCTGATAAGGGGTTAATATCCTAAACAGATAAAGGACACATAAAACTCAATAGCAAAAAAACAAATTTTTAAATGGCAGAGGATGTTGTCAGACATTTTTTTCAAAAACACACAAATGGCCAACAAGTAGAGCAATATTAACATTACTGATTGTCAGAGTAATGCAAATCAAAATCTCATCACACCTTATTATGGAAAAGATAAGAAATAACAAGTCTTGGACTGGATGTGGAGAAAAGGAAAATCTTGAGTACCATTTGTGGGAATGTAAGTTGGTATAGCCACTATGGAAAACACTATGGAGGTTCCTCAAATAAATTAAAAATAATAAAACTATCATATGATCCAGCAATTCCACTCTGGGAAATTATCTGAAGAAAATGAAAACACCAATTTGAAAAGATATATGCAGCCCGGTGATCACTGCAGCATTATTTTCAATAGCTAAAGTATGGAACAACCTAAGAGTCTATCTGTGGAAGAATGTATAAAAAGATATGATCCAGTGGCTAAGAATCCATGCTCCCAAGGCATGGCCTAGGAACTAGATCCCACATGCAGCAACTTTGAGTTCTCATTCCACAACTAAAAGAACATATATGCTGCAATGATCAAAGAGTCCATATGCCACAACTAAGACCATGTGCAACCAAATAAATAAATATTAGATAAATAAAGTCACCTAAAAATAAGTGCTCTATCTATCTATCTATATATATATTTGTAATTTACACTACACACACACATACACACAGAAACACACTGGAATACTATTCAACCATAAAAAAGAAATAAATCTTGCCATTTAGAACAATATGGATAGAACTTAGAGGTATTATGATAAGTGAAATAAGTCAGACAGAGAAAGACAAAGTATGATCTCACTTATACGTCAAATTAAACAACAGAAAAGCTCATAGATACAGAGAAGATTGGTGGTTACCCGACATGGGGGTTAGGGGACAGAAGAAAGGGGTAAAAGTGAAAAAGATGCAATACACACTTCCAGTTACAAAATAATTAAGCTCTGGGGATATAAAGTAAAGCACGGTGGCTGCAGTTAATAATATTGTACAGCATATTTGAAAACTGTTAAGAGAGTAGACCCTAAAAGTCCTCATCACAAGAAAAAAATCTTTTCTGTGTATGCCATTTTGCAATATATAGAAATATTGAGTCATTATCTTGTACACCTGAAGTTAATATAATGATATGTTAACATTATCTCAATTAAAAAATAGAAGACCCAGAAATAGACACACACAGATAAGCCCAATAGAGCTGGAAAAGCCCAGTCAGCAGTTCACAACTGGGCCTAAAACTCAGGAGAGAGATACGACTGTAATAGAGATTCAGAGATCTCCAGTAAAGAGGGAGAAGGTAACAAGAAAGAAGCAAGCAGTGGATTGAGTTCTGGGGGTACTAACATTTTGCAAATTAGAGAAAGAGGATCCAGCCACAGGTAGTAACAACAAATGCATAAGGGTAGGAAGAAAATCAGGATAAATGGCACCACTTCCTGAAAGCAAAAGGGAAGAGAGACTTGTGAGAAGCATGGCTTGGTCAGTGGGGTCAAATGCTACAAAGGGGTCAGAAGTGGTAAGAGTTGAGAAATAACCACTGCACTCACAATGAACTTTTGCTTGATGGCTTCAATGGAGGAGTAGAGCCAGAAGCCAGGTGCATTAGCTTAAAAGTAAATGGGAGGCAGGAAAGTGGACATTTGGACCAGAAAAGCTGGCTCAGATATAAAGGAAAGAGGAAGGGGGTTAGCTAGATATGGTTAAAGCATCAAATGGTCAAGGGAAAACTGTTAAGAGCTTTTGTCACACTCACAGGCAGAGGAGATAATTCCAATAAAAAGCGGAAGGCTAGAGATATACATGAGACTGGCATTGTGCACATATGAATATATCTTATAAAGTTCTCATAGTCATGGCTTTTGTTCAAAACTTGAACGTGGTGCTTTTCCATTAAGATAAGAAACAAGGTAAGGTTATCTGCTCTTCTTTTCAACATTATACTGGATATTCATGCTAATGCAGAAAGACAAAAAGAGAAAATAAAGGGTATACAGATTCAGAAGAAAAGCAAATCTCTCTTTGTTCACATATAATGTGATAGCCCACATAGAAAATTCCAAAGAAGTGATCAAATAATTCCTGAAACTAATAAGCAATTAAATCAAGGTTATAGGATACAACATTAATATCCAAAGTCCGTTGCTTTCTTATATAACTGCAATGAAAAATTAAGAATTGAAATCAAAAATAAAACACCACTTATATTAACAAACACAGAAATACTTAGGCATAAGCCTAACAAGATATGTATAAGATCAATATGAGGATGCTACAATACTCTGAAAAGAAAGAATTATATAAACAGAGATCTGTTGCATGTTCATGGATCAGGAAGCCCAATACTCTTAAGATGTCAGTTCCTCTCAACTTGATTTAGACTCAATGCAATTTCAATAAAAATCCCAGAAAGTTATTTTATTGATAATAACAAACTGAATCCAAAGTGTATATGGAAATGTAAAAGACTCAGGATCAGTTCAGTTGCTCAGTCGTGTCTGACTCTTTGCGATCCCATGAACTGCAGCACGCCAGGCTTCCCTGTCCATCACCAACTCCTGGAGCTCACTCAGACTCATGTCCATTGAGTCAGTGATGTCAACGAACCATCTCATTCTCTGTCGTCCCCTTCTCCTCCCACCTTCAATCATTCCCAGCATCAGGGTCTTTTCAAATGAGTCAGTTCATCACATCAGGTGGCCAAGGTATTGGAGCTTCAGCTTCAACATCAGTCCTTCCAATGAATATTCAGGACTGATTTCTTTTAGGATGGACCAGTTGGATCTCCTTGCAGTCCAAGGGACTCTCAAGAGTCTTCTCCAATACCACAGTTCAAAACCATCAATTCTTCAGTGCTCAGTTTTCTTTATAGTCCAACTCTCACATCCATACATGACTACTGGAAAAACCATAGCCTTGACTAGATGGACCTTTGTTGGCAAAGTAATGTCTCTGCTTTTTAATATGCTGTCTAGGTTGGTCGTAACTTTTCTTCCAAGGAGTAAGTGTCTTTTAATTTCACGGTTGCAGTCACCATCTGCAGTGATTTTGGAGCCCCCCAAAAGAAAGTCTGCCACTGTTTCCACTGTTTCCCCATCTATTTGCCATGACATGATGGGACCAGATGCCATGATCTTAGTTTTCTGACTGTTGAGTTTTAAGGCAACTTTTTCACTCTCCTATTTCATTTTCATCAAGAGGCTCTTTAGTTCTTCTTGGCTTTTTGCCATAAGAGTGGTGTCATCTGCATATCTGAGGTTTCTGATATTTCTCCCAGCAATCTTGATTCCACCTTGTGCTTCATCCATTCCAGCATTTCTCATGATGTACTCTGCAAATAAGTTAAATAAGCAAGGTGACAATATATAGCCTTGATGTACTCCTTTCCCGATTTGGAACCAGTCTATTGTTCCATGTCCAGTTCTAACTGTTGCTTCTTGACCTTTATACAGATTTCTCAGGATGCGGGTAAGGTGGTCTGGTATGCCCATCTCTTGAAGAGCTTTCCACAGTTTGTTGTGATATACACAGTCAAAGGCTTTGGCATAGTCAATAAAGCAGAAGAAGATGCTTTTCTGAAACTCTTTTACTTTTTCGATGATCCAATGGATGTTGGCAATTTGATCTCTGGTTCCTCTGCCTTTTCTAAACCCAGCTTGAACATCTCGAAGTTTGTGGTTCATGTACTGTTGAAGCCTGACTTGGGGAGTTTTGAGCATTAGTTTGTTAGCATGTGAGATGAGTGCAATTGTGTGGTAGTTGAGCAATCTTTGGCATTGCCTTTCTTTGGGATTGGAATGAAAACTGACCTTTTCCAGTCCTGTGGCCACTGTTGAGTTTTCCAAATTTGCTGGCATATTGAGTGCAGCATTTTCACAGCATCATCTTTTAGGATTTGAAATAGCTCAACTGGAATTCCATCACCTCCACTAGCTTTGTTTGTAGTGATGCTTCGTAAGGTCCCCTTGACTTCGCATTCCAGGATGTCTGGCTCTAGGTAAGTGATCACACCATTGTGGTTATCTGGGTCCTAAAGACCTTTTTCGTATAGTTCTGTGTACTGTTGCCATCTCTTCTTAATATCTCTGCTTCTGTTAGGTCTATACTATTTCTATCCTTTATTATGACAAAACAATATTGAAGAACAAAGTCAGAAGATTGAATTTGCCCAACTTCAAGATTTATTATAAAGCTATAGGAATCAAGACAGTATGCTGCTGGCCAGAGAATAGAAAAATACATCATTGGGACAGAATAGAGAGCCAAGAAAGAGAAAAACACAAATAAAGTCAAATTATCTTTAACAAAGGAGCAAAAGGAATTCAATGGACAAATGAAAATGAAAAAAATTACTTTTTTCAATAAATGGTGCTGGAATAACTGGATCTCTACATAAAAAAAAAAAAAAAAAAAACAATCTAGATGCAGACCCTATACCTGACATAGATCACACTCCCAAATGTAAAACCTAGATTATAACACAGGAGAAAATCTAGATGACCTTGTATATGACAATGGATTTTTAGGTACAATACCAAAGACATGACCTATGAAAGAAAAAATGGTAAGCTGGACTTCATTAAAATTAAAGACTTCTACTCTGTGAAAGACACTGTCAAGAGAATGAGAAGACAAGCTGAAGATTGGGAGAAAACACTTTGCAAAAAACATATCTGATAAAGGACTATAATGTAAAATATTGGGCTTCCTAGGCAGTGCCAGTGGTAAAGAACCCACCTGCCAATTTCCAAGATACAAGAGAGTTTGGTTTCGATCTTTGGGTCGAGAAGATCCTTGGAGCATGAAATGGCACCCCACTCCATTATTATTGCCTGGAAAATTCCATAGATAGAGAAGCCTAGCAGGCTATATAGTCCCTGGGGTTGCAAAGAATCAGACATGACTGAGCACACATGTTTCTCTCTCTCTAATGTAAAATATACAAGAATGCTTAAAACTCAACAATAAGAAAATGAACAACCTCATTAAAAAATGGTCAAAAGATCAAAATAGAAATGTCACCAAAGAAGATAAAAAGAAGGCAAAGAAACACAGAAAAACATGTTTAATATCATGTGTTACTGGGAATGCTAGTTAAAACAATGAGAGGGCATTCTTGAGGGTCCAGTGGTGAAGAATTCACCTGCCAGTGTAGGGACACAGGTTTGATCCTTGGTCCAGAAAGATTCCACAAGCTATGGGGCACTAAACTCATGTCCACAACTACTGAAGTCTGCATGCGTAGAGGCCATGCTCTGCAACAAGAAGTCACCACGATGAGGAGTTCATGAACAGCAGCTAGAGCATAGTCCCTGCTCGCTGCAACTAGGAAAAGCCTGCACACAGCAACAAAGACCCAGCACAGCTAATAAACAAACAAAACAACAACAACAACAAAAACGAGACACCACTACATACCTATTGTTGTTATTCAGCCGCCAAGTCATGTCCGACTTTTTGTGACCACATGGACTGCAGCATGCCACATTTCCCTGTCCTTCACTATCTCCCAGTTTGCTCAAACTCATGTCCAGTGAGTCGGTGATGCCATCCAACCATCTCATCCTCTGTTGCTCCCTTCTCCTCCTGGCTTCAGTCTATCCCAGCATCAGGGTCTTTTCCTATGAGTAGGCTCTTCATATCAGGTGACGGAACCTATTAGAATCATTATAATCTACCACCAATTGCTGGCAAGGATGTGAAGCAACAGGAGCTCTCATTCATTGTTTGTAGGAAGAAAAAATGCTATTTTGCTATTTAGCGATTTTGGAAGACATGTTTGTAATTTTTTACAACACTAAACACTTTCCATACAGTCCCTCAAACATGCTCATTAACCTGAGCATGAATGTTAATAGCAGCTTTATTCATAGTGACCAAGATTGGAAGCCACCAAAATATCCTTCAATAGGTCAAAGAATAAACTGTGGTATATTTAAGCTATAAAATATTATTCACACAAAAAAGAAATGTGCTATGAAGCCCCAAAAAGAAACAAAGGAAACTGAAAAGCATATGGCTAAGTGAAAGAAGTCAACCTGAAAAGGCTTTATACTCTATAATTCCAACTACACAAAATCTTGGAAAGGTAAAACAATAGAGACAATTAAAAGGTCAGTTATTATCACAGGTTTGTGGTGAGGAACAAATGAATGAGTGGAGCCTAGAGGATTTTTAGGGTAGTTAAACCATTCTGCATGATATTGTAATGGTGGATACATGTAATGATACACTTGTCCAAACCTGTAGAATACATCTCACAAAGTGAACCCCAATGTAAACGGTGGACTTCAGTTGATAATGATGTGTCAATATTGGTTCATCAATTGTACCAAACGTACAAGGCTTGGGAGAGACGCAGATGGTGGGGAGGCTGTGTATTTTGGGGAGAGGGAGGCAGACATATGGGAACTCCCTGGACTTCCCGCTCAGTTTTGCTGTGACCTTGAAACTGCTCTAAAAAATAAAGTCTATTGAGAAATATGTGAATCGTTCACTACCCAAGTATTTTTAGGCTCCAGCAGGTGCAGAAACTGCCAGACAGAGCACACGCCATCTCAGCAGTCGACAGCACAAAACCCAGAGGGTTACCTTAGAGCACTTCCTCACAGGCCAAAGGGACTTTCTTCTTTGCTTATTTTTACAACTGCTGGAAGAAAACATTTAGTTCTTCGGAGGCCCAGGGACGGTCAAAGGAGACAGCTGTGGGCCAGCTTCCTGAGAAGGCTTACAAAAGGGTGGCGGCATCCAGACTTTTGGTCCCGGGGCTGCACCAGCATCACGCCATTGCCAAGGAAGCCAGATGGAGGACAGACCTGCTGTCGCCGGCGTCCTGCCCTCTCCCCATTTGATGGCTCACCTGCCCCGGACCGGACGGTGTTGATGTGTTCCTGTTTAGTTTGTATCTTTCAGGCTTTTCTAGAGGGCTTCACACACACAATAAGAAAATATGCTGTCATCTCCTTTTTCCAGTCAACCTCAACTACACGTTGAAATCATCTGGGGAGACTGAAAAGACTAATACTACCTGGGCCCCCCCTGCTGAGATCCTAATTTGTCTGGTCAGGGCATGGCTTCCCAGGTGATTCTAATGTGCAATCAAGGTTGAAAATGACTAGTCTCAGAGTCCAGTGGAATTCACACAAATTCCTACACCCCAGTCGGTCATAAAGAGGGCTAGTTTCTAGTTTTGAGACACTCTTCCGCTCTCATCTCAGCCCCAGCACACACAAAAAGCCTCTAGGGAACATTATTTCAGTCTATTCTATCCTATTCACTAATTGTTATGAATAAGTATTGTGTAAACTGGATGCTGGGAAACTACATACACTTCCCTCAAAAAGCTCAGTATAAAAAGTGTCATCACAGTACGAAAGCCATTCAAGCTTTGAATGAAGAACAGATTCAGATGAGGAAGGCAGTAATTCAAAATAGGATGGCATTAGACATACTCACAGCAGCCCAAGGAGGGACTTTGGCGAATGGTGTGTACATCCCTGACCTGTCTGAAGATGTATCTGCTGCCTTGGAGGATATGCAAAATCAAGTGAAAGCCATGTCTAATGAACTGTTGTTATAGTAATCTTGATCATACTGCTTTGTGGGCCCTGCTTCCTACAATGCCTTGTGAATTTTGTAACCCAGAGGTTGATAGCATTCTCTCATGTGGGTGGCAGGAGGGCTAAGGTACAATATATCTCAATAAATGATGCTCGTTATGGAAACTAAGAGCATCAAGAGGGGGGAATGAAGAAGGAATTCATAGGGCCTGGACTCCATCTCAGGCCTGTCTGTGCTGATCGTGCGCGGCCACCTCTCCAGTGGACTCTGAACTCTGTGCTTAGTGCCTGTGGGAATGACAATGGAAGGATAAGACCCCCCTCTGGGCAGGGGAATCTTGAAGAACAGACACTAATCACCCCTGCCTCCGGACACTATCTATCAGAATGTAAGCACAGGCTTATCAGTTATTAACTATTTGGAATGTAACTGCGGGCTTATTGATTATTGACTGTTTGAACACATAACACGTGAATGATGGGGTTATTGTAGTTGTATTTACCCTTCCTTTGTTTATGTAAGTCTCAAGGGAATTGGGGTAGTGGGTTTGGACACATGGGGTATAAAAGATTTTCACAAATGCTGGTCGGGGTCCTTGGCTAAGAGGAGACTCTGCCTTGGGCCCGCCGATGTAATAAACTGCATTCCACTAAAAAAAAAAATTAAAAAAAATAAATAAATAAATAAATAAAAAAATAAAAAGTGTCATCAATCTGAACACCTCCCATACACAGGACTAGGTTACAGGGTCACTATTTATGGTGACAGTTTGTCGAGACTCTATTTGACACATCTCTGCCTTGGCTCCAGGGCTCTGTCAGCCAGAAGGAGGAGGGGGCCTCTCTGTAATTCACCCCTAGGTGCCACACAAGCTAGGTGGGGTGCCGGCCTCCTGCAGAGGGACCTGAGCTAGGTGCTGGCACCATGCCTGGCACATGGGAGTTGCTCCATATTATTCACGGAGAGACTACAATGGGCTGCACAGAAGGGCTCAGGGGAGGGGATGCATTCTGTCTACAGGGATGAGGTGAGAAAGTGTAAAGAGGCTAAGGCTGAGATGAACCTTGAGGGAGGGCATGCCTGGTGGAGAGACAGGTGACAAGCATCTCCCCAAGACATGTTGACCTACAGAGTGGAGAGTGGGTATTGAGGCATTTCTATCTGCCGGAGTGCCGCATGGAGGGGCTGCATGAAGTGGACAAGGGAGAAACTTCGAGGGGCTTGTGATGGAGTAGGGACTTGTACCCACTGGGGACCAGTGGGAGGATTTTCAACTCACATAGCACAATCAGATCCTGGTTCCTTCGATTACACTGGTGGCTGTGTGCAAAAAAAATTAGGGGATATTGGGATCATCAAAAACACCAACAGAGTTGCAAAGCTTCTTAGGTTCTTTGAGAATTGCCAAGGGAAGTTTACAGTTAGATCCTTGGGAATTCTAGTGTTAGATTATTCCTCTTGCAGCCCCATATCCACCCTGCTCACATTCTACACCAATGCTAGTAAATTTTGAATTTTTCTCAGCTGTCACTACCTTTGCAGTAGGTGCAGCAATGACTTTGTCTTACTTCTTCAGATCTTCTGATGTAATCAAGAGTCAAAGAAGAAACAAAGTCTAGAGAAGTTTTGTATCCTAAGACTTCCTCCCTCAAAGCTGCCCACAACCAACTGCAAAAAGACTTTGATCAGACAGAGAACAAAGGGTAAACTGTTATTCCTTCTAGAGAGTACTAGGAACCTAGAAGAAATAATTCTGCAAAGCTAGGCTATGAAAACCAGAGAGAAAATACGCTTCCCCTACATTGTTAGGGTGTTCCTAAATTTTAGGGACTCAGAGCAATTTCTTTTACCTTCTAAAGTCCATCAGAATACCCACTCAGTCTAAATATAAAGGGTTAATATCCATTTCCTGAAATTTACTGTTCAAATAAAGTAGAAATAAAGGATTATTGCATGCTCTACTTCTGTATATTCTTTCATGAAATCTGAATGTTTATGTAAAAATGTAAAATAATTTGTAGACACTTATATTCTGTAATTTAAACAAACAAAAACAATGTCTAGGTCTCATCTCTCTTACTGAATCAGAATCTCTAGGAGCAGAGACCAGGAATCTGTATGTTAATGAGCTCCCAGTTGATCTAACTCATTGCCTCTCTGACTTCAGACATCTACATAACTTTTGCCATACTCACATTGTCCTTTTGCCTTTGTTCACTCAAGTTGTTTTAGGTTAACTTGAAAATTGTAGTCATCCTCAGTGATGTCCACTAAATCAGAGTTTTGAAGCACTGTTTTCTAAAATTGCATGTTAAAAGACATAACTATTTTAAAGTCCATTGTGGGCTAACTGAAGATAGTACATGGTCCACTCCACTGATTTAAAGCTGTTTTGGGAAGAGCAGGTTTACTGCTTCTGGGTCTCTGTGGTCCCAACTTTGGCCTTCTTATTTCGGGACCCACCTACCTAGGCCTGGATGCCCTCACACAGCTCTATGGAAAGCACCTCACTGCCAGAACCCTACCCTCTCTTTCCACACACACTCTCTCCCATCACCCCAACCAAACTGGATTTTTATATCTGAACTTAGGACAGTATCACT
Source organism: Cervus canadensis (assembly GCF_019320065.1). Taxonomy (NCBI): domain Eukaryota; kingdom Metazoa; phylum Chordata; class Mammalia; order Artiodactyla; family Cervidae; genus Cervus; species Cervus canadensis. Next base: position 40,881,013 of record NC_057389.1, on the reverse strand, counting down.
AGAGCACGTTAATAAATGTTAAAGTATAATCTGCTGGTTTAACCCTTGATAGCAAAAATGCTTTCATTTTCAAGAATGGGATTCTCCTCATATACATTCACACAGCTCTTTGCGTCAGCACCTGAAACAGTGCACATTTCTGCAGCTTCATTTCTTTTCAGTCTTCCTCACTCACTCTGCCTCAGCCACACTGGAGCGTACCTTACTTTCTCCCTCTTAATATACAAGCTCTTCCTACCTCAGGACCTTTGCACTTGCTGGATTTCTTCCACATGTCTGCCACCCACACATTACTTGGGTTTCAACTCAAAATCCCTACTTTCTGAGAGGCAGCTCCTGACCAACCCAGTTAAAGCTACAGCAATTCCCCATATCCCCATGCCCTCCAAGGATCCTCTGTCACAGCAGTTTTTAACCAAGGGTGTTATTTCCTCTAAGGAGACATTGGTAACGTCTACAGACATTTGCAGGTGTCACTATGTTGGGGGGGTTGGGGGGAGGCGGCGCACAAATATTCTCCAGCAAATAGAGGCCAGGTATGTTGATAAGCAATCCTATAATGCTTGCACAGTGCCCTCCCACAATGCATTATTTGGACCCAAATGCCATGTTTGAGAAATTCAGCTCTGTCAGTGGAAAATCCCATGGATGGAGGAGCCTAGTAGGCTGCAGTTCATGGGGTCGCTAAGAGTTGGACACGACTGAGCAACTTCACTTTCACTTTTCACTTTCATGCATTGGAGAAGGAAATGGCAACCCACTCCAGTGTTCTTGCCTGGAGAATCCAGGGACGGGGGAGCCTGGTGGGTGCCGTCTATGGGGTCGCACAGAGTCGGACACGACTGAAGCGACTTAGCAGCAGCAGCAGTGTTATGCTTTTTCCTTCTCATCATCAGTACCAGAGCTGATGGTGTTGGGGTTTCTTTCCTACTGAATGGAGCTCCTTGGGAACTGGAGTTCAGGGCTGTACCCTGCTCCACCTCAGTACCTAGAGGAGTGTCAGGCACCTTGACTCTCAAATCTGGACTCATTTGCCCTTGTCCTGAGAGCCCACAGCAAGTTGAAGATGCCTGGCCTCAAGTAAATGGTGAGGATAAGAAAATATGTCACTTTAGAAAATGAAAACAAAAATGTGTTCAATTAATGAGAGTGCATACAAATGAAACTTGTGATGAGGAGTCCCTCATGCTTTCAAGGACTGACAAAAGTTTCTTCACAGTCATCAGTGAAAGACTGGTTCTTCTGCTTTTAAAGAAGAGCAAAATTTCCTAAGTTCAAATATATGGTTTTAATTATACCAGTGTCTTAATGTCCCTAGACCAACAGGAGAAAATGGAATTTCAATGGTCTCAAAAAAAAAAAAAAAATTCAATACATTCTATTTAATTGGCATTTTTAAAGGAAAGAAGTTAATGTTAACTTAGTGTTAAATACCTCCCCTTCCTTCCCTCTAATCCATTCTCCCCCTCGGAGAGGAGGAGAGAGTTATTGACTAATTTTTCTATAGCATAAAATGATAGCCAAATTACCCATATGAATTTTTCTAAAACAGAACTGTTATTCAGAAAAATAATAAGAGGGACCATATAATGAGAAACCTGTGAATGCAATACCATTGAAATTCTTTATTGAGCACGATGCTAGATTTCCTATCACAAGAAACTCTATAAACAGAAGAAAAACCATTGTATTTCTGAAGTGATTTTCACTTTCATTTTTTTCACAAATATCATGTCATTGAAATTACCACTGTACACCCATGTAAGTGTGGGAATAACTCTCATAGATGAAAAAAAAAAAATCAACACAACATCGTAAATCAACTATACTTCATTTTTAAATATATTAAAAATTAGGCATAAGGAGTGATTTACTCTAATGTCATCCAACGTTCCTGGTGCACTTTAGGATGAGAGCCCAGGGCCTGTCTCTAATTCTGAGTACTGCCTGCCTTCTCCCCTGCCCCAGGTCTTGTTTCCCAGAATGCTACTGGGTATGCCAGTAGTCACTGTGCTCAGGGCATTCCAACAAAGTTTGGAAATGCTGGATTAAACAAACTTAAGCAGATTTCCAGAACTTGTAATGTGCCATCACAAACTTTAGGAAGGACTTGGAGAAGAGAGCACAAATCATAAATTCAAAGCCCCACAAGTAACAAAGCAGGTAACAAGCATGAGGCTGTAGGCGAGGCAAGGCCTGAGGGATGTGGTGCCATCTAATGGGGCCCTGGCTGCATAGGGATGTTGCCCAATGTTTCCAGACAAGTTACAAATCTGGGCTTTAATTTGACATCTCCATGTTTGTGCATGTTGTCTTGAATTAAAAAACAAACAAACATCGTAGTTGGAACATTATTTTTTAAACGAGATCAGTGTGGTTCCATTTACGAAAACTAGTATGCAATGTTTAGCCATCTTCATTGCCCATGCACACATGTTGTTAAGTTACTTCAGTCATGTCTGACTCTTTGCAACCCTATGGACTCTAGCCCGCCAGGCTCCTCTGTCCATGGGATTCTCCTGGCAAGAATACCGGAGTTGATTGCCATGCCTTCTTCCAGAGTATGTTCCCAACCCAGGGATTGAACCCACGTCTCTTATGTCGTCTGCATTGGCAGATAGGTTCTTTACCACTAGCATCACCTCTTCATTGCCCACGTAACCTTTATTCAGAGGTCCTATTAATTTTCTACAACTCTGCAGAAGTTTAAAAAACATTGCCTTCAAAAACAACCTTCCAGCCCTCATGGACCACTTTGGTGTGAGCAGCTCTGAACACCACTACCCTTCCCCCCACCAAAAACAAAAACAAAAACCTCAAGAATATGTTATTTCAGGGTTTATGCAAAGTGAAATTAATTTCCAGCCTTCTTAACTGTTCATGCAAAAATACTTCAAAGTGACTAAAACCAGCCTTACTTTTTGTCTTTGACTAACTCTTCTGGAAAAAACAAAAATTTAATTGAGTTGTGCAAAAGATATAACACAGGAATTGATTATATATGGAAAAGACCCTTTATCTTTCCAATATAATTTTAAGAACTGAAGTGGTTTGAGGACGTTTAGTCTTTTGGTGGAAACTGGTAACATGATCAAAGAAGACTATTATATTTGCAAACTGGCTTTTCCAAAACAGAAAGCCTCTTTTATTACTCCCTCCCTCTTTTCTTTCCTTGTATTTATTTCTGCCTTGCCTCATTCTAAAAATTCCATCAGAGCCTACCAATTGTCTACATAAACACCTAGAATTGTAGCAACAATGCAGCAGAAACAGTGTAAATCACATGACAATTGATTTTTTTACCCTGGTGTCTCCAAGGACCACTCACTACCCTACCTTCTTCTAACTGCTAAAATACCATTCTGGTCCCAGGGAAAGCACTTAACGCCTTCTATCTCCAGAGCCCTGAGAAACCGGATCTACCTATAATGGCAAAATCACATTCACTTCTATTTTCCCAATGGGTAAATAGAAACCTGTACACTCCCATGATTTGAAACCCTTGATGTCCTAAGGAATATAACATTTGGAGTCAATTTAAAAAAATCATGAAATGCTTCCATGTTAAGTCCTTTAAGTACCAAATTAAATTTGCTGATTTTAAGTTGTGGTCAGCTCCTCTCCACAGCTTTATTAACCAAGGTCGAAGTGTGTTTTCTGTCTCCCCAATGAGAATTCTTGATGGATAACAGGATTCATAGGATCTAAAGAGAATGTACAATTCTAAAGTGTACCTTTCATGTTTTGGAGAGATTTCTGCAATGACCAGAAAGATTGACTCAGTTTTAGTATAAAAAATTAGGACTGTGTGACAGAGGTTGATTGTGCACAGATGATCTAGACTCACTCTACCCAATGTTCTTGACTCCGTGGAATGTCATCAGAAACTGATGGAAAAATTCTCCTGCTACTTGAGGGATTCTGACATGGTGATATCTGGGCACTGTCTTCTACATAATGCCTTGGAATCTGGGCCCTCGACTTAGTGAGAGTCATCAATAGTGTAGGCATTATCTTCTGCTTGGACAGGCTTCAGAGCTGCATGTTTCAAAGCTCCAACATGAGACTCCTTCAAGGGAATCACACTGCAGAAAGAATAACACGATTAAGAGAAAAGCACTTCTCAAGGATGAGCAGCACAGTTCTTTATGTTCAGGCAATACTGGGTATTTGCATTTCCTAGAGCATCATTCAGACAGCCTATGAAGTCAATAGAAGCTTCCAGATTTTCTGAATATGATGTTTTAAGAAAGTCTGTTTAATAAAGTGATAGAAATCCTCAGCAGTCATTTCAAAATCTCAGACTGGTCTCCTTCAAGAGACTTATGTAACAGAAAACAAAAATTGAAAATGTAAGAAGACAAATATCAGACATCAAGATGAAGTACTAAACCAGGATGCACATTCACAAAGATGGCCAGGGAATGGTTTGGTTGGTTTTTCCTGAATGAAAACTGTGACCCTTTAGAGAAGGCTAAATTAAATCTATTTAGTGGTCTATGTCCTATATTTAAGATAAATATATATCAGCATACAAAATATCAGAGCATACTGGATATAATAAAATAGCATTGCTTCATCTGAGTGTGTACTAGATCATGGAGTCAAAAATCTTACTGTGTCTTAATGGTCAAAATTGGAAAGCTATGCATTAGGTGGCTTTTATAGCTTGTACACTCACACATCAAGGGTACAAAAAGGTACTTTGTGGGGCTTTGATACAGCTACTTTCTTAGAACTTGTATGCAGTCACTATTTTCATTACCTAAGCCTGCCCAGAAATGGTATTAAATGCACTGAATCTTCACTCAGCTCTGATCTTTAAACAGATTAGTCACATATGTATGGAAACAGTTTAGGTGTCTGTGGTTCAAAATAAGTCAATGTGATAAATTAATAGCTACCCTCAAAATTACATGATGAGGAAATGCTCAGCTTTGCTTTATTTTGGTTTTTTTGTGTGTGTTATAAGGTATTTTGTACAATAAATATTTTCTTTTCTAATTAGGGGATAAAAAGTGAAAATTTAAAAAATTTAAACAGTGAAAGGACTAAGAGGATGCTATTTTCCATTCTTTTCTGCCTATAGGGAGTATTTATTTTTCTTCCATTTTTGGAAGCAGATAGTCAAAAACTATAAGTCTGAGTTTTGGACTCTCGGAGACCTACACTTGGAGTCTTTTAGCTGCTGTGTGATGTGACTTTCGATATCACTTAACATCTCTAAATCTGTTTTCCAAACTGTAAACTAAGACTAATACTAGTGCCTGTCTCACAGGTTTATTGACGTGAAGGGCATGCCTACAATAATAAATGTCAACATTTATGGAACAGTTGCAATATGTTGGTCATTGTTCAAGGCATGTTCTGTGGACTGGCTCATGTGATTAACTTAGGTATAGGAAAGACTGTGTACAAACATCCAATGAAAGAGAACTAGGAATAATGGATGGTGGCTTAAGAGGGATAGGTTTTATCAAAGAAAGACTTTGCCTAAAGCCCAAGCTGGACCAGATGAAGTAGGTTATTTGGATTTGGAAGTAGGTAGTGTTTTCCCACCTTTGCAGGTGTTTGGGCAAATGACTACAGGGATTCATACAAAGAGGATTTAACTTTTTATTGGGCAGTGGGGTAGCTTTACACTGCTGTAAATTCAAATGCTTTTGAGGCCACACAACTAATGTAATTGAGCACAGCAGGCTGGGTATGGAACAATATGGGATGGTGGGACTGTGGAGAACTGGAAGCACATCCCAGCTTTGTGGGTCTTCAGCCTGGAGGTGTCCTCCTCCAGATCTTTGCAGAGCTGCCTTCTGCTCCTTTGGGGCTCACTCACATAGCCTATAGCCCTGCTCTGTATTCCCTATGGTATTTCTCTGGAAGTTCTATAAGTGCCCTGCTTATTCATTTATATGTTTTCAGTCCGTTCTGCTCATCTCTTTGGAATATAATAGGGATTCAATAGACATGCAATAAACAAAGCAATGAATGAAATCAAATAACAAACCAAACAATCCACTCAAATGGCCCATGAAACAGTATCTGGTTTAGTTCTCTTGCTCTAAAAGGTCTGGTTTCAGGTGCTGTTTCTGTACAGTTCTAGGACATTTGCAGTAAACACAGACCTGTGTTCTCATCACATCACTAAAATCATCACTGGAAGGTTGGACAGCAATGGAGATCCTCTATATGCTAGATTTTTCAGAATCCAGAGTACAAAATGGAGAACTCGGAAGGAAAAAGGAGAGAGGCAGAGGCATTTTCCTTATTTTTAATAGAATAAGAATATCAAAAGGCATTGACACTAACTCTTTCAAACTTACCGTAGTAGCTCCACCTTGTTACCCAGGCAAAGATATTCTACATTGGATAAGAAGTGAAGAGAAAATTAAACATATAAGCTAAAGAGTTCATGAGATTTTTTTCCCCAATAAGTATATTATTATTGTTATTACCTTAATATGAGAAAAATAGGTACAGATATCAGACACTGAAAAAATTAATTACGAGGAAAGAGTATTTTTAAAATGAAGGAGAAACAAATCAATCTGGGCTCTACCCTGATAACTCCAGATAACTTTTCTTGAATCTCTAGGAGTCAAATAAACCCCTTAGTGGAAAGTATCTTGTGATTATTAAGTTTAATGCATTCACCCACATGACCTAGCTTACTTTAATATAATCATATTTCATTGCAAAAAAATGGGAGGTTGTGCTTCTCCTATAGATGACAGGTTTTACACACACACACACACACACACACACACTGGTGGAAGGACACCAGGAGGCCCTGGGTGGCTGCCTTGTGAAACCCTTTGTTCTCTTCTTAGTCCTGAAATCATGCATCCTTCTAATGGCTCATTTGGTTCCTCTGTTAAGTGGGTATTGTAAAACTCTCAGCAATTTCACCCTCTATAGGAACAAAAATTGGTTATTGAAGGAAGGGGAAAAGGAGGAGTGAACAAATCTTATATATTACACTGGTTTGTTGATATCCAAATCCCAACTCTACCTAACCAATCCTTAATTCTCCATATTTAGTTTCTCCTATGGAGAACTTAAGTATCATGTTTCTCTTCACTGGGAAGATAATTTTAAGATAAATAAAAATAAAAAAGAACAAGGTAAGAACCAAGGAAGTTATGTGAAACCAAAATCATATGGAATGTAGGGCTACAGGTAGTTTGGCACAAGAATACTCCTGTGGGCACAGTCCTGAGGTGACTTACTTTTTTTAATCCAGAATACCACAAACATGAGCAATACTACCAAGAGAGCAAAAGAGATTCCAATGGAGACTCCCTGGTTGGTGCTCATCCAAGGACCTTTTACCAGCCCCTAAAGAAGCATCAGCAGATCAAAAACAAAATAAAAAACGACAGAATAAAACCATATTATTAGAATTATGGGTAGAACACACTTCCTAAAATAAATTACCCAGATACATTTATTAACATTTGGCTAGTTCTTTATCATGAGGGGTGAGACCAAATGATCTGAAGTTATAATCATATGGTGAAATTCTAAGACAATTTAAAATTCAAATATATTTGGGGATGGTGGAAATGTATATCTTGCTTGTGATGGTATTTATAGTGGTGTATACAATTGTCAAAACTCAAACTGTACATTTCAAATGAGCCTGTTTTATAATATATAAATTATAAATACTTTTAAAAATGAATAAGTTATTCCCATATGTACTATTCTGATGATAGTAAAACAAAAAAAAATTTTCTCATGTAAGTTTGACACATTTTTTAGTTCTGATGTTTTTAAAAATATATATACACGTTTGGCTGTACTGCACAACCCGTGAGATCTTAGTTCCCCAGCCAGGGATGGAACCTGCGAACCCCTGCATTGGAAGTGTGGAGTCTTACCCACTGGGCTTCCAGGGAAGTCCCTACATTATTTTAAAAGTTAGTTTTTCACTTATCAATTGACACTGTCTTTTCATGTCAGTAAGTACACTGTGGTGCCAACAATTGTTAATAGCAATAAGTGGGCATGTTTAATTGACTAATTAATTAATCCCTATTATTGAGTATTAAGGTTATTTGAAACATTTTTATGATTATAAATAGCAGCAAAGAACATCTTTTCTTTTCTTTTTTTAAATTAAATTTAATTTAATTTATTTATTTATTTATTTTTCCATTTATTTTTATTATTGGAGGCTAATTACTTTACAATATTGTAGTGGTTTTTGTCATACATTGACATGATCAGCCATGGATTTACATGTATTCCCCATCTCAAAGGAACACCTTTTCTTATACATCTTCATGTATTTGTTCAATTCTCTCTTTAAGGTGGAGTTCAGGAAATTGATTTACTACTAGGACAAAATATATGCTCCTTGGTTTTCAGGATACCTGGGAGACACTGACATCTTCAGAGTCAAGACACAAAAAGCCCACAATTTTGCTACTGCCTATTGTGGACTTGCTTCTGTAATGAGTCTACTTGTTGTTAAACATACCTGTCCTAGAGGTAAAAAAAAAAATCCTACCTTTCAGAATATTTGTTTCTTTTTTTATAAATCCAGCATAAATCTAGCTGTATAACAATATTAGAGTCATTTACACAGTGGCAGTTCTGCTATTGAATAGATATAAACAAATTCTATCCATATTCATCAGATTAATCAGTGCCCATAGCTGATTGGTGAGAGTGGCTAAAATCTTTTATATCATTCCTGTATGGTAGTGTTATCATTGTCACTAAGATATGCAACATAAAGCCATTTGATCTCACACTAAATAACTACACGTCTCCTGAGCTTGACTTTCCCTTACAGTGGTCGTGTTGCAATTTCTCACCACTTGCAATCAGGACTACTCTCATACCTAAACTTTTTTTGTTTGTTGCTTCTAACAGTTACTTGAACATAGTAAAAGGAAAAGTTTTTTAACCAAGTGAGCCAAAAGAAAATATTCTATTGGTAAATTCTTCGAACTTACTCACAGAGATCAGACTTTAATGAACATCATGAGACTACAGCTCCTTATATTTTTTCTCAAACTATGTATAAGAATATCCTACAGAACCACAATGTTGTTCAAGACCTTAGGACCTTAAAAAGTCATCATATGGGGAGGATCAGGGCTTCATAAGTGGCTCATTGGTAAAGAATCTGCCTGCCAAGCAGAAGACATGGGTTTGATCTCTGGGTGTGGAAGATTCCCCGGAGAAGGAAATGGCAACCCACCCCAGTATTCTTGCTTGGAAAATTTCATGGACAGAGGAGCCTGCAGGTTACCATCCATAGGGTTACAAAGAATTGGACAAGACTTAGTGGCTAAACACCAGTAACAAATGGGGAGGATTACATGTAGAAAGACTCAGTAGTGGCCTCAAAACTTCTCAATAGGAGGATACAATTGGGTTGGAAAAAGATATTAGGAGGCCTAAGTTTAAGCAAGCACACTTTGATTTGCATAATATTTTTGGTTGGGAAGGCCCCCATTCCACCATGTCAATTCAAGGCATGCCATTTCTCTAATGATGATCGAAGTCTTCCTTGATATGTAATGTTAATTCACTATCCTTGAATTAATTCACTCTTTTTTCTAATTTTATGGCCAGGAGACATTTTGTAGAGTGATTGTGTGGAGTAAAATATCACTTTTTGGATATTTCTAACAAAATAGTGCATCTATATAAGTTTTTTAATTAATTAAAGCATCCCTATTTAAGAGTCAAATTCTTTTCTTCCTTTATTTTATGAATTAGAAATAATCAACTCTGAACAAGACTTATAATAATACTTTCTAATGTAACTTGCCTCCAAGGAAACATACAAGTGAATCAGGCTAAGAAAGTAGGAAGGAGTATGCTTACAACTTGATAGCAACGCCAAAGGGGATCTGGAGACTCTGTCACAATGTCATTCCCATCTGCTCAACAAGAAGGAAAATTTATTAGAATTATAAAAATACTGAATTTTCACTGCAAACACCAAATATATTCACATTGCTTTATGGTAATGAATAAAAACTTGAATAATCATATGGCCAAATGCTGTAGGCACTGCAGGAGTTAAATCAAATAACTAACATTATTTAATTTAACCTGTAAACCAAGCTTCTTAACCATTTTCATCACCCACCCTTCCAAAATGGACCCCCTTTTTTCCATCTATGGGAACAAGTATATGTTCACAGAATGTTTACCTACAATTTTTTAGAAGTTATAGTGGCCCATTCTCAGAACTAGGTTAAAGATTACCACTTAAAGTAGGTAACCAGTTTTTTCATGACAGCTATGAAACTGCCGGTGAGTGCTCAGAGGCCACTGCACACCAAACAGCAGAACCACACTTTTCAAAACAGATGTTACATTGGCTTTAAATTTAAAATGTGAGTGAAATGCATTAAGATATCCCAAACAGGTATCATCCAACTCCTACATTATGTGCCAGTGTGCCCAGATGTTGATCCAAAAGAGCTTTAGAAAATATGCTACATCAGCCCCAAAACTAATGTAATATCCTCATATCCAATATATGCAGAATTTCTAAGGATACTATATGGGCTTCCCTGATGGCTCATAATAAAGAATCTGCCTGCAGTGCAGGAGACCCGGATTCAACCCCCAGGTCAGGATAATCCCCGGGAGAAGGGAATGGCAACCCACTCCAGTATTCTTGCCTGGAGAGTTCCACAGACACAGGATCCTGGTGGTACAGTCCGTGGTGTCACAAAGAGCTGGACACAACTGAGCAACTAACACATACAGACACACACAAGGATGCTATGTACCTAAAATCTTGATGTAAAAGAATATTATGCTTTAAAGTTTTGAATGTTCAAATTTTAATAGTGTTTTGAAATATGCCTTTTGTTACACAGAACATATACTGTTGACCTTCCTAATCAACCTATCTGACATATAGGTCAGACACAGGATTCTTTCTTTACTGAGTATCTATTATATACCAAGACCTTTATATTCTTATACCAATTTTCTTAATCCTATTTTACAGCCGAGGAAGTAGTCCTGATATGGTTGAAGTTTCCAACTATAGAACGGGACAAGAGCTTCAGTTTATAACCACTACACAAGTTACATTCTCATCCAATGAAAATACTGAAGGTCTTAGAAAATCCTTAACTACTAACAAAACTTTTGCATGTCATTTTGCAATGGCAGTGAAAATGAATCCACCATATCCACTCTAAAGTTTTACACATTACATTACTGTGTTTACATTTTAATTATTCTGACAGTACTTCTTAGAGAGCCAAAGACAATATCTACAGTCTAGGCTTTGTGCATGACTTGTATTATAACCTTAGGTAAGTGTTTCAGGTATAGAATGGGTGATTTCTAAAAGCAGCATGGGCTTGAGTAAGATAAAACTTGACTTCAATGTTGACAATGTCCCTCAACAATGTGACCTTGATCGAGGTCCTTTGCATACACATTTATGTATGCATGCACATAAATGTATATATTTATGTTTCTAGCTAGGGTAAGAGTTAGAACTACAAGCTGTTGATAGCACCCATCTCATAAAGCAGTCATATTAGATGATGCATATAAGGTGCTTAACACCATGTTAGACAAATATCAGCTATTACTATTATGTTATTATATAACAATAGGAACAATGTGGGGAGAGACACCATGCAATGGACTTTTCAAACATCTTATTTTTCATTCCTCACAAACTTGCAGTGAGGAATGCAACATCTTGCCCATGGGTACACAGCTAGTAACTGGCAGTTGAACTGAAGGCTGTCTGTCTCCAAAACAGAACTCAACAGGCTCCTTAGTCTGGCAATGGCAAGAAATAAACCTGCCCTGAAATAATTAAACGAGATGATGTTTTCTTTGCATTGTTTGTTTAAGAAGGCCTTCTTATCTCTCCTTGCTATTCTCTGGAAATCTACATTCAGTTGGATATAGCTTTCCCTTTCAGTTGGGTATATCTTCCCTTTCTCCATTTCATTCAAGAATGGGCATGATAGAGGACAGAAATAGTAAGGACCTGACAGAAGCAGAAGAGATTAAAAAGAGTTGGCAAGAATGATGAATGATACAAAAGAAGAATGATACAAAAAAGTCTTAATGACTTGGATAACCCTTTCACATGCTAACAAGGTTATGCTCAAAATCCTCAAGCTAGGCTTCAGCCATACATGAACTGAGAACTTCCAGACGTTCCAAGCTAGGTTTAGAAAAGGCAGAGGAACCAGAGATCAAATTGCCAACATTAGGTGGATCATGGAGAAAGCAAAGGAATTCCAGAAAAACTATTTCTGCTTCATTGACTATGCTAAGCCTTTGATTATGTTGTTATTGTTCAGTCACTAAGTCATGTCTGACTCTTTGTGACCCCATGGACTGCAGCATGCCAGGCTTCCCTGTCATTCACCACCTCCCAGAGCTTGCTCAAACTCATGTCCATTAAGTCAGTGATGCCATCCAACCATCTCACCCTCTGTTGTCTCCTTCTCATCTCACCCTCAATCTTTCCCAGCATCAGGGTCTTTTCCAATGAGTCGGCTTTTCACATCAGGTGGCCAAAGTACTGGAGCTTCAGCTTTAGCATCCATCCTTCCAATGAATATTCATGGTTGATTTCCTTTAGGATTGATTGGTTTGATCTTGACTTCTTTGATCGTGTAGATCACAACAAATTGTGAAAAATTCTTAAAGAGACAGGAGTACTAGACTATCTTATCTGTCTCCTGAGAAATGTGTATGCTGGTTAAGAAGCAACAGTTAGAACTGGACATTGAACAACTGACTGGTTCAAAATTGGGGAAGGAGTATGACAAGGCTACATATTGTCATCCTGCTTATTTGACTTGCGTGCAGAGTAAATCATGTAAACTGCCAGACTGGATGAATCACAAGTTGGAATCAAGATTGCCAGGGGAAATGCAACAACCTCGGATATGTAGGTGATACCACTCTAATGGCAGAAACTGAAAAGGAACTAAAGAGTCTCTTGATAAGGCTGAAGGAGGAGATTGAAAAGGTGGCTTGAAATTCAACACTTGAAAAACTAAGCTCCCATCTTTCCGTGCCGCCAGAATGGTGTGCATGAATGTCCTGGCTGATGCTCTCAAGAGCATCAACAATGCCGAAAAGAGAGGCAAACGCCAGGTCCTTATTCGGCCGTGCTCCAAGGTCATCGTCAGGTTTCTAACAGTGATGATTAAGCATGGTTACATTGGCGAATTTGAAATCATTGATGATCACAGGGCTGGGAAAATTGTTGTGAACCTCACAGGCAGGCTAAATAAGTGTGGAGTGATCAGCCCCAGATTTGATGTGCAACTCAAAGATCTAGAAAAATGGCAAAATAACCTGTTCCCATCCCGTCAGTTTGGTTTCATTGTACTGACAACCTCAGTTGGTATCATGGACCATGAAGAAGCAAGACGAAAACATACAGGAGGGAAAATCCTTGGATTCTTTTTCTAGGGATGTAATACGTACAAATACAATGCCTTAGAGGGGGAAAAAAAAAACTAAGCTCATGGCATACAGTTCCATTACCTAATGGCAAATAGAAGGGGAAAAAAGGGAAGCAATGACAGATTTTATTTTCTTGGGCTCCAAAATCACTGTGCATGGTGACTGCAGCCATGAAATTAAAAGATATTTGCTCCTTGGAAGAAAAGCTATGACCAACCTAGACAGCATATTAAAAAGCAGAACATCTCTTTGCTGACAAAGGTGAGTAGAGTCAAAGCTTTGGTTTTTTTCAGTAGTCATGTATGCATGTGACAATTGGGCCATAAAGACTAGCACTGAAGAATCAATGCTTTTGAACTGTGGTGCTGGAGAAGACTCATGAGAGTCCCTTGGATTACAAGGAGGTCAAACCAGACAATCCTAAAGGAAATCAATCTTGATTATTCATTGGAAGGACTGAAACTCAAATACTTTGGCCACATGATGTGAAGAGCCGGCTCACTGGAAAAGGCCCTGAGGCTGATAAAGACTGAAGGCAAAAGGAAAAGAGTGATAAAGGATGAGATGGTTAGATGGCATCACTAATTCATTGAACATGAATTTGAGCAAACTCCAGGAGATAGTGAAGGACAGGGAAGCCTGGCATGTTGCAGACTATGGGGCCACAAAGAATCAGACATGACGTAGCTAATGAATGATAAGTGATAGTTTCCTGGTACATCTGTCTGTCAAAAGATGGGTGGCAGGCCGTATGATGACCAAAATTCCTTCCATACTAAAATTCTTTGTTTTGTGAGGCTTTAACCCACTGAAGTCTGACTTGGGCATTGTGAGGATTTGGCTGGAGAACCTCAGAGACACTGCCAAGATGGCAGCAGTCACAGAAGTTGTGGGGACACAGCTCTTCCAATGTCTGTTCCATTCTGAAAATCTCTACCTTGACCAGGTTTTAATGACATATTTTAGAGATTGATTCGCAAATGAATTGGTCCCTCTGTGCATCCTACTGCAGGCCCATTTTCTATTAACCAGCTTCCAGGGATGACTGGCAAAAGGTAGGCCATACTGGGGGTGTGCTACAGATTGGCAGCTCCTGAGCATGATGAGTCATTTGCATGAGGGGTCTTGAAAAGCCTGACCTTGTTTGAATGCTTCACAGGCACAAGGACACATAAGCCAGCTCTTTATTGCAAAGGAGTTCAGCATGTGCCACACCCCCACATTTACCACCACAGGTAGCAAGTTAGCTGGGAAAGATGACAGGATTCAGCATCACCTTTCACCATCACAGGAAAGACAAGACTTATCTTACATCTGAAAAGAATATGGATTTTCCAAAATTGGGGAGAGCAGGGAGACTTTTCTGGTGGAATAGCCCAATCCTAGTAGGGCATGCCTCTTTGGTTCTCCTGCCCATGTTCTCAACCCATCTCAAAGTGTCCATGTGAAATGAAAGCTTAACAAGGCAGCAGGAGGGCCTTGTGGCTCTATGTAGTTTCTGGAGCTTAGGGGAAACATCAACAAGTGACTAGTCTGGTCTAGACCAGATTAATTTGGATTTAAGCTTTTTAAGGCTCTGTCCAGGTGATTAAACCTACTAATACATTTAAAGAAAAGGCTGATTCATTTAATTTAGAGAAATGCAGTCACACATGTGGATGTTCCTAAATCTTACAAGCTATCTATGTTGCTCAGGTGTGCATATTTCTGGACATGCTAAATGACAGTCATAGTTGCCAGTCTATATATCACTTACCTTTTAACTATGTTCCAATCTTTATCTAATTTAAATCCTTGAAAGAATTCTACATCAGTAAAATTCCATCCATTTTACAAAGGATAAACACAGATTCAAAGAGGGTAAGACATTTGTTCAAGTTGTATAGCTAATTGGAGTAGCCTTTGTAGGTACTCAAGTCAGACCTGTGTTACTATAGAATATGTGCTTTTAACAGTGTGCTAATATTTATCAAAATTTGAAAGCTCCCAGGCTTTCAGGAAAGAAAACAAAGTTACCTGTTGAGCAAGAGTACGATGGTGAGCAAGTTTTATTTGTTTCATATGGGGTGGTAGGCTTGGTTTCTGCAGCCTGCGTTGGGGAAGATAAACAAGGTACTGAAATGATAAGAATGGAAGAATGTTGTTCAATTCATGGAGGAAAATTTCCAACTCCAGCAAAAAATAGCAAACAAAACTAAAATTAGGAATTACCCTTTAACTCTTTCTTAGAGAAATATTCAAGGATGCCCTTGAGACATTACCCTGCCATTTATGTATTTCATTATCATGAATAAATATTACCTAGATAATGATCTGAAGAGCTTATCAATAGACAGAATCATTTCTCCTTTTATACTCTTAGTATCCTCTTAAAACCTATCAACAGAGCATCTTATATAGGACACTCAATTAAGCTTTTATTCATACCAAACTTTTATTCATACTAATGACATTTCAGTTCTGTGGAGCATGGCCTTGGGGCTGGCACTAATTCACCTTGTTCACAACAACCCTGATCTTGATTTGCTGACCTCATTAAAGTTTCTAATTATCCATCTACATCTTTCCAGGGAGATGTACACATTGACCAGCACAGAAAACATACTGAGATTATTCAATTTCTTGAAGTCACTTTATGGAGACAGTACTGTCCACTGTCTGAGTCTTGGTAATAAGCCTCAAAGCAATGTTCCTGGTACCCTGGCTCCTTCTGCAGTTGTGTTCTGGTCAGTCCTTTCATAAGACTGATTTCCTATGTTATCTGACTCATCTTCTATTTCTCACCAGAAAGCTTTCCTGAGAATTCTCAGGGCTATGTTTCCTTTTTCCTTTCCTGAAATCTCTCCTTTATTTTCTATCAAACATCTCACCTGACCTGCAGAGTTGACCAGTTGCCTCTTAATAAGATTTCTACATCCCTTCCTCTGAGAGCATCACAGAACTTTAGAGCAAGGCAGTGGCACTGGCTGAGCAAGAGTTCCCAAACCTAGACTTTCCCTATTGCCTCTCATTGGTCTTCTTTCCACTTTCTCACCATGGACTTCACATTTCAGCATTACCTGTTCTCTTGTTCTGAGCTATCTTTTGTTTTCTGTTAAAATTTTTGTTTTTATGGGATTTTTTTGGTCACTGTTGTTGATGGTAGATTTCTTTTTTTTTTTTTTTGGTTTTGCTTTTGTCTAATGCTCAAATTTGTAGCAGGATATGGCTCTCTTCAGGAATTAAGAACAGGACAATAAAAGAAAATCAAATGATCACAGTCTTCATTCAACTTAAATCTGTGCAGAAGACCTGTTGTTCTTAACTTCTTTCTGTAGTTTTGGTCCTTGTGGGCATTTTCCTGTTCTCCTGTTCTCCTAGGACCTTACTTCCAATCAGTTCAGGAGTATTCTAGGCAACTAGCATGGACAGGGGCGAGGAGGACAGAGAGGGAATGAATGCAAATACAAATGCCCCTGCTACAGATCTGTTCCAGTGCTAACATCCTTTCTATACTGTAAAGTTCAACTCTAAACTCAAACTCACTAGGAAGCTATCAAGACATGTATAAGACTCAACTAATACTCCCTCTAGGAGGTCACATGAACATATGCACCAACACTTTCCTTTTGAACTTCTGCTTTAAACAAAGGCCATAACTTACACATGCCCTCAAAACAGGAGCTCTATTCCAGCCACCTCAGCAGGCACAAACTATTAAGCTAAATCAATGTTGAAAAAGTCAACAGATGCTCTAGTGTATTTTTCTTGCAAACTTTTATGGCTGTAAAAATCCCACTTTCAACCTAAAGACCTCTTTCCAAATTCAACTTGAAAATCCTTCAGATCCCTCCTCACTGAATACACACATGGATCAACAGGGGTGAAGGGAAATCAATGTGTTCCCTCAGATATTTTGGCTAAGAGTTTGTGATATTTCTGTTACTCTTCAGTTCCAGAGCCACTTCAAAGTGCCAAAGGGTTGTGGAGGCTTTGAGAATCTCCATATAAAAGTTATCTTTTTAATCCTAAAAAGAGAAACTTTGAACCCAAACATGTCCTCAGAAGGAGAAGTTATTTCCCCACCTATAATTCAAAAATATTCTCCATTTATATTAAACCTAAACTATTATCTAACAGAAATTTGAAGTATGAACACTGTAGCCTGAATTGAAAAAAACAAATATATGCATTTTAAATTGCATAATACTTAAATCTGATATTTACTTTGTCATCAGTATAAATGGCATTTCTCTGATACATGAACAAAGGCGGTTAGAAGCAAAATGTGTAAGTCACTGACACCCTGAAAAAAGGAGAGTAATTGTATGAAAACTTTTCCAGTGAGGATGTCAGATCAGAACAAACTCATCCAAACATAAAGTCTATGTTCAGTATAGAATGCAGCAAAGGCCAACATTCAAATTAATGGGCACAATCTAGACTCAACCATTTTCTATTCATATGACTGAACAGAAACAACAATGAACCCAGACTCTGTGCCTCAGTCCTCAGGAATATAAAGTAGGATTGAATCACACTGACAATGGGTAGGGTTGTCATAAAAATTAAGTGGCTTAATAGTTGTAAATCAGTTAGCATGTTTCCTGACACAGGAAATAGAGTAAGCATTAACTTCACTGAAATCTTATCCTCATGTGTTGGGTTAGGCTTCAGAATGGATTAAAAGGTCTCTATTCAGAGCTCCTTGAAAGGGCAGAATCTCATTCACCAGGACCTGTTCTGACATCCTCCTCTCCTTTAAATCTCCTCTCCTTTAAAGCCTTCTAGGATCAGAGGCACATCTGTTTACCTGGCTGGAAGTCCTCTGTGGGTGTTGCCATTGGAAGAGCAGAGGTAGGAGCCTTCGCTGTCGGTGGAACAGGGGTCGTTGTCATGATTGTTGAAGTAGTGGTGGTAGTTGTTACTGGAGTCGTAGTGGTAGTCGTTTTTGGAATAGTGGTGGTTGTCATTGGAGTACTGGTCATGGTGGCTGTTGGAATAGTAGTTTTTGTTTGATTAGTTTCGGTCGTTGTTGGAATAATAGCCTTGGTTGTTTCTCTTCGAGGTGTAGTAGTCATGGTCATTTTTCTGTGAGTAATGGTGGTTCCTGTTCTTTGAGTAGTGGTAGTGGTGGTAGTTGTTGGAGTAGTGGTTGTTGTGGTTGTTGTAGTTGTAGTTGGAGCTAGAAATGAACATGAAAGCAAGGATTGAATAAGCTGCAGGTAACAAGAGCAGTGTGCTGGGCCTGTGCAACAACATGACCAAGGAGACTGTCCCCAGGTAGTACTCAGTATTTATTTCCCATGAACTCCAAATTCTCATCATTGGTCAGCTAAAATCTGTGACAAGAAGGGAGTGAAGACATGGTCACAGCAAGGAAACAGCTGCATTGAAAGGATGAAATTTCAGAAGGTGCTGAAAGAAAAAAAACTGACATACGGGATTTGTATTGAAGCACTTTGTAAAGACTAGTTGTGCATACCAAATCTATGTATCTTCAAAAACATCTGTGAGAAAGAGAAAATGTCTAGAACCTGAAACCATCTTTACCCTCTCAGTGGTGTACACCGAGGACCTAAATAGTAGTTCCTGAGAACCAAAATATTTACCAGATAAACAGCATTCAGTTTGGTTAGTCTTAGGGGTACTCTCCCAACAGAACCATATCTTAAATGCAGATTACTTTAAACCATTCACATATACTCAATAACACAAATGCATTTTGAATCTGGTTAGAAGAGAGACTAGATATTTTAAAGTTCCTTTCTACCTAAGAGATAATAACAGTAGGTAATAACTTTGACTCTTTCCAGAGTCTGAAATGGTATAGGATTCCAAACCACTTACTGAAGTCCTCAGAGTTACCCAGAGAAAGAACTGGAACTAGAATTAAGCCAAAACACAGTGCCTGATACAAAAGCAGAAATTGTAGGGTTGAATAAAAAATAAGTACTTTTTTTTCTTACCAGGCATCTTTTTGCACAGAAGTATTCTTAAATTTCAACTCTACTAACTATGAATTGGAACCTCAAGTCACTTAAATAGGGGAAAATTGGTGTGAAAACTATTTTGAGGGATTCAAGCCAACTTAATTTGCACACTAGCTAATTTTTGCCTTAAAAAAGAAAAATGTTTTCAATAGGTATTTGTGAGTCCTATTATGTATAAGGCATTAGTAAATATTTTAGGCTTTGGGGGGTCCTGAGATCTTGGTGGTAATTGCTCTAATATGTCAGTGTGAAAACCACCATAGACACAATATAAACAAATGGATGTGGCTATGTTCCAATAAAACTTTATTTGTAAAGCTGTTGGTGAGCCTGTTTTATAATCTGACCTGACCCTGGAGCTAGAGTTTGCTGACTCTGGTCTAACAGTGTAGTCAGAGGTTTTGACGAAAAGAGCAATCTCAATCCCTTCCGTTCAGTCTGAAATCAAATCTAGACAAAAAAAGGAAGTAAGCAAAAAATCTGATAAAGGACTGTAACAAGGAGGAAATTGAATTGGCTTGTTTAACTATGTCGCTTCCTTGGTTGTAAATATTTCCTGAGGAAGAAGCTAGGAAGCTAAGGGTAGAAGAAGATGCTGAGGAACAGCGTTAACAGAAGTTTGGAAAGTAAGCTCATTCTGTGAAAAGTGCAAGAAAACTTAAGCAAAGAATTGGATTGGAGATGGAGTCACTTTGGCTCAGTTATAGACCAGTTTCCTGCTGTACAAGGCAATGACTTTAAATATTCATCTATTAAAGAATATCTAAACATTATAAAAGTCCCCTACTAATTTTTTTCTGTATCATTGAAAAAATATTCAGCCAGACAAATCATAGAATTTTACAACTCTAAAAATAATCTCTTCTCCATATGCTACCTCCTTAACTATGTCTCTAGCACCAGCCTATTTTCCTTAAATTACCTCCTAGATGTACTTTCCTCAGAGTCAGCTATTTACTGTATCAAACTTGACCTTATTTTACTTTCCTTCAAGGACACAAGCCAAGTACAAAAGATGGGAGATTGTAATGTAATATCAAGCTCATTTAAATTAAACAAGAGACATAGCTCAAGAAGGCTAGGGGCATTGGGTTCTGTTGTCAATGGAAGATCTTAGTGGGAGAACATTTATTAGGAAAGAGCACCAGAAACTAGGAAATCCTGAAGAACTTGATCCTTTCATCAAACAGTAAGGAAAACTAGAATGTCTGCCTCAAGATGGAAAAATGTAAACTTCCTAGTTTCTTGAATTTCACAAAATTTTTAAAAGCCACAAGTCAACAGCTATTGAGATGCAAATGTTCTCATAGAGCAATAAGGCTATTTTAAATTTAAAACTAGTGATTTAACAATAAGGTGTGAAACCTGTTTCAAAAAATCCAAGACAGAGCAGAGGGAAGGGGTGAAACTATATAGGCTCTTACATTGTGGCTCAGCTGGTAAAGAATCCGCCTGCAATGTGGGAGACCTGGGTTTGATCCCTGAGTTGGGAAGATCCCCTGGAGAAGGGAAAGGCTACCCACTCCAGTAGAGCGGCGGCTGCGCAGCGCTGGAGTGACTTCGAGGAGACACGCCACTTCCAAGGGCAGAGAAGTCCCAGCAAGATGGTGGGTGCTGGAGCAGCAGCTGCATGGCACTGGAACGACTTTGAGGAGATACCCCATGTTCAAGGGCAAAGGATAAGCCCGAGCAAGATGGTAGGAGGGGTGAAATCTCATTTAGAATCAAACCCCATACCTGCCAGAGATGCTCAGAGGGCTCAAACAAACCTTGTGTGCACCAGGACCCAGAGACCCTACAGAAACTGAGACAAAACTGTGTCTGAGTGTCTCCTACAGAGGTAAGGGTCAGCAGTGGACTGCCGCAGGGGCAGGGACTCTGGGGGCAGCAGACTTGGGTATGGCATAAGCCCTCTTGGAGGAGGTCGCCATTAACCCCACCATAGAGCTGCCAGAACTTACACAGGACTGGGAAATAGACTGTTGTTTGGAGGGCCCACACAGAACCTTGTGCACACCAGGACCCAGGAGAAAGGAGCAGTGAGCCCACAAGAGACTGACCCAGACTTGCCTGTGAGCGTCCAGGAGTCTCCAGGGGAGGCGTGGGTTGGCAGTGGCCTGCTGCAGGCTTGGGGGCACTGGGCAGAGCAGTGCGTGCACGGGACCTTTTGAAGGAGGTCACCATTATCTTCATTACCTCCACCTAGTTTGCCCCAGGTTATTAACAGGGAGGGAACACAGCCCCACAACATCAACAGAAAATTGGATTAAAGATTTACGGAACATGGCCTCGCCCATCAGAACAAGACCCAGTTTCCACCTCAGTCAGTCTCTCCCATCAGGAAGCTTCCATAAGCCTCTTAGCCTTCTCCATCAGAGGGCAGGCAGACTGAAAACCACAAAACCACCATCACAGAAAATTAACCAATCTGATCACATGGACCACAACCTTATCTAACTCAATGAAACTATGAGCCATGCCATGTAGGGCCACCCAAGATGGACGGGTCATGATGGAGACTTCTGACAAAACGTGATCCACTGGAGGAGGGAATGGCAAACCACTTCAGTATTCTTTCCATGAGAACCCCATGAACAGAATGAAAAGGCAAAAAGATAAGACACTTAAAGAGGAATTCCCCAGGTCAGTAGGTGCCCAATATGCTACTGGAGAAAGTGGAGAAATAGCTCCAGAAAGAATGAAGAGATGGAGCCAAAGCAAAAACAACACCCAGCTGTGGATGTGACTGGTGATGGAAGTAAAGTCTGATGCTGTAAATAGCAATATTGCATAGGAACCTGGAAAGATAGGTCCATGAATCAAGGCAAATTAGAAGTGGTCAAACAGGAGATGGCACAAGTGAACATCAACATTTTAGGAATCAGTGAACTAAAATGGACTACAATGGGTGAATTTAACTCAGATGACCATTGTATCTACTACTGTGGGCAGAAATCCCTTAGAAGAAATGGAGTAGCCATCATAGTCAACAACCGAGTCCAAAATGCAGTACTTGGATGCAATTCAAAAACAACAGAATGATCTCTGTTATTTCCAAAGCAAACCATTCAATATCACAGTAATCCAAGTCTATGCCCTGACCAGTAATGCTGAAGAAGGTGAAGTTGAATGGTTCTATGAAATTTGACAAGACCTTCTAGACCTAACACCCCCAAAAGATGTCCTTTTCATTATAGGGGACTGGAATGCAAAAGTAGGAAGTCAAGAAATACCTGGAATAACAGGCAAATTTGGCCTTGGAATACAGAATTAAGCAGGGCAAAAGCTAATTGAGTTTTGCCAAGAGAATGCACTGGTCATAGCAAACACCCTCTTCCAACAACACAAGAGAAGACTCTACACATGGACATCACCAGATGGTCAATACTGAAATCAGATTGATTATATTCTTGCAGCCAAAGATGGAGAAACTCTATACAGTTGGCAAAAACAAGACTGGGAGCTGACTGTGGCTCAGATCATGAACTCCTTATTGCCAAGTTAAGATTTAAAATGAATAAATTAAGGAAAACAACTAGACCATTCAGGTATGACCTAAATCAAATCCTTATGATTATACAGTGGCAGTGAGAAATAGATTCAAGGGATTAGATCTGATAGACAGAGTGCCTGAAGAACTATGGATGGAAGTTTGTGACATTATACAGGAGGCAGGGATCAAGACCATTCTGAAGGGAAAAAAATTCAAAAAGGTAAAATGATTGTCTTAGGAGACCTTACAAATAGCTGAGAAAAGAAGAGAAGCAAAAAGCAAAGGAGAAAAGGAAAGATATACCCATTTGAATTCACAGTTCCAAAGAATAGCAAGGAGAGATAAGAAAGCCTTCCTCCGTGATCAAAGCAAAGAAATAGAGGCAAACAATAGAATAGGAAAGACTAGAGATCTCTTCAAGTAAAGTAGAGATACCAAGGGAACATTTCATGCAAAGATGGGCACAATAAAGGACAGAAATGGTATGGACCTAACAGAAGAAGAAGATATTAAGAAGAGATGGCAAGAATACACAGAATATACGAAAAAGATCTTCATGACCCAGATAACCACGATGGTATGATCACTCACCTAGAGCCAGACATATGGAATGCGAAGTCAAGTGGGCCTTAGGAAGCATCACTGCAAACAAAGCTAGTGGAGGTGATAGAATTCCAGTTGAGCTATTTCGAATCCAAAAGGTGATTCTGTGAAAGTGCTGCACTCAACATGCCAGCAAATTTGGAAAATACAGCAGTGTCCACAGGACTGGAAAAGGTCAGTTTTCATTCCAATCCCAAAGAAAGGCAATGCCAAAGAATGCCCAAACTCAATGCACAATTGCACTCATCTCACACACTCGTAAAGTAACGCTCAAAATTCTCCAAGCCAGGCTTCAACAGTACATGAACTGTGAACTTCCAGATGTTCAAGCCGGATTTAGAAAAGGCAGAGGAACAAGAGATCAAATTGCCAACATCCTTTGGATCATCAAAAAAGCAAGAGAGTTCCAGAAAAACATCTAAAGCCGTTCTTCAGGAGCTCTAGTTGCTTAATGAAAATGCATTCACTGTTCCACATTGAGGTATAGTGAACATTTCTATGGAGCTAAATTTATTCCACTTGAAGAACTGCCCTTTTCTCTAGATCATATCTTAAAAGAATTTTTAAATGTTCTTTCTTAACATTTTAAGACTTACAGAGAATTTCACATATATAAAATAGATATTTTGAAAACAGTCAACACAGTCTTATTGTATATACATTGTTCAGTTCAGTTCAGTCGCTCAGTCGTGTCCAACTCTTTGCCACCCCATGGCAAAGCTGTTCTGCTTTTACAGAACAGCTACTGTGCCAAAGTCTTTGACTGTGTGGATCACAATAAGCTGTGAAAAATTCTTCAAGAGTTGGGAATACCAGACCACCTTACCTGCCTACTGAGAAATCTATATGCAGGTCAGGAAGCAACAGTTAGAACAGGACATGAAAAGGCAGACTGGTTCCAAATAGGAAAAGGAGTAGGTCAAGGTTGTATATTGTTACCCTGTTTATTTAATTTATATGCAGAGTACATCATGAGAAATGCTGGGCTGGATGAAGCACAAGCTGGAATCAAGATTGCTGGGAGAAATATTAATAACCTCAGATATGCAGATAACACCACCCTTATGGCAGAAAGCGAAGAAGAACTAAAGAGCCTCTTGATGAAATTGAAAGAGGAGAGTGAAAAAGTTGTCTTAAAACTCAACATTCAGAAAACTAAGATCAAGGCATCCGATCCCATAACTTCATGGCAAATAGATGGGGAAACAGTGGAAACAGTGGCAGACTTTATTTTGGGGGGCTCCAAAATCACTGCAGATGGTGACTGCAGTCATTCATGAAATTACAAGACGCTTGCTCCTTGGAAGAAAATTTATGACCAACCAAGACAGCATATTAAAAAGCAGAGACATTACTTTGCCAACAAAGATCTGTCTAGTCAAAGCTATGGTTTTTCCAGTAGTCATGTATGGATATGAGAGTTGGACTAATAAGAAAGCTGAGCACTGAAGAATTGATGCTTTTGAACTGTGGTATTGGCAAAGACTCTAGAGAATCCCTTGGACTTCAAGGAGATCCAACCAGTCCATCCTAAAAGAAATCAATCCTGAATATTCATTGGAAGGACTGATGCTGGAGCTGAAACTTCAATACTTTGGCCACCTGATGCGAAGAGCTGATTCATTTGAAAAGACCCTGATGCTGGGAAGTATTGAAGGTGGGAGGAAAAGGGGACGACAGAGGATGAGATGGTTGGATGGCATCACCTAGTCAATGGACAGGAGTTTGAGTAAACTCCTATAGTTGGTGTTAAACAGGGAGGCCTGGCGTGCTGCAGTCCATGGGGTGGCAAAGAGTTGGACACGACTGAGCGACTGAACTGAACTGAACAATGTATATACAATAAGACTGTGTTGACTGTTTTCAAAATATCTATTTTATATATGTGAAATTCTCTGTAAGTCTTAAAATGTTAAGAAAGAACATTTAAAAATTCTTTTAAGATATGATCTAGAGAAAAGGGCAGTTCTTCAAGTGGAATAAATTTAGCTCCATAGAAATGTTCACTATACCTCAATGTGGAACAGTGAATGCATTTTCATTAAGCAACTAGAGCTCCTGAAGAACGGCTTTAGGAGACGCTGACTAGAAAGGTCCTCTAGCCTATGATCCTGAATCAAGATTAGTCTTAATATTTCACTCCACACAAATACAAGTTATTCTACTGAAGATTTATTAGAAAACAAAACTATAAGAACCTCCTGTTTCTCTATTAAAGGAAGAGGGAGTTAATATCAAACAGAAAACTCTTATCTCTGGGAACCTACAGAAAGTGATCAAAGGAAGTAGGAACACAAACTCACCTGGCCTTATACTCAACTCTTGAATGATTTTTATATCATTGAACCACCCTCTTTTCTCAATACGGCAGCAATACAAGCCACTGTCAGATGGGACAGCATTCTCTATGGTCAAAGACAAATCCCTTTCACCAATATTTCCTTTTAGTTGATAACGTCTGTCCTTCTGAAAACTGACTTTGTATCCATCAGTCCAGATGATGTTACTTCCGCAGCTCAGCAAAGAACATGCCCCTCGGCCCCAGCATGCGGTTGTGATTTCTCCAGTATATGAGCAGGGTAGCCTGACAGACTGACCCTTTACTCCAGTCACTCGATGGTAAGAGGTTACACCATCTGTAAATAAAGAGAAACCAGAGCATTGAGAACATGCGGTCTCAATATTTTAATTTTAATAAGTTTAATTTTTTTCATATAGCTTATTTGGTTTGAAATTATGTGACTGTATCTTGAGTTTTTAGAATTTAGTATAAGCAAATTTCCATGTTAACATGTTCTTCAGCAGCATCACTATTTACTAGACGTGATTGAAGATGAAAGATCATAGAAACATTTTTCTTGCTTGATGAAAACATCCTATACTTCACAATAGGACAGATTTTCTAGAGAAATATCAGGATAAAACTCAAACATATGTTCAGCCTTTTTGGTGAATATGATCAAACTTTTCTCCAAAAGATTTGATTGAAACAAATGACATCTAGTAATGTAAGAGTATGTGGATATTCATCCTGTATTTGACAGGTATCTGTTTATTAAATATGCAAAACACACTGGTGGCTTTTCCTTTCTCCTAGATTTAATCACTGTCTTAACTAAAATCTGGTTTAAAAACTCTATTGCATTCAAAGTTTTGATTTTCAGTTTTTATTTGAATTTTCCAATGGCCATTGAACATAGTCACTTCATAATACCCTCTCTTATTTAAATTTTAAAAAACAGGTCTAATATTTCATTAAAAATCATTGACTACAGGGCAGAAGTCTTGTAAACTCTTTAGAAGTCAGTTTTTAGGAAAATGGGTTTATAATACTTTCAGGAGAAATTGAGTCTTATACGCTTTAGGGTCATCCCAAAATATTCAAGCAAGTATCCTTCTTGAGCTATGTACAATGAATCACAGTCCACTTACTGAAGCAAAACCAAAAAATTGGAGAATATTCAGTAAAATACTAAATTTTGCCTCTTAGAAACAAACAGGCAGGAAAAGTCTCACCTGTGGCAGTGGCTTAAAAACCCTGCATTGGCAAAAAGTTCCTAAAAGAAATATGAGATTTAGCAGCTAATCACAGTCAGGACTTCCCTGGTGGCTCAGATGGTAAAAAAAGCGTCTGCCTACAATGTGGGAGACCTGGGTTCAATCCCTGGGTCAGGAAGATCCCCTGGAGAAGGCGATGGCACCCCACTCCAGTACTCTTGCCTGGAAAATCCCATGGATGGATGGAGGAGCCTGGTAGGCTACAGTCCATGGGGTTGCAAAGAGTCCAACACGACTGAGCAACTTCACTTTCACTTTTCATAGTTAGGACTAGGCTGAATCTGGGAAGTGCGTTGGGAATAAGACACTCATTGTTATATAGTATAAGAGTATTTTCTTCACTGGAATTCTGATAATATTCAATTTTGCTTAATATCATTTTGGGATCACACAGCTAATACATATTGATTTTAAAAGTTTGTTATAGAAGTATAATTTTAAATTGCACTTTTACTCATATTCCACCTCTAAAGATTGTTTTTAAATTTTAGGATATATCTATCACTAATTTTCTCCCTTCTCTCATAGAATGTTTTGAATTAAAATATTTTATCTATTAAAAAAAAATTCCCATATAGCACAGATGGGGAATCTTAGTTCCCCAGTGAGGGATGGAACCCACACGCACTACATTGGAAGCATGGAGTCTTAAGCCACTGGAAAAGAGGGAAGGTAAAATATTTTCTTTTTAAAGAAATGGTTGCATATGGTTAAAAAAAATCAAAAAGCACAGAATGGTACAATAAAGGACTCGTCTCCTTCCCATCCATCCCCATTTCTTCTTCCCATTCGCTTCCATTCCATAACAATGGTTACTGTTTACTACATACACATGAGTAGCTCATGCATACTCATGAACAACACAAATGGCAGCATATGCACTGTATCATGCCTTGTTCATCTAGCTCTAGATTTTATAATTCTTAGTGTTTAAGCAATTTCTTTGGCTTAAGGTTTCAGCCTTGTTCTTTGCTCACTAGTTGACCCCGTTATTTTTAAACAATGCCCTAGAAATCTACCCTGCTTGACCATACCTACATACCCTCTACATTCCCCCATCCTCAGGGCTTCCAAAGCACAGCCCACCTGTTCACCTACCTGTCAGAAGGAGTAGGAGGCCCAGGATGGCTACCCAAGGGTGCATGATGCTACTGGCCTGAAGGAGAGTGAAGGCTGTCTGGTTTGTACGCTCCCAGGCAGATGGTATCAGATTGGACACCACTAGGTGCCTTTCCAGGGGTTCCAAATAGCTCAGGTTCCTTATGCCTCAGCACAGAAACAATTGAGCCAGAGCCTGAGGGATGATAGATGAGAAGTGATCCATTAAAATAGGATGCTTGTAAGACTTACAAGGAGACAGGTGACCACTGTGCTGCCTCAAGGACTTTGGGTTACATTTGTATAACCGAAGGAAGAAAGAGAGGGGAGAAGACCAGCTTCCTTTTCACTGCTAGTCTTCTTGGATCGGAGAATGTTTGATCCTGGATGGTGCATCCGGCACTGTCATGGCACTATGGAAAAATTATTCCAGGTCTCAGGACAATGACGGTTGTTCAGTTTGAAATGTCACATATCCAACTCTGGCAAATGTTTTAATCTCTACAAATATCGGTTTCTTCTCCTTTATTATGAATGTAATAATAGAATCACCCCAAACATCTGCACAAGGGTTCACAATAAGATAATGCTCTGAAAGCATCAAACGCAGTCCTTTCCTATAATAAGCACCCAGTAACTATTGTTTATTATCAACAACTCCAAGAATAATATTGATAGTCCGGAATGCCCCCCTATGAGATGTTACATACAAAAGCTTCTGTATAGTGGCAAGTCCCTATTCAGCACTTATACTGTATCATCACAGTAATGATTATTTGATCAGAGGGAGGTGCCAGTCATCAGACACCAATCCCCACCAAGGCATCTGTAGATCCACCCAGCCCCACATTTCCAACTTCCTGTTAGACGTCACCCAGGGGCACTTCAAACTCAAGATCACCCAAATATTTTTCATTCTTCCTTCTGGGGTTCCTTTACCAGTGAAACCATCACATCACCTACAATCCCAAGTGCAGAGAATCAGTCATCCTTCCTTCTTACTCCAGTCACCAGCTCATCTCAATTCCAAGTCCTAATGGCTCTGGCTCTGTCCCTTCTCTGCTGTTACTGCTGCTGTCACTCTAGCTTGTAAACTCCTCTCCTGTCTGAGTAACAGCAGGAGCCTCCTGGGGAGCCTCTCTGCCTCCAGGCCTCCTCCTCTCCAATACAGCTTCCACAGTCTTGCCAGCACAATACCTCCAAAAACAGACCTGAAAGTGCCATTCCCTTCTCCAAACACATGAACAGTTTCTTAGGACCCTGGGGTCAAATCTAAATTCCTCAGTCCATCAATCAAAGCCTTTAAGAACCTAGGCTACTCCTAGTTTCCTGTCCCCATTAGATTAAACTAGACTCTTAAACAATCACAGAGATTCCATGCTCCTATAAGTCC
The DNA here is from genome assembly GCF_019320065.1 of Cervus canadensis. Classification (NCBI taxonomy): domain Eukaryota; kingdom Metazoa; phylum Chordata; class Mammalia; order Artiodactyla; family Cervidae; genus Cervus; species Cervus canadensis. Next base: position 40,851,459 of record NC_057389.1, on the reverse strand, counting down.
CCCTATCTCTGCTCAGACTGTTACCCCTCCTGTTCACTCTGCTCAATGAAATGCTCTCATCCATGAAGAACCAATTCAAGGATCTTTGAGAGAAATTATCCCGGCCCTCCTATCTCAATTAAAATCCTTCTCAGGGTACTCTTTTGCCCCCTTCTGATGCCTATCTCAGAAGCTTTCTCTATCTCCCTTATACTTTAATAAAACTTTATTACACAAAAGCTCTGAGCGATCCAGCCTCGTCTCTGGCCCTGGATTGAATTCATCTCCTCCGGAGGCCAAGAATCCCGCGTCTTATCGTTCAGCAACAACCTTTCACTTTCTTGAATGTGAGAGATTTGTGGTGCCAGAGCCGTTGGTTATAGCAGTCCTGTCCATAGAAATGTAAAGTGAACCACATCTGTAAAGGTAAATTTGTAGTAGCCGTTTTAAAAGGAAGATAATATCAGTAAGACATTTTTACACAAGTGTGTCCAAAATACTATATTAACATGTAAACAATATAAAAATCATTAATGAGACAAATGATGTTTTTTGCTGTCTTTGAAATCTATTGTGTATCTTATCTTATAGTTATGGCACATCTCAAATTTGGACCAGATGTATTTCAAGTCCTCAAAATTGTCATGCATGTAGATAGTGCTACCATATGGGGTAATCCAGGGTTTATAGTATTAGCTAGGAATTTTATGGGTTCATGCATACTAAGTCACTTCAGCTGTGTCCAACTTTTTGTGACACCATGGACTGTAGCTCGCCAGGCTCCTCTGTCAATGAAGATTCTTCAGGCAAGAATACTGGAGTGGGTTGCCATTTCCAGGGAGTAAATATATTTTTCAGTAATTAGAAGGATGTTTCTGGTAAGTGTCATAGTTTAGATTCCCTGGTAGCAGACTCTGAGAAGGATTTGAGTGGAAGGAGTTTATTTTATAAGTCATCCCAGGAAAATAGTGAAGAAGTGAGACAGAGAGGGAAGGAAGCCAATGAAAACTGTGTTAACAAGTTACTGCTTAGGCACCTTGGCTGCTTAGAGTGGTGGGAGACAGAATTGTTCCAACTCACAGACAAAGGCACTGGGGCATTTATCTCCCAGCTCCCCATCCATCACCAGTTGAAGGTTGAATCCAGGGGTTTGGACTTGCCTTGACTATGGTCCCAAAGTGCTCCCAAGCTGGAAAAAGGCCCTTCAGTAGAGAGTTGCAGATAAGCAGTGACCTCCTTAGTCCTGGCGAAGAGTCAGAGGGAAAAAAAAAAAAAGAATCCTTCTCGCCTTTCTTTGGGTTCCCAGGGCACTTCTTCATACTTCTACCCCCAAACAAAGCCCACTGACTGGTTATTTGCTCACCCCAGACTGTGTATTCCACACCTTTATGGACAGAGGTCAAGATTTCCTCATTTGACATGTTGTGGTCCCTGCATAGAGAAGCAACCAGGTAAGCCATGTTTAATGCATCATAGATTTGAAAGGTGTTTACCAAGTATCATGCTACATATTTCTATTTATCCAAATGAAGTCCCAAGAAAAAGATATAAAATCTCATCTCCAACCACTTTTCCCTCTAAGAATCCCTTGATCTGCTGGAAAGGCCAGCTTGCTCAAACTGTGGATTTTCGGCTGGTTTTGTAAAACAGAGAGACATGTAAGAGAACAAATGCTCCTAAAAGTTCCCCATGCCCACTTCTCCACCATCCAACCCTGAGACCAAGAAAAACCTATTGTAAGAACCTCAAGGAAAGAAAAATGTGACTATTATCAGAGCAGTGTTCACTTTATTTCCAGTTTTCCTAGATTGACAGCCAAGTCATGCACGTTTGGGGTGCATTAAAAACTGCTTGGACTTCATACTGTTGATGAGCATGAAGATCCAATTCAGGGCTGAGAAAAAGTGAATACTGATACTTGAGGAGCAGATAGGAAAACCTGCCCTCAGGGAGCTCTCCTGAGAGATAGTTGCTGCCAGTCATAGGACAAACAGTAATTGTACATGGGATCAGAAGAACTGGCCTCTGGTCTCAGCAGTCTCCCTAATTCACTGCAAGCCCTCTCTCACCTCACTGGCCTTTTCTGGGCCTCAATTTAATATCAGTTTCCTACTGACAACATCACCCCCAGGGGTCTATGGGCCCAAATTTAAACCATCTGAAACCGAGGAATGAGTCAGCTCTCCCTCTGCTTTGCTGTGTGATCTTGGGAAAGTCACACCATGTCTCTGAGCTCCATTTCTAGGCAGCCACAGAGCGGAGGTAAGGATTTGCCAGCCTGGGTAGGGCTTCTTCAGATGGTGTCTGCAGACCAAACACATTCAGAGTAGAGAAGGGCCCTGTAGCAGGAGATCCATCTTTGAGATGTCTTATAAAATAAATAATACAAGTCAGGAAGCCCTTGCATGGCATACTTGACCATAGCTCTTAAAACAAAACAAAACAAACAAACCAGTTTCTGAGCCTAAATTATAGAATGGAGCCTCTCTATTGAGTGATGTGAGAAGGACAAAACAACTGAAGGGCATCAGATGATTAAAGATGTCCATCCGGAGGAATAAAACCTAGAGAGAAACAAAACCGAGAGTTCTGTAGAGCCATGTAAAAAGGAGTCAGTGGAGCTTTCAGAAACTCAGATTTATTGTAATAGTGAGTCAAGTATGACTACCATGAGAATTTTTTTTTTGTCACTTCTTCAAGTTTGTAATTTTGTCACTCATCAGCTGTTCCCCTGGTGTGATGAACAGTGGAAAAAAACAATCATAAAACCAAAAAATGTCTGTGTACTTGGAAGGAACTAAGTCAGCTGGGATCTGGTAGATGTGGCCTCTTGCTCCCCAGCCGGCCTGGCCTGAGAATGAAGGTGTGTGAGTAGGAAGAGCAGCAGAGATGCAGTGAGGAGAGCGGGTGGGAGTCCCACCCAAGGGCTCTCATTCACCACCAGGAATTATGGACCAGGCACTGGCCTCATGCATTTCGTAAGTCAATAGCCCTGTGAAACATGTACTATCATCTCCATGGTACATTTTGAGGAAAGATATTTAGAAAAGCTTAGAACAAGAACTTGAGATTTTAAAAGAAAAAATAAAGCATACAATGGTGGAGCTGAGACTTACACTTGCCAGCAGAGGTCTTTTAATCTCCATTTAGTGCTACCAGAAGAGTGGGAGGGAAAAGGACTAGAGAAAAAGGATTTGGGATATTATCGAGGTAGTAAAAGTGAGGCTGAGGCATAAACACAGGGAATTTAATCTCAGGCCACTGGATTTTGTTTAGGAAATGACTTAGTCATGTGGTTCTCCTCATGTTGGCTTCAGGCTCCTGACTCAGTAGAGATGTTGGGTCTGTAGGAAACAATTTGGGACCATTTCGCACATCCTGTGACCAAATGAGAAATGAAATTAATCCTCAGGCTCAGTGGAATGATCTGAGTTCCCATCTAACTGAGGTGTAACAGTTCATATTCCCCTAACAGACTGCATTTACCTGGGGCTAGGAAACCTATGAGAATGTAAATTGTGTTCTTGGTATTGCTGTTTGTTTGTGTTTGAATTAGGTTCCTCATCATTTGGGGCTTTGCAGAATTCTTGGAGAATCTAATAAGAGTTCTAGACTTTTATACATACACAATTATATGTGTGTGTGTGTGTGTGTTTATGTTTAAAGTGGCCTTCAACCATCCACTTGCCACCCAAAAACTGAATGAAGAAACTAGGAAGGTATTGGGAATATTTAGCCAAAGCAAGAAAAATCCCACAGAGGCATGCAGGTTCTCTGAATAGGCTGAAAGCATTTTTATGCAAATGAAGTTTTATTCAATAAGTGGTTCCAGAGAGTAGATTGGGCAGGGGCACTGGCATGATGTCAGAATGGCACCAGAATTGAGCAGACATGAGTTAAATCAAGGTCTATCATCTACCAGACAAGCTGTATAACCCTCATGAATTCTAAAATGTAAGTGATAATGATATCTATTTCATAATATTTTGTCAAAAACCAAATGAGCTAATATATGTAAAATGTATAATGTTAAAACAATGACAGACTTCAGTATGTGTTAGCTTCTCTAATAAACTCTTTGATCTTCCATATCTTTACTTGGAAAGTGGGAATAATATTTGCACCTGGCTAGAAGGTCATTGTGAGATGTAAATAAGAGAATACATGTTAAAACACTTATACAACAGCTAACACCTACCTAAATCCTCAGTATGGATTATAAATGTTTCATTACAAATACCGTGGGGGAAAAAGAAGGTCAATGACAAAAATATAATGTTTTATTTCAGACTGGAGGATAAGGCAAAATAAAATAATACCTAAAAGTATGGAATCAGAGCAAGACTTCCTGGATCTGGCAACCAAGAGTTATGCAGCCTTGAGAAATCTATGTCAAAGAGAAACAGAAGCATTGCTAAGAGGGATTGATGACATGGCCCATGAGAACAGTTGACCCCACACCAGCACATGATCTGTGCTCAGTAAGCCCTGGTTGAGTAGATGTCACAAAGGGACCAAGAGACCTCCTCTTCAACAGTGCCACCTACGGGTATGGTTACAAGTGTTCTCTCTCCCAGGGTTTATCAAGTGAAATGAAATTATCAGGAGAAAAATTTTATAAAAGATATTAAATTTAAAAGCACACATTTCTTTGAACCTAGCATTTCTCCTTCTTGGTCATTGTCCTAGCTAGACAGACACTTGCTTAATCACTTAAAGAGATACCTACAAGGATGCTCAGTGCAGATTATTTAAGAATGAAGCTTTGGAACAACTAAATGCCCCTCAATGGACAATGGATACTATAAATATCCATAGTAAGAAAAAATGGCCTGGGTGAGGCAGCATGCCTGCCCAGTGGCTCAGTCCTATCTGACTCTTTGCAACCCCTTGGACTGTAGCCTGCTAGGCTCCTCTGTCCATGGGATTTTTCCCAGCAAGAATACTGGAAATGGCAACCCATTTCCTCCTCCAAGGGAGCTTCCTGACCCAGGGATCGAAACTGTGTCTCCTGCGTTTCCTGCATTGCATGCGGATTCCTTATTTCTGAGCCACCAGGGAAGTACAAAAGACTACACAGCAAATTAACATAGTGATGAAGCTCGACATGGACCAATAAAGAAAGTGGTCCAATGTATAATGTTAGGTGAATAAACATGCAGAAGGCTGAAAGTATATTTCAGAACTTTACACATAATGCTGTATATTTCCATAACTCCATACATCAGGGACTAGGAAAAGATCTGAACAGTCATCACCTTCAACTAATGTCCATCATTAATCTGGAGAGGAACTGGGATTAAAGACAGGGAGTCAAAGAGCATGCTATTTCTACATTTAAAGACATTTATCTAACAAAAATACATTTTTGAACTGTCTGTATAATTTAAAATAAATTAGTAACATTTTGAAAGATGAATGTGGGTTTTTCCTACTAGCAGTCCTAGCTTTAAATCCCAAGACTGGTTTCAGAAATGAGGCAGAGAAGGCAAGGAGCCAGCGCTGATGTTCTTAGCCTGTTTCACTCTTATCCCAACTTGCAGGAGGATATAGGCTGTGACCACAGTGCTACCCAAAAAGCAGAATCCTAGACAAGCAGGCAGGTGACAGACTATTCCCATGGCCAAAGGCAAATCCCTCACAGCAGCACAGTCCCCTTATCTCCTGACTCAGAAGTCACCAAGTCATTCACTTCCTGCATCAAAGTCTGGGATTTCAACTGCAGAACCCAAACTCTAGACACTGGGGGAAAAAAAGGAAAAGAGAAAGCAAACTTAGGTAAATGGCTGTATTCCTATCTGGGGGGCCCCACAGTTGCCCTAAACTGACTTCTGTCATAAAAAAAAAAGAAGAGCAAAGGTTTACTGAGTAAACCTTTTATTTAGTACATGGCAGACAGTGTTCTATGTGATCTACATGCACTCTCTCATTTAATCCCCAGAAAGAGATAAGGACTGGGGTTTCATTATTCCCATTTGACCAGTGAGGAAGCCAAGGCCCAGAGAGATTAAGGAACTTTGCCAAAATCACAGCAGAGAAGAGGCATCATGCAGTGGACACCAGAACACACATGAACCATTCTACTTCACTGCCCCCCTACATTCTACTCTCACAAGCATTGATTTACTTACCTCATGGAAGTCTGTTTTCCTCTTCCTGAATATAAGCTTCACTAAGGTAACAACTACCTTTTGTATGTCTACTAGCTAGCCAGGCACTCATCTAAATTTCATATGCGTGAGGTTACACAACAGAGGCCAGAGACCCCTAGGGGAAAGTAGTAGCAGCTGATAATCAAACCCAGGCAGTCCCCTCTAGCACCTCCAAGGATTTAAATTATTTTCAGGATATTCTCTGCCCCTGGACCCTAGTAAACACCTAAAAAAGTCTGGCTAGAGGGAGGAAAGGACAAATGAATGAAAGAACGCTCCTTCTACTATCAGAGTCCAGGGGTCTAGTGAGTTCACCCTCTGGGGCTTCAAGGAAGAAGACCAGTATATTTGGAAATGGGATGAGATAGCCGAGCTCCACCCAGCCTAGAGTGGACAGGCAAATATTCTAGAGATGATCTACCATGGAGAACTGCACAAATGAATCAAGTCAATGGTCTCCCTCACTCTCTAAAATCCACAAGGAGGAATAAGCCACAGACACTGTCTTGACACCAGTGTGTCCCAGGAGGGCTTCATGGCTCACAGGACCCAACAGTCATCCCTAGTCATCTGACTCGGTGACACTCTGTTCAGTGTTTCCCCTCAATCCAAGGGGAGAGGAAAGAAAGAGAACCACATCCACGTACCCTTGGATGTGAGCAAGGCAGTGTCTATGAAATCGCCTCTGTGCTTCTCTGAGAGGTCCTGGGGAGGACACTTTCTGATCCTGGATGAGAGAAAAGTTTGATAAATGCAGTTAAAAAGTATTTGTGCTGAGTGGTGGGATTTGGAACTATTTTTATAGTTGTCTTTTTACTTTTCAATGTTTACTTTAATTTTTTTCCCAATGATTTTAAGTAATTTTTAGAATCTAGGTGAAAAACTGCAAATGTTGTATTCTAAGATGATGATTTTAAAGACCAAAGGAATAAAATTTACATATAAAAATTGGACCTTAGGTCACTACTCATAGTATAATGGAATTATCCAATTCAACACTATAAAGTTGTTTAAATTAATCCAGCCCCTATTGAGGCAGCCAAAATGCCTAAGTCTTCAAGCTATCTCATGATTCTTTTCTGAAAATCTTACCTCAGAATCAGAGGTTGAAAGATGGTGGGAGCTCTGGTAAGTCCTCATAATTAATGGAGCTAGTGACTCAGTGAGAGTTCCAAGATAGAGTATTAAGAAGGTTTCAGGAGGAAGGGAGGGACAGAGGAAGAATAGAGAGAGACAGAGGGGGAGAAGGGGAGGGAGAGAAAGGAAGAAAGAAAAAAGACAAGTAGAATCAGTTCATCAAGGGATATTTTAAGGCATCTAGAGGTCTTTCCTCTAATGCCTAAGTAAACAGTTGAGCCCTGGCAGGATGGAACTCTTCTGACCGAGGGTAACATTTCCTGGTTCTTTACTAGTATCTCCAAGTCTCCTGGAGGGAGAGCAACTGGAGAACCCAAAATGCTGACTTTTCAAAAGTACAAAGGTTAAAAAAAATAGCAACAAACAAAAGGAAACCATAAAGAAATGTAAAAGAACAATTTAATGAATCTACGCACACACAGACACAGAGTTGTGTAATGAATTGTGTGGCCCCCACCCACAAATTCATTTGTTCAAGCCCTGACACCTAGGACCTTGAATGTGACTATATTTGGAGACTGCACATTAAAAGGGATAATTAAGGTAAAAATGATGTTATATGGATGGGCTCTACTTGAATATGACTGATGTTCTCACAAAAAGAGGAAATCAGAACAAAGACACACAAAGGAGAAAGATCACATGAAGACACAGGGAGAAGGCAGACATCAAGGAGAAAGGCCTCAGAAGAAACCAATCCTGCTGACCCCTTGGTTTCAGACTTCTTGCCTCCAGAATTGTGAGAAGTAAACTTTTGTTGTTTAAGTGGCCCAGTCTGTGGTGTTTGTTATGACAGCCCTGGCAAATTCGTACACATATACGTACACACATAGACCCTAGAGCAAGTTGCTGAGCTGCCCTATTCAGTAGGAGAAACTTCTTCCAAGGGATTCAAGATACATCTGAACAGCAGAAGGAAAAGAATGGCCAGGTGAGCCAGGTACCTGCGGGGAGAATGGGCCCTTCGGTGGAAGCCTCAAGGGTCAGCTGTGTCACCTCTTCCTCGAGAAGGGAGCTTGATGCTGTCAGAAAGCATGTGGAGGCCATGGCTGCGAGCGCAGCTGTAGTTCTCCTCTGAAGTGGTTTTGTGGTTGTGAGGTGTAGTCATGACTGTTTTTGGGAACACAGCTGTGGGCATGATCTCGGCGGTGGTGGTAGTTGGGTGTGAGTGGTTGTAGGGGCTATAACCAATAGAAGATATGTATGTCTGGTACCAAGTGGAGATGGAGGAAGAGGGAAACACCACAGGTATAGTTGGCATCCCTCAATTTCTCTGTGTTTTAGCTGCCTCATCTGGTCCACAGTTTGGACCTTTAAATGTTCATGAAAATTGGTTTTCTTAATTCTAGTCTTGGCCTATCCAACTTATTCTTCACAGAGTGGCTAGAGTCATCTTTGAAAGTGACAAATTATTATTTTATGCCTGTTTCTCCTAGTACACTATAAGCTCCATGAGCAAAAAGCTGAAATTTATGTTGTTCTCTGTTACTAATCTACAGGACACTAATCTACTAATCTACAGGATACTGGTAGATAATAGATAGTAAGTGTCCTGTAGATTAGTAAGTATTCCCAAAACACCACATTAATGAGTAAATGAACAAGCCCATTAAAAGTGAGTCTAAATATAACATTTAAGTTAAGCAAGATGAATAAGCTCTAGTAATTTACTGCACACATTGTACCCATAGTTATCAATAGTTTGTTGTATAGTTGATAATGTGTGAAGATAGTTGAACTTATTCTTGGTGTTCTTTCAACAATCAAAATCAAAATCTAAAAAAAACAAGCTCAAAGATTATAATATAGGGTGAAAATGTAGTCTCTTTCAGATATTAAAGATTGATTCATGTCAAAACCACTCACCCCCTAAACATCTGAATTAGCATTACTACATATACCACCCTTTCTTAAATATGCCAAATTTCCATTAACTCTAATGGACCAGAAACTTATCATCAGTTTCAACTGAACTTAGAACTCATAGAATATTGAAGGCGTCATACAGTATTGAAGTCAACCAGTATTTTATAAAATAATATTACTAGCTGGTTATATCAGGCATGAAAAGCAAAGACTTGGATTGGCATCATTTATCTTCATCAAATCCAAATAATACCTTCTATCTCACAAAGTTGCTTTGAGAGAAAAATACATAATGCTTATGAAAGTTCTCTTATTGGAAGCATTCACATCAGTTCTTCTTACATTTTAGAGTGTATGAGACTCACCTGAGAAGCTTATTACACATATGGCTAGCAAGACCTTGCCTCCTGAGATGCCAGTCCTGTTGGGGAGAAAGACAAAGGATCCTCAGTCCCTGGTGCAGGCTAATTTGACATCATTCAAGAGCACTCTCACCTCTGATGCTTGATGAGTCTGAGTAGTCACTGACTTCAAAACCCGTCTTTTAGAAAAAGCACCAAATAAAAACAGGCGCTGCCTTCTTCAGGTAGAGTTAGAGATGCCCATTTAATCAGTGTCCAGCCAACAGCGGGAAAGGTGGTCATAGCAACTATCTGCATCACCAAACCCTTCATGCCTCCAGCTCAAGAACAATATATAGACCAGGAAAAACAATGGTAAAAAAAAGGGACAAGAACTGCTTTCATTCTATTGACTCCCATAGGGTGTCTTGGAAGAGAGGTAGTTAAAGGAGTAATTACTATGGGGCAACAAGTTCTCTAAAGTGGGGGCCTCCAAGGAGGACAGGAACTCACAGCAAAAACATTTAAACCAGTCTGGAGACTAAGGGTGGTCAGGAAAAGCCTGACTTAGGTGGAAACCTCGGGATGCAGAGAGTTATAGAGGAAAGAAAGGCAGAGAGAACAGTAGGACAAAGGCTAATTTTTCTTGGAATACAGGTGTTTTCTCATACAGCACATCTGAAAGTTTCATATGCAGAAACTATGAACTGTTTAAACTGCAAGAGACATTAGATACTGTCTAGTCCTAGGGTCATGGATTGTTAAAACTGGTCTTATATAGGTTCCTCCTTTCTTACCTGGAAGGGCCATAGTCGTCAAAGGATAATAACCAAGATGTGACTTCAGCTCAGCCAAGAGTATCTCACCCTATAGCATCAGGATGTGGGGGTCTGTACTGGTCCACACGGAGTGTGTACATTTGTGTTATCCTAAAGAAAATATAAAGCTCACCTTGAATCCTGACCTCTGGGAAAATAAAACAAACCAAGAAGCAAGCAAAAATTCCTATAAATAAAGAGAAAATAAAGATTATAGTAAGAGCTCTTAGCAGAACAAATTCCTCTGCTAGAACACTCTGCTGGTAACAACTGCCAAGGACATTTCTTTTCTCCATGTTATCTGACCCCTCATCTCTGTGTCTTAAATTACCATCTCTGATATGGACATAAATATCACCACCCTAAAGTTCCCAGGTAACCACATGGTATGATCACTCACCTAGAGCCAGACATCCTGGAATGCGAAGTCAAGTGGGCCTTAGGAAGCATCACTACAAACAAAGTTAGTGGAGGTGATGGAATTCCCGTAGAGCTCGTTCAAATCCTAAAAGATGATGCTGTGAAAGTGCTGCATGCAATATGCCAGCAAATTTGGAAAACTCAGCAGTGGCCACAGGACTGGAAAAGGTCAGTTTTCATTCCAACTCCAAAGAAGGGCAATGCCAAAGAAAGCTCAAACTACCACACAGTTGCACTCAGCTCACACGCTAGCAAAGTAATTCTCAAAATTCTCCAAGCCAGGCTTCAACAGTACATGAACTGTGAACTTCCAGATGTTCAAGCTGGATTTAGAAAAGGCAGAGGAACCAGAGATCAAATTGCCAACATCTGCTGGATCATCAAAAAAGCAAGAGAGTTTCAGAAAAACATCTACTTCTGCTTTATTAACTATGCCAAAGCCTTTGACTGTGTGAATCACAACAAACTGTAGAAAATTCTTAATGAGATGGGAATTCCAGACCACCTGACCTGGTTCCTGAGAAATCTGTATGCAGGTCAGGAAGCAACAGTTAGAACTGGACATGAAACAACAGACTGGTTCCAAATAGGGAAATGAGTATGTCAAGACTGTATATTGTCACCCTGTTTATTTAACTTATATGCAGAGTACATCATGAGAAACGCTGGGCTGGATGAAGCACAAGCTGGAATCAAGATTGCTGGGAGAAATATTAATAACCTCAGATATGCAGATGATACCACCTTTATGGCAGAAAGCAAAGAATTAAAGAGCCTCTTGATGAAAGTGAAAGAGGAGAGTGAAAAAGTTGGCTTAAAACTCAACATTCAGAAAACTAAGATCATGGCATCTTGGTCCCATCACTTCATGGTAAATAGATGGGGGAAAAGTAGAAGCAGTGACAGACTTTATTTTGGGGGGCTCCAAAATCACTGCAGATGGTGACTGCAACCATGAAGTTAAAAGATGTTTGCTCCTTGGAAGAAAATTTATGACCAACCAAGACAACATATTAAAAAGCAGAGACATTACTTTGCCAACAAAAGTCTGTCTAGTAAAAGCTATGGTTTTTCTAGTAGTCAGGTATAGATGTGAGAGTTGGACTATAAAGAAAGCTGAGTGCCAAAGAATGGATGCTTTTGAACTGTGGTATTGGATAAGACTCTTGAGAGTCCCTTGGACTGCAAGGAGATCCAACCAGTCCATCCTAAAGGAAGTCAGTCCTGAATATTCATTGGAAGGACTGATGCTGAAGCTGAACTCCAATACTTAGGCCACCTGATGTGAAGAACTTTGTTGGAAAAGACCTTGATGCTCGGAAAGATTGAAGATGTGAGGAGAAGGGGACAACAGAGGATGAGATGGTTGGATGGCATCACTGACTTAATGGACATGAGTTTGAGTAAACTCCTGTAGCTGGTGATGGACAGCGAGGCCTGGAGGGCTGTAGTCCATGGGGTGGCAAAGAGTCAGACATGACTGAGCGACTTAACTGAACTGAACTGAAAATTCCCGAACAAGTCTCAGGAAAAACCCTGAGTCACAAAGAGAGAGAGTGGCTCCAAAGTGGAGTGAGTGGATGCAGGAGTGCAGTGAGCTTCTGTGTTACAGATCATCCATGGAAATTCATCACAGGGAGCCAAGCCTCCAGGGACTCCTGATGGGAGGACTGAGAACTCTTACTCAGATAAAGCTGCCTGAGTTCAATTACCAGCCAGAGAATCAGAGGCCTTTAGAACATTTGGACTGTTGGCAGGCCCCAGGAGTCTGTTTGTCTGTCCAAATTCCATTTCTTACACTCGTGTTAATGCTGACAGGGCAGAACCTTGAAGTTTCATTTCTCTTTTTGCCTCATTATCTTCCCTTTCCCCATCCTGAATGGCCTTCCTCAATCTGGGATGTATGATGAAATGTGCTAAGCAATTTTCTCCTGGTTATTATTATGTGTAACAGACACGTGGAGTGGTGTGGATGTGCACTTGTCCACTCATGTAGCAGGTTTTCCACATGTACGTGAGCACCTACACTGTGCATGTGCACACTCGCAAACTGCATCAGCCATGGTCTTCCTGGCTACCGTCCAGCTCATAATCGAATGCAATTAACTCTCCCCACTGGCAGGAGTTCACACACAGACTGCTCATGACAACCAAAAAGAAGTCAGGTGGGAATTTAGGTCTTCTATCATCCCGAGTTCTCCCTCACCCAGGCCCTTGGGCCCTTTGACCTGATAATAGAGAAATAAAAGCACTGCTGCCATCGACCATCCCATAAGCCAAAAACACCATTAGATTTTTTTTGAGCAAAGAAAGAAGAGGTTCAATAGAGGAAGCATATGGTGATAGCTACCAGGCAGCCTCAGGTAACAAACAAGCCCAAGGTCTGGGCCCATTCCCACCATTTTTTAGTGAAACAGCTTAATGGGGAAGAACATATAATACAATTCATGAACCAGATTTCAGGGCTTAAATCTCACGATATTTCTAACCCTCTGGATTCTATGGATTCAACAATATATCCACAACCACAGAATCAGTTAGGTGAGGAATCAAATCAATGCTCACCAATCAGATGTATTTTCTAAAGCATATTTATCTCATCATCATTAGTTATTGAATGCTTAATTACATGCCTGGCACTCTAGTACATGATATGGAAGTATTATTTAATTCTCACAACCCTAAGAAAGAGATAATACTGCTTTCTCATTTATTAGATGCAGAAGCTAATGCTTAAGAGAGCCAAGTAATTGGCATTCATAGCAAAATTTTCAGAAACAGAACTCGAGCCAGGACTTTCTGATCCCAAAGCTCCTGATTTCAATCATTATATATTCCTTTGATCTGTGACCCTTAGGGCAATGCACCATGAGACCAAGTATATCAGTGGCAGCTCCTATCTAGCTATAGAGAAGGAATTTGTTCAGCTGCTAAGTCATGTCAGACACTTTGTGATCCCATGGACTGCAGCATGCCAGGCTTCCCTGTCTTTCATTATCACCCAGAGTTTGCTCAAACTCATGTCCATTGAATTGGTAATGCCATTCAACTATCTCATCCTCTGTCATTGCCTTCTCCTCCTGCCCTCAGTCTTTCCCAGCATCAGGGTCTTTTCCAATGAGTCAGCTCTTACATCAGGTGGCCAAAGTATTGGAGATTCAGCTTCAGCATTAGTCCTTCTAATGAATATTCAAGGTTGATTTCCTTTAGGATTGACAGGTTTGATCTCTTTTCTGTCTAGCAACAGCAAACCAGTCTTCTCCAGCACCAGAATTTGAAAGCACCCATTCTTTGGTGCTCAGGCTTCTTTATGGTCCAACACATACATCTGTACATAACTGCTAGAAAAACCATAGCTTTGACTATATGAATCTTTGTTGACAAAGTTATGTCTCTGCTTTTTAATACTCTGGCTAATTTTGTCATAGCTTCTTACAAGGAGCTAGTGTCTTTATATTCATGGCTGCAGTCACCATCTGCAGTGGTTTTGGAGCCCCCCAAAAGAAAATCTACCACTTTTTCCACTTTTTCCCCATTTATTTGCCATGAAGTGATAGGGCGGGATGCCATGACATTCATGTTTTGAATGTTGAGTTTTAAGCCAACTTTTTTACTCTCCTCTTTCACGCTCATCAAGAGGCTCTTTCCTTGGAAGGAAAGTTTGACCAACCTAGACAGCATATTAAAAAGCAGAGACATTACTTTGCCAACAAAGGTCCGTCTAGTCAAGGCTGTGGTTTTTCCAGTGGTCATGTATGAATGTGAGAGTTGGACTATAAAGAAAGCTGAGCACCGAAAAATTGATGCTTTTGAACTGTGGTGTTGGAGAAGACTCTTGAGAGTCCCTTGGACTGCAAGGAGATCCAACCAGTCCATCCTAAAGGAGATCAGTCCTGGGTGTTCATTGGAAGGACTGATGCTGAAGCTGAAACTCCAATACTTTGGCCACCTGATGCAAAAAGCTGACTTATTTGAAAAAACCCTGATGCTGGGAAAGATTGAGGGCAGGAGGAGAAGGGGACGACAGAGGATGAGATAGTTGGATGGCATCACTGACTCAATGGAAATGAATTTGGGTAAACTCCGGGAATTGGTGATGGACAGGGAGGCCTGGCGTGCTGCGAGGGGTCGCAAAGAGTCAGACACGACTGAGTGACTGAACTGAACTGAACTGAGGCTCTTTTGTTCCTCTTCACTATCTGCCATTAGAGTGGTAACATCTGCATATCTGTGGTTGTTGATATTTCTCCTGGCAATCTTGATTACAGCTTGTGCTTAATCCAGCCCAACATTTCACACGATGTACTCTGCATGTAAATTAAATGAGCAGGGTGACAATATACAGCCTTGATGTATTCCTTTCCCAATTTTGATCCAGTCTATTGTTCCATGTATGGTTCTAACTGTTGCTTCTCGACCTGCACACAGGTTTCTCAGAAAGCAGGTAAGGTGGTCTGGTATTCCCATCTCTTTAAGAATTGTCCCCAGTTTGTTGTGATCCAGACAGTCATAGGCTTTAGTGTAGTCAATGAAGCAGAAGTATATGGCTTTCTCAATTTCCCTCGCTTTTTCTATGATCCAATGGATGTTGTCAATTTGATTTCTAGTTCCTCTGCCTTTTTGAAATACAGCTTGGACATCTGGAAGTTCTCGGTCACATACTGTTGAAGCATAACTTGAAGGATTTTCAGTATTACTTTACTAGCATGTGAAATGAGTGCAATTGTATGGTAGCTTGAGCATTCTTTCACATTGCTTTTCTTTGCTATTGGATAAGAATGCACAAAAGTTCCAGCATTTTTAAAAAAATCTCTTTTGATTGTAACCAACCAAATGAACCTTAACCCTTCAAATTTCTCACACTTCAAGATTAGTGAAAATAGAAATCTTGGGTGAAGTTTGGACTCAGAGAAGCCAGAACAGTGGGGAAAGGATGGTAATAGAGTGAGTCCGAGAAAATCTTTCCGCTGAATGCTCACTAAATTGTGGGATCCTTTCCCACCCCATTTCTAGGAACCTGGGGCATGTATTCTCTGTATAAACTGAATGGTCAGAATAAAACACTCAAAGATACTGAGATTTCTTTGCCCCCCAACAATATCATCCAATCTCACTTCAATAAAGTAATCAGAGCATGAATCTCAGTCATGCATGCATCTGTCCTAATTAGTGTTTAGGCCATCACTTTAAGATATGAACAGACAACCAAGGATCTCCAGACTTTTCAGGAAAATACTCAGTATGAAAAAGATAAAAAACAATAGAGGGAGTAGAAGAAACCAAGCAGACAAAGAAACAACCCAAAACTAGTCTCATCCAAGAAAAAAAAGAGAAGGAACATAGAAACTATAACCTAGAGCCAGTTATACAAAGTGAAATTAAGTCAGAAAAAGAAAAACAAACATCATATATTAACGCAAATACACAGAACCTAGAAAAATGGTACTGATGAACCTATTCGAGGGGCAGGAGATCCAGACATAAAGAACAGTCTTGTGAACACTACAAGAGAAACAGAGAGTGGGATGAATCAAGAGAGTAGCATTGAAACATGTTCAACACCATATGTAAAATAGATAGCTAGCGGGAAATTGATGTATAACACAGGGAAATCAAACCTGTGCTCAGTGACAACCTAGAAGGGTGGGATGGGAAGTGGGGAAGGGGTTCAAGAGGAAGGAACGTATGTATATATATGACTGATTAACATTGTTATTGCAGGGAGCCGGCCTGAATGTACAGGCCCCTTACGGCTCTAAGAGAGATCAAAAGGTCTCTCTTTGTCCTGCCACCCCTTCTTGTTAAAGTATAGACTGGCATTTGTCTCCTTCAGGGAAAAAACACACCGGTGACCTTTTTGCCTGTTTTTCTGGTGCTGATAAGCTCATCATGCCTGAAACCTGTTTTCATCTAATGTTCTATTGATGAAGCCTGTTTTCTATCTAATGTTCTAATGATCTTAATCGTGTTGGGCGCTAGGGTAATTAACACTTTGCTGATCTTGAGTGTGGGAATTTGAAACATCTGTAGCTCTGCACGTATGCAAACCCTTGATCTATTCTTAGTAACTTCTGTTAGAGTATATATAGGCGTGGTATTCTTCAATAAAGTTGGCGGAGTCAGACGCAAGCGGACTCCGTCCCTCTCAACCCCATCTTTCTCTTTCTGAGTCTTCTTTCTGAGTCTTATTTTTCCTAGGTACTCTGGTGATTGCGTTCTTGACCAGTTCGTTTGCCGGCAGGCTCTGGCAGTTATATAGCAGAAGCCAACACAACATTATAAAGCAGTTATCATCCAATTAAAAATAAATTTTAAAAATAAAAAAGAAAAAGTTAACTTAGAAAAAGAAAGAACTCTTAGAAATTAAAATGTTTGTACTTATCCCCAAATTTTATGGAATGTTTGAAAAATAAAGGAAATTTTCTAGAAAATATAACCCATCTATAAAGCCAAATGGCTAGGGGTGTTCCAAATATTAAAATAGAAAATATAGAAGAGGAAATTGTTAAAGAAATATTTTTCTCAATTCTAATACCCAAAAGACATGAGTCTACAGACTGGGATGGCCAACCAAATGCTAAATTTCATGAATAAAAAGTGAAAGTGAAAGTCGCTCAGTCATGTCTGACTCTTTGTGACCCCATGGACTGTATAGTCCATGGAATTCTCCAGGCCAGAATACTGGAATGGGTAGCCTATCCCTTCTCCAGCGGGTCTTCCCAAGCCAGGAATTGAACCAGATTCTTTACCAACTGAGCTCTGAGGGAAGCCCGCATGAATAAAAAGGACTGCACAAGAGTAGTATGTTATCGTGAAATGTAAGAATTTCAGACATAAGGAAAAAAATATTAAAAGTCTCCAGAGCATCTTGAAGTGCTAGGAAGTAGGAAATGTTAAAAAAAAATCCATAATTTAACAATAGGATTATTAAAGGGACAGAGGAGACAATAGGAAGAGTTCCCCGTGACCAGAACTAGAATGGTCTGAACAACAAAATAAAATAGTACTGCATTATAATCCTTAGTAGACAATGTGTACTATGAGTCCATATTGATAAATAATTGAATCAATACATATGTGGGGGAGAAGAGACAAATCTACTACACAGAAGAGTACCAAATAATTGATGTAAATACTCCCTCCTCAAAGAGGTGAAGCAAAACTCCCCTCCTCCTCAAATGTGGGCTGGGCACAGTGATTTTCTTCCCAACAAGTTCTGCAGGAAGAGGGAGAAGAACATACTAACTTTACAGTGGAGAAACCTGGCAAACACTGCCAGAGGCAGACGGTCAAGATCAATGTCAACAGAGGTGTTGACATTTGAGAGATGTAAGGTAAACGGAGCTTTATTTCTGCAATCTCCCCCTAGAACACACCATCAGATACAACCAAATTGAGGGGTGTTCTACAAAGCATCTGACAAATGTTTCTCAAAACTTTCAAGGTCATCAAAAATGAAGACAGTCCAGGGTTTCCCTTGGTGACTGAGTGGTAAAGAATCCACCTGCCAATGCAGGAGACATAGGTTTGATCCCTAGGCCAGGAAGATCCCACATGTCGTGATGCACCTAAGCCTGTACACACAGTTGAGTAAATCCAACAGATAAAACATGGCCCGTACAGCCAAAAATGTTTACTATCTTGTCTCAACAGTAAAGAATTCTCAACCTCTGAACTATATATTGAGTTCCTGCTTTGTGCCAGGGTGCAGTGTTAACCCAGCCATTCTTGTCTTCAATAAGCTCACAGGCTAGTGCTTGCTAGTGGGAGACAAGCAAGTTAACAGACAACAGAGCTCATTGTGATAACATGTGACAGGGAAAGGACAGAACACTGGGAGTGGTAGGAAAGAATCCTAGCCCCGTCTCAAAGGTGGAAGGAGAGTCAAGAATATTTTCTAAGTCTAGACCAGAAGGACATTGGAGAGGACTGGGGCGGGGGTAGAAGGAATTTCAGATAGAAGGAGGAGCTTATCAGTGGTGATAGCTGCAAGGCACCTCAGACGAACTAGAGAATTTCAGGTTTCAGGTATTCATAATATTATTTAAACCATTCAATATCTGTATTATACTATTTAAAAATAAAAGTAGAACTTAAACGTTTTGTACAAAATAAAGAGCTAAAAATATAAAACAGAGCTATGGGTAAAGCAACAAAGAGATCATATAGTGGTCCAAGTATTACAACTGATGGCTGTGAGTTTGTCATTATGGTTGGACTTGAAATCAGAAAGAAGTAGAAGTGCCAAGTGAAGAGACTGGAACACAGGCTGGGGTCAGGACACCAAGGGCCTGAAAAGCCATATGAAGTGGTATGGACTGTGTTAGGAGAGCATAGAGGAACTCATCATTTTTTCCTTTAATTGAAGTATTGTTGAGTTCTATATTTTGAATATTATAATTGAACCTGAGAGTATATCTTATTTTTAAAAAAAGAAAATCTCACATTTTGGAGAATTTTCAATAACTGACTGGTTGTAAGATCTCTAAATCTCTTCCAACTTATACAGTCTATGACTCTTGAGATCAGGAAATGACTTTAACCTGAGAAGGGGCCTGTTTTTATGGGCTCTTTTAATAGGAGGAGAAGGGTATGCTCTCCTGCTTATCATCAACCATGAGGATCCCCTCAGCAAGCTTCCTCTCATCTGTGACCCTTGCATTGCTTCTGTACTTTGTGATTTCCTATGGGATGAAAAATCAGTCTGCCTGGATTCCATCTTGACCACCCATGAGCTGTGTGGATATGAGCAATTTACTTAACCTCTCTGTGCACAATAATCCCTGTATAAAATGCAGATAATAATACCTACTTCTTGGATTGCTGTGAGTACTAAATGACAAGGTCCTTGAAAAGCATTCGACAGATTACCAGGCAAATAGTGAACACCTCACAAGTGGTAATTATTATCCAAGTAGCTGCTATTCCAGTAGTGTTGGAAGAGCACAGAAGACAGAGTGGCCTGTTGCAGTGGGCGCTGCCTGCTCAATAGCCCTTCCTTTGTGGAACCATCCAGTCCAGCATCTGAGTCGATGAGTACAATCAATAATTTAATCCATTCTTTTGTAGAGACTAGTATACAGTAAAGAAAATACACTGGTTGACTGGGAGAGGCTAGTTCAGAGGCATGGAGAATCATGAATCCTGGAAATGAAAGTCAAGGGAAAGATCACTAATTTACCATCCATCCAAAACCTGATACATGTGATCAAGCCTCTGCTTGTGTCTTTCTTCCAAGCGGTCCTTTCTAGCTCCACACAGCCATAATTATTATGGAAATGGAAAGGAGGTAATATTCGCCCAGCTGCTGCTATGTGCCAAGTACTGTGTTGTTCACATATAATCCCAACTATAAACCTATAAAGAAGTATTATTACCTTTTATACTATGTACGCAAAGAAAGAGGGATTGGATAAAAGTTTAACTCACAATGTAGCTTTTGCTCTCTAGTGTATTAGTTACAGCTTACTTGAGGACAAGGACAGTGGGTCACTCATACTGTTTCGGGGGAAAGGTGACTCCCGACGAGGGCCTTCATGGTCAGGAATCACTATCCCATCAGGAATCTTCAAGGCATCATTTGCTCTGCCCTTCTCTTCCTGCTCCTCTCTGAACCACTCCTCATCATCAGTTTTCTCATAGCCTCAACTTGCTCCTACTCCACATCACACATCCCAGCCCCCAAGTCCTCTCTGCGACCCTCACCTCAGCTCTGAGCTCAGTGGCCCATTCTCTCAATTATAAATTCCGTAGCCCTGAAAGAGGACTCCAGTCTCTCCAGTTCTTATTTCCCATGGCAGACCTCAGGTTGTAGTTCACTGGCAGGTCTGTGGTTAGAACCTCAGGGTCATTCATGACCATGAGAAGAAAGACCCTACTGAGTAAAATACAATCACTCCATTTGTAGTTTGAGCAGTGAGGGCTATGAATGGGGTACAGTTCTTCAGAAGTGGTTGAGGTGAACCAGCAATGACCAAGAACTCTACCAAAAATATGAGTGTATTTATGTTTGTCACCAAAATAGTCAGTTAAGTCACTTAAGGATCCATTCAAACGTGAGCAACAGAGAATCCAATTCACAGAAGCCTAAACACACAGAGGGTTTTCCTCTCACAACAAGAGATCTGGATATAGGCAACCTATAGATTAAAAAATACCAAGGACCCAGGCTCTTTTCCTTATGTTCCACCCTATTGGTTTGCTACAACATTGTTACAACAGGGCTGAGGTACTTCTGGACATCAAGTTCATCCTTTGGAAGGGGAGAGGAGAGTCAGAGCAGTTTCACATAATTGTTTTGTGACTTTCATTGGGGAAAGGAAGATCTTCTAAGCAGATTTCCTCTGTCACTTCTTATCCAGAACAAGTTTACCAGTCCATTCTCTAATCCAACTTATGAGATGTCTATGACAGGTTTAGACCAAGCAGGGACATCCCCTGAAACTGGGGTAGGAACTTAGGGTCTCTGATCAAGGGATGGAATATGCTAGCTTCCTGAATAAGTATTAGAGTTCTAATAGGAGAAAAAAAGGATGTTAGTTGAGCAACAAATAACACCTTGTTTAGTGGAGCACTCCTCCAAGACAAGAGGCCATGCATGTGTACCCCTTACAGCTACCCCAGTATTCCCAATAGATGATAGAAGTTTGTAAAAATTGGTGTACAACTCACTATTCTCCCTCCCCTGACAGAGAAACTGGTTTGAAACTGTGAAAGCTTCACAAGCTTGGGTCCCAGGACAAGAATGAAGTGAAGCAAGAACCCCTCCACTATGACCATCCATGGAAGCAAACAGAAATACAAACAAAACTGTATTATTCTAAACCACTAAACTGTTTCACTGCAGCGTAATGTCACATGTCCTAACATCACTGCGGTCATGTGGAAGCAGCAATATGAGGGGTTAAAACATTCTCTGAAGTAAGACAGTCCAGGATTAGAGGCTCTGACACTTACTGTCCACATGTCCTACCACTCTGTGCCTTTTAGCCCTGCTCGTGTTCCTCTATCAGCCTAGATCTGTGGTTCTCAGATCTGGCTGCACCTTCAAATCACAAGAGGAACCTCAAATACACGCCCAGCTTCTACCCCAGACATTGTGATTTCATTGGTCTGGGGTGGAGCCTAGGCATTAGCACTTTTAAAGCCAAATGTGCAGCTATGTTTGACAGCTACTTGTCTAGAACTCCTTAACGTTATTTAGCTGGTTCACCCTTCAACACTCAGACTGAATCTTCTCCAAAATGTTCTCCTGAACCCAAAGTTCCCACGTGAGCTCCAGTAGCAATCTGGTCATATCTGATCTCTGTAATTAGAAAATCACGTAAGATTTTCCATTTCCACATTTACTTTCCAATCGGAGTCTGATCTCCCAGAACACAAGGACTGTACTAAAATCTTCCTGTATTCTCAGCACCTAGATCTTGTCATCATGCTACGTATCAAGGTATATACACAATAAATGCTGATTTATTTAAACAGAGAAAACAACAGTTGGTTAAAATTAAGTAACTGATGGTGACCTCTGAGAAAATAAATGGAAGCTTGGAAGAAATTATGACCATTCTAGGTTTAGAAGTGAATCTGAAAGTAAATTATTTGAAGATGATGACTTGACACAAGAAATACAAGGCAAATGATAATAATGAAGAGAATGGGTCATTTTTAGGATGGGAAAAAGTCAGTTTTATAGCACTAGGAATGGTATTATTCAAAAGGGAAAATGTGTTTTGGCAGAAAAGTAAAATTTTGTTAGTCAAAGATTCAGAAATACGAAAAGGATGTAGAGAAAACAGCATAGGTATACAAAATGTCAAAAATGGTTCTTTCTATGTGGTTAGGTTTTGGTGATTTTTTTTGTCTTCATGCAAGTGCTCAGTGAGTATTTATTGAATAAATAATGTTCTTTCTGTGTGTGAATGTGTGTATTTTTTCACAGGTACAGAGTCGAGTTCATTTTGCAGTTTAAGGAACAATATTACCTTAAGCCTTCTCAGATTTTCCTTTATATCTCCACACTTACCCCAATTTTTCTTTAATGTGTCATGTTAAATGTCATTGAATATGTGACTATCCTTGAAAAATGCATAGTATTGCTTTGTATACAATTTTTCAAATTCACAAAATATTTTGATATGTATAGATCTCTCTGCTTCCTTGTTACTCAAACAGACGTTCTTGAGCTATAGCTGCTGCTGCTGCTAAGTCACTTCAGTCATGTCCAACTCTTCACAACCCCATGAACTGCAGCCTACCAGGCTTCTCCGTCCATGGGATTTTCCAGGCAAGAGTACTGGAGTGGGTTGCCATTGCCTTCTTCGGAGCTATAGCTAGATTACCATATATACAGTTATCTTAGAGTTTCTAACTGCTGCTTGATACATAATTGTAGGCATATCCCCTACATAGTCATCCGTTCTCTTAAGGATGAACATTTAGTTTGCCTCCAACTCTCTGCTAACACGCAAAAAATGTTTGAACAGAAAACCTCATACATGTCCTGACATGGACTTGAGAAATAGTTTCATAGGGGTTGATATACAGAAAAGGGATTGTTAAATTATAGGCTAGTCAAGCAGTTAATTTCAACGCATACTGACACATTTCTCTCCAGAACAACCGCACAGCTTTACTCCTACCAGTTGAGCATAAGAGTTGTGTTTCCCCATGGCCTTGCTAATAACATGGTCCCTCTAGAATTTTTGCCATGCCAACAGATAAAATGTGCTACAGTGTTCCCTTTGGAATTCTTTGGCGACTGGTGACTTTAATAATCTCCTCACTTACTGGTAACTGCTTGCATTTCCCCTTCAGTGAATTGACTTCTCTCCTCTATGCCCATTTTTCTAATCTATATATGGATAATGTCAACTCTGGGCTTCTTTGGTGGCTCTGAGGTAAAGAATCTGCCTGTAATGCAGGAGACCCAGGTTTAATCCCCTGGGAATATTCCCTGGAGGAGGGCATTGCGACCCAGTCTAGTCCACTTGCCTAGAGAATCACATGGACAGAGGATCCCAGCAAGCTGCAGTCAATAGGGTCACACAGAGTTGGACGTGACTGAAATAACTAAGCAACACTAGCAGTGTCCACTCTGAACATTGCAAGTGTACTTCCTTCTGTTCTGTCATCCCTCTGCCAGCTTTTCCCAGTGAACTGAAATCCTTAATAATGATGTGTTAAAATCTACCTTTATTCTCATGCCTTCTGCTTTGAAGGTCTTATTTAAGAGTATTTTTTCCTACTCCAAACTTACTGTAGTATTTCCCTATACTTTTTCTATTAAGTTTATAGTTTTACTTTTGAAATTGTTCTTTAATTCCAGTCCAGTTCACGATATATGTGGTATGATGTAGAGATTCAACATTTTTTTCTATATAGTAAGCTATTTTTATCACTAATTTCTGATATAAGTCCATTCTTTCTTCAATGGTTGGTGACGAAAATTTATCATATATTATATAGATTACTAGACAGGTAAGTAAATGTGTGTGAATGTGTGTGTGTTCTATGCTGTTTACTCTGAATCACTGGGGCTTCGTCTTGTTTCTCTTACATATTCTTTATTATGACAGCTTTGTGTCAGGACTTAATATAAAGAAGGGTAACTGTAAACTCTCCAACTTACTTTGGTCTTCTTTAAAAAAGTTTAAAACTATTTTATACTTTAACCTTTCATGAAAATTCTAGATTCAATTGTTGAGTACTTAAAAAGATCCTGTTAAGATGGGGGTGCAAAATGCGTAAACGCGGTCAGACGATCAAAACTTCAGGTGTAAGATAAAATCAGTTATGAGGATATAATGTACAACATGGTGACAAAGTTTCACAATATTATATCATATATCTGAAAGTTGCTAAGAGAGTAATTTTAACCTTAATTAGGTTAATTACTACCTTATACTTCCTCTGTGCTCAGACGCTTATTTGTGTCTGACTCTTGCGGCCCCACAGACTGTAGCCTACCAGGCTCCTCTCTCCATGGAATTCTCCAGGCACTGATACTGGAGTGTGTTGCCATTTTCTGACTCAGAGATTGAACACATGTTTCTGGTGTCTCCTGCATTGGCAGGTGGATTCTTTACCACTAACACCACCTTCCTATAGCTATTGTAACTTACACCTTATATTTTCTAGACAATTATTGCTAACAATTGCTATTCACATCTTACCTACTTTTTTTTTTTTTAAATTTTTGGCCTTGCTGATTGTCTTGCAGGGTAATCTTTTCCCAACCATGGATTGAATCCTGGCCAGCATGAGGAAGGCACTGAATTCTAACCACTTGATTGCCAGGGAATCCTTGGTACTTTCTATTTTATACTCAATTAACATAGATTAATGTTTTAAAATTTATGAAGCAAAATGGGAAAAGGAACACAAGTGAAAAATTAGACTCTGTAGAAATAGGGCTATTTCTTCCTCTATAATATGAAGAGTGACACAAAAAAGATAAAAATTATAGGAAAATGCAGTGGGTTGAGTGAGGGGAGCTGAACAGTTCATTTCTCAAATAGAAATAATCCTGATGGGTTTGAACCTCATCTGTTTAAGAAAGAAGATATGTTTCTGTTAGAAAAACCCCAGGAAAGTCATTGTGAGTCAGAGTTACTAGGGCAACAACCCTTTTAAGAAGAATTATATAATATAAGAAGGAACAATCTAAACTCTAGAGCAAAAAAGAAAACGAAGATGAGAATGAAACCTACACAATATATTCTCCACCTACTTTCTCATCCATAAAATGACGAGACTGTACTAAATGATAACTAAATTTCCTTCTACCTAAGGGCTCTGAGACCAGACAGACCTTTGTTGGCAAAGTAATGTCTCTGCTTTTTAATATGCTATCTAGGTTGGTCATAACTTTCCTTCCAAGGAGTAAGCGTCTTAATTTCATGGCTGCAGTCACCATCTGCAGTGATTTTGGAGCCCAGAAAAATAAAGTCTGACACTGTTTCCACTGTCTCCCCATCTATTTCCCATGAGGTGATGGGACCAGATGCCATGATCTTAGTTTCTGAATGTTAAGCTTTAAGCCAACTTTTTCACTCTCCTCTTTCACTTTCATCAAGAGGCTTTTTAGTTCCTCTTCACTTTCTGCCATAAGGGTGGTGTCATCTGAGCCTAGATAACATATTAAAAAGCAGAGACATTACTTTGCCAACAAAGGTCTGTCTGGTAAAAGCTATGGTTTTTCCAGTGGTCATGCATGGGTGTGAGAGTTGGACTGTGAAGAAAGCTGAGCGCCGAAAAATTGATGATTTGAACTGTGGTGTTGGAGAAGACTCCTTGGACTACAAGGAGATCCAACCAGTCCATCCAAAGGAGATCAGTCCTGGGTGTTCATTGGAAGGACTGGTGCTGAAGCTGAAACTCCAGTACTTTGGCTACCTCAGGCGAAGAGTTGACTCATTGGAAAAGACCCTGATGCTGGGAGGGATTGGGGGCAGGAGGAAAAGGGGATGACAGAGAATGAGATGGCTGGATGGCATCACCGACTCGATGGGCATGAATTTGAGTAAACTCCGGGAGTTGGTGATGGACAGGGAGGCCTGGCGTGCTGTGATTCATGGGGTCGCAAAGAGTCGGACACGACTGAGCGACTGAACTGAACTGGACTGAAGGGCTCTGAAAATATTCCTTTTAGAAAATGAAAGAGTAGAAATGAAAAAAATAATTTTAACTGTAAATTAATCTCTTCCACTGACTTTCCAGTTCTATTGGCTTTTCTAGCAAAGAGGCTTTGAGAAGAGTTATTCTTTGTGGGAACTCAAGAGGAATATGTTTAGTACATACAACTGAACAAAGACAATTTGAGAAGACTTTGGGACAGAAACGTGATTATTTTTATCGCTGTCATTGTGGTTGGTTACTGAACTGGCTCCTTCCCTTTCATCAGCTCTACACCCACTCTACTACTGAAGCTCTTTTCAACAGGGCCCATGCATGTTAAGAATTTTCTAGTTTGGGAAAAGAGGAGGAAAAGGGGGAAATGAATCTCCTGGAGATGCATTGCTAAAGAAAACTTTTCTTTCAGATCCTTTGCTGTCAAATTTTTACTTCTAAAGTCACCTTCTGTTATTTAAACAAACATGAAATAAATTCCTTTCTTACTGAATCAGAATCTCTAGGAGCAGAGCCTAGGAATCTGTATTCTAACGAGTTCCCAGTTGATCAAACTTAGCAATCCCCAGCCTTTTTGGCACCAGGGTCCTGTTTCCTGGAAGACAAATTTTCCAGGGATGGGGTGGGAAGGATGGTTCATGCTGTAATGCAATCTATGGGAAGTAATGGGGAGTAGTAGATGAAGTTTTTCTCTCTCATCTCCTGCTCTGTGGCCCTGTTCCTAAGAGGCCTTGGACCGAACTGGTTCATGGCCCAGGAGGTAGGGACGACTCGTCTAACTCATTGCCTCTCTGGCTTCAGACATTTGCATAACCTTTGCCATACTCACATTGTCTTTTGCCATTGTTCTCTCAAATAGTTTTAGGTTAACTTTAAAATTTTAGTCATCCTAAAAAATATCCACTGAATCATAGTTTTGATGCATTATTTTCTAAAAATGTACATTAGAACATGTAACTATTTTAAAAATCCATCGCGAACTAGCTGAAGGCAGCAATGGCTCCATTCCACAGATTCCAAGCTGTAAGTCTAGAAAGAATGAATTCAGCTGCCTTCAGGCCCATGTGATTCAAACTTTGGCCCTCTTCTTTCAGGAGCCTCCTTCCTAGGCCTGGGCGCCCTCACACAGTGCTTTGAAAAGCCCTTCGTTGCTAGGATCCATCCCCTTCCTTCCCCCAGGTACCCTCTCCTGTCACCCCAACCAAACTGGATTTTTATATCTGAACTTAGAACAGTATCACCAAGCAGGTTAATAAATGTTAAAATGTAATCTGCAGGTTTAACTCTTGATAGCAAAAGGCTTTGATTTCCAGGAATGGGATTCTCCTCAGATACATTCATACAGATATATTTATACAGCCCTTTGCATCAGCGCCTGAACCGGCACACAATTCTCCAGCTTCATTTCTTTTCAATCTTCCTCACTCACTCTGCCTCAGCCACACTAGAACACACCTTACTTTCTCCCTCTTAATATACAAGCTCTTCCTACCTCAGTACCTTTGCACTTGCTGGATTTCTTCCCTCAGGGGCCACCTACACGTTCCTTGGCTTTCACTCAAAGTCCCTGCTTTCTGAGAAGCAGCTCCTGATGAGCCCAGCCAAAGCTACACCAGTTCCCCACACCCCCACACCCTCCAGGCATCCTCTATCACAGCATTTTGGGTTTTTTTTTGGCTTACATAGTTTTGTTTTTTTTTTTTTTTTTCATTTATTTTTATTAGTTGGAGGCTAATTACTTTACAATATTGTAGTGGTTTTTGTCATACATTGACATGAATCAGCCATGGATTTACATGTATTCCGCATCCCGATCCCCCCTCCCACCTCCCTCTCCACACGATTCCTCTGGGTCTTCCCAGTGCACCAGGCCCGAGCACTTGTCTCATGCATCCAGCCTAGGCTTATCACAGCATTTTTTAACCGAGGGTGACGTTGCCTCACAGGAGACATTGGTAAGGCCTATAGACGTTTGCAGTTGTCACTACCTGGGGTGACACAAGTGCCCCCTAGTGGGCAGAGGTCGGGAATGCTAACAAATAGTCCCACACGCCCAGCACAGCCCTCCTACTGTGGGGTGTGTGTGTGTGTGTGGTTAGTCGCTCAGTTGTGTCTGCCTCTCTGTGGCCCCATGGACTGTAGCTCGCCAGGCTCCTCTGTCCATAGAATTTTCCAGGCAAGAATACTGCAATGGGTTGCCATTACCTACTCCAGGGGATCTTCCCAACCCAGGGATTGAATTCATGTCTCTTGAATCTCCTGCACTGACAGGCAGATTTTTCACCACTAGCACCCCTTGTCAATCCCCCACAAATGGTTAGCTGGCCCCAAATGCCATGTTTGAAGAGTTCAGCTCGGTCAATGTACCTGTTTTTTCCTTAGCATCATCAGTACCAGAACTGATGGTGCCACAGTTTCCTTCCTACTGAATGGAGTTTCTTGCGAACTGGAGTTGAGGGTTGTTCTCTGCTCCATCCCCAGCACCTAGAGGAGTTCCAGGCACCTTGACTGTCAACTCTGGTCCCACTTGCCCTTGTCCTGTGAAGCCCAGAGCTTCACAAGGAGTTGAAGATGCCTGGCCTCAAGTAAATGATGAAAATAAGAAAACAAGTCAGTTTCCAAAATGAAAACAGAAGTGTGTTTAATTAATGAGTGTACATATGAATGAAAGTTGTGATAAGAAGTCTCTCACACTTTCATGTACTCATAAAATTATCTTCATAGCCATTAGTGAAAGCTTGGTTCATCTACTTTTTAAAGATGCATAAAATTTTCTAAGTTCAAATATATGATTTTAATTATTAATACACCAGTCTCCTAATGCCCCAAGATCAACTGTATAAAATGTAAGCTCATCATTTCAAAAGATCAAAAGCAAGTCAGTATTTTCTATATGATTGATATATATACAGAAAATAATTTAGTATTAACTAAATACCTCCCCTTCCCTCTTTATAAATCATTCTTCCCCTTGGTTGTAAACAAATTTTTCTATAGTATAAGATAATAGCCAAATTACCCAGTATAGACTTTTCCAAAACAGAAATGTAATTCAAAAAATAATAAAAGGGACCATATGCCAAGAGATTTGCAGCACTATTGAAATTATTTACTGAACACTGATGGTAGATCTCCTTCCTATCACTACAGACTCCACACAAGCACACACAAAACCTTGTATTTCTGTAGTCTTTTTCACTTTTATTTTTCTCCCAAAAGTAAATGTCACTGGAATTACCATTGAACACCAATGTGTGTGTGAAAATAATTCTAATATGTGTAAAAAAAAATCAGCACAACACTGTAAATTAACTACACTTCATTTAAAAACATATTAAAAATTTAGGCATAAGGAAGGATTTACCATAATGCCATCCAAATATTACTGGTGTGAGTTAGGATTAGAATTCAAGTTCTGTCTCTAATTCTGAGTACCACCTGCTTTCTCCCATGCCCCAGGTCTTGTTTCACAGAATGCTACTGTGCTTAGGGGTTTCAAACAAGTTTTGGAAATGCTGGATTAGTCTCAAACAACACTACTATACTTGCAAACACGCTTTTCCAAGGCAGAAAGCCTTTTTTGCTACTCTGCCCCTCTTTTTTCCTTATATTTATTTCTGCCCTGCCACATTCTTAAGATTCCATTAGAGCCTGCCAGTTGTTTACATAAGCACCTAGAACTGTAGTACCAATGTAGCAGAAACAGTGTAAATCACATGGCAATGGATTTTCTTCCCCGGGTGTTTCATGGACCACTCACTTCCCTACCTTCTTCTAACTGCTAAAATACCATTCTGGTCCCCAGGAAAGCACTTAATGCCTTCTATTTCCAGAGCCCTGAGAAACCAGACCTACCTATAATGGCAAAATCACACTCACTTTTATTTTCCCAATGGGTAAATAAAAACCAGCACACTCCCATGATTTGAAACCCTTAACGTACTTAGGAATCTAACATTTGGGGTCACTTAAATAGAAAAAAGAATCATGAGATGCTTTCATGTTAAGTCATTTAGTCCCAAGCTGGGTTTGCTGATTTTGTTGTATTCATTTCTTGACAGTTTGTTAACCAAAGTAGAAGTGTGTTATCTGTCTTCTCAATGAGAATTCTTGATGGATAATAGGATTCAAAGGGTCTAAAGAGAATGTACAATTCTAAAGAGTACATTTCATGTTTTGGAGCAGGCTCTCCAATGACCAGAAAGACTGAGCCACTTTTAGTATAAAAAATTAGGACTGTGACAGAGGTTGACTGTGCACAGATGAGCTAGACTCACTCTACCCAATATCCCTGACTCCTTGGAATGCCATGGGAAACTGACCAAAAAACTGTCCTGCTGCTTGAAAGGACTCTGACATGGTGATATCTGGTCACTGTCTTCTACAGTGAAGGACATAACACCTTAGCAGGCCACCAGATCTCAACCCGTGACTTAGAGAGTTTCATCCATAACGTAGATATTGTCTTCTGCTCGGACAGGCTTCATGGTTGCATCTTTCAAAGCTCCAATCTGAGAATCTTTCAATGGAATCATACTGCAGAAAGAATAACACAGTAAGAGAAAAGTACCACTTCTCAAGTATGAGCTGCATAGTTGTTTATGTTCAGGCAAGATTAGGTATTTGCATTTCCCAGATGCCAATTCCACAGCCTATGGAATGAAAGAAGCTTTCAGAGTTGTCAACATGAAGTTGCAGGAAAGTCTTAATAATGAGATGGAAAATCTCAGCAGTTATTAAAATAAAATTTAAAAAAACCCTGAAATTGGTGTCTGTCAAGAGACTCATATCACAGAATAAAAAAATGAAAAATCTAAGAAGACTAATATCAGGCTTCAAATTAAAGTATTAAACTAGGATGCACATTCTCAAAGATGGTCAGGAACTGGTTTGGCTGGTGTTTTTCCAACTGTGAACTGAGACTATTTAGTGAGGGTCAAATTAAATCTATTTAGTCATCTATATCTTATATTTAAGGTGAATATATATATCTAAGTATACAAAATATTAGAGCTACTGGATATAATAAAACAGTATTGTTCCACATAAATCTGCACTGGATCATAGAGTCAAAAATCTTACCATGTCTTATGTGGAAAATTATAAAGTCATGGGTTACCTGATTTTGTAACATGCACACTCATGTATCAAGTATGTGAAAAGGTCATTTGTGGAGTTTTGATATCGTTGCATTTTTAGGATGCATATATAGTCACAATTTTTATTACCTAAGCCTTCCCAGAAATAATATATAATGCACTGAATTTTCATTAAACTCTGATCTTTAAATGAATTACTTATACATTTGTGGAAACAGTTTAAGTGTTGGTAGCTCAAGATAAGTCAATGTGACATAGCTCCTCAAATATAAAATTATGAGGAAATTTTCCTTTTTGTTTTGTGTTGTTTGTCTATATTATACATTATTTTCTGCAATAAATATTTTCTTTTCTAATTATGAGATTAAAAGTGAACCTTAAAAAAACCTTAACAGTGAAAGGACAAAAATGAACTAACAGGATGCTATTTTTCATACTTTTTGGCCCATAGGGAGTATTTCTTTTCTTCCATTCTTGGAAGCAGGTAGTCAAAAACTCCTAAAAGTCTGGGTTTGGGACTCTAAAGGACCTAAGATGGAATCTTTTACCTGCTGTGTGATGTGACCTTGGATGCCACTTAACATCTCTAAACTTGTTTTCCAATTTGTAACCTGAGATTAATACAAGTGCCTGTCTCACAGGTTTATTGCTGTGAAGGTCATGCCTGCAATAAAAAGCCAGCATTTATGGAACATTTGCAGTATGCTGGGGACTGTTCAAGGCATGTTCTGTGCACTGGCTCATGAGATTAACTCATACATAAGGAAGGCTGTATACAAACATCCAAATAAGGGAAACTAGGAGTAATGGATGGAGCCTAAGAGGGATGGATTTTATCAAAGACAGACCTTGCTTAAAGCCTAAACTGGACCAGACGAAGCAGGCTCTTTGGATTTGAAAATAGGTAGTGGGTTCCCACCTTTACAGGTGTTTGGGAAAATGACTACAGGGATGCATACAAAGAGGATTTAACTTTTCATTGGCCAGAGGGATAGATTTGCACAACTGTAAATTCAAATGCCTATGAGGCCACACAGCTAATGTAATTGAGCAGAGCAGGCTGGGTGTGGAACAAAGGGCAAGGCTGCGAACTACGGAGGGTTGGAGGCACGGCCCCACCTGCTGCCTTTGTGCATCTTCAGCCTGGAGCTGTCCTCCTCCAGATCTTTGCAGAGCTGCCTTCTGCTCCTTTGGGGCTCACTCACATAGTCTATTGTCTGTCTCTGTATTCCCCATGGTATTTCTCTGGAAGTTCTATAAGTTCCCTGCTTATTCATTTATATGTTTCTGTCTGTTCTGCTCATCTCTTCAGAGAATATAATAAGAATTCAATAAACAAGGCACTGAATGAAGTCAAATAACAAACCAAACAACTCGTACAAACGGCCCATCACACAAAATGCAATTTAGTGTCTTGTTTTAACAGGTTAGGTGAGAAGTGCTGTTCTGTAGCAATTCTGGCACAATTTCAGGGAAATAGAGATGCTAAAATCATCACTGGAAGGTCGGACAGCAGTGGAGGTGCTCAATAAACTGGATTTTTCAGAATCCCAGAGTATAAAATGGAGAGCTCAGAAGAAAAAGAGGAGAGGAACGAAGAAATCTTCCGCATTTTTACCCGAGTAAGAACATCAAAAGGCATTGACAAAAAAATCTTTCAAACTTACCGTAGTAGCCTCATCCTGTTACCCAGGCAAAGAGATTCTAAATTGTGGGAAAATGAAGAGAAAATTAAGCTTGTAAGCCAAAGAGTTCATGAGATTTCTTTAAAAATCAAACAAGCATATTATTTCTGTTATTACTTTAATGTGAACAAAATCTGTATGGACATCAGAGCCTAAAAAAGTTAACTTAACAGAAAGAATGCTTTAAAAAAGGAGGAAACAAATCAATCTGGACCCTTCTCTGATAACTCCAGGTTAACTTTTCTTGAATCTCTAGGAGTCAAATAAGCCCCTTTTTATAAAGTATCTTGTGTTTATTATGATTAGTATATTCATCCATATGCCCTAGCTTACTTTAATACAACCATATTTCAGTGTAATTAAAATGAGAGATTGTTTTCTCCCATAGATGACAGGTTTTGTACACACACACACACACACACACACACACACACACACACAGAACTGGTGGAAAGAGACCAGGAGGCGCTGGATGACTCTTGTGAAACCCTTTGTTCTCCTCCTAGCTCTGAAATCATGTACCCTCCCAAAGTCTCATGAGCTTCTTCTGTTAAGTGGGTGCTGTAAAACCCTCAACAATTTTACCTCCTATAACAACAGAAATTTGTTCTGGAGAGAATGAGAAAAAGAGAAGTAAATAGATCTTATATATTATACTGGTCTATTGACTTCCAAATCCCAACTCTACCCAACCAATGCTAACTCTCCATGTTTAATTTCTCCTATGGAGAATTTAAATATAATGTTTCTCTTTATGGGAAAATATTTTTAAGATTAAAAAGGAACAAGGAAATAATCAAGGAAGTTGTGTGAAATTGAAATCATGTGAGATGTAGGACTACAGGCAGCTTATCTCAAGAATACCCCCGTGGGCACAGTCCTGAGGTGACTTACTTTTGCTAATCATGAATACCAAAACCATGAGCAATAATAACAAGACAATAACAGAGATTCCAATGTAGATTCCCTTATTGGCGATCATCCATGGATAATGTGCCAGCACCACAGGTTAATGAAACATCAGCAGATCAAAAAAAAAAAACAAAAAACAAAAAAATCTTGTTAGAATTATGATAGAAAACATTTTAAAAAATAATGTACCCAGACACATTTATCTTTACTAATATTTGGTTAGTTCTGGATCATGAGGGGTGAAACCAAATGATCTGAATTTATAATCATATGGGGAAATTCTAAGACAGCTTAAAATTCAAAATGTATTTGGAAATGGTAGAAATGTTGTATATCTTTCTTGGGGTAGTATTTACAGGTGTGTATACATTTTTTTTTTCCTCTTTTTTTTTTTTTATTATTATTATTTTTTTTCCAGTGGGTTTTGTCATACATTGATATGAATTAGCCATGGATTTACATGTATTCCCAATCCCGATCCCCCCTCCCACCTCCCTCTCCACCCGATTCCTCTGGGTCTTCCCAGTGCACCAGGCCGGAGCACTTGTCTCATGCAAGGTGTGTATACATTTGACAAAACTCAAACTATAAGCTTCAAGTGAGTCTGCTTTACTATATGTAAATTACATATATTTTTAAAAATTAATAAGGTATTTTCACATATAATCCTCTTATGGTACTAGAAAACAATTTTTGTTCATATATAAGTTAATATGGTGGTATTACATTTATGTGCTCAGTTATTGAATTTGGCCTTTTGTTAGAGAACTCTTTATTTTTTTTAAACTAGAATTCAAGATTCTATATATTTCTTTATAAGTAGATTTGAAGTAGCTGCTCATATATATGGTGCTGCTTAAAAATTAAAATTCTGTACAATTGGAAAAAATACAGTTTTTTTAAGCCTCCTGGTGTGCCTTATAAGGAATCACCTCTTGTGGTAAACCGCAAAATACACCAGGCATCATGTCTGACCCTTTACATAACTTAACTCTAATCCTAAAGATGGCCTGCAGGAAAGGTATCTTAACAGAGAAAAAGTGGAAGACCAGAGCAAAAGATTAAGTCTGAAGTTTATTCACATTAAGTCTGCATTAGAGTTTAAACTCTGGAGCCAGAATTTCAGCTTAACTTTACTTAGTTGCTGTGTGACACTAGACAAGCTATTTAACCCCTTTGAACCTCTGTTTGTCTGTCATTAGCAGATTAAATAAGGTTCTTGGGAAAGGTACATTATGTAGTTCCTGACAAACAAAATGAGGAATCCAGAGAGTGGCTTAGCCTCTGAGCGATCCTTGCTTAAAGGGGGAACGGCCAGTGTCTTGGGAGGAAAAAGCTGTGTTATCACCTTACATGTTGGGGGTAAAGTGGTTGGATGGAAAATGGGATGGTAGGAAGCAGGCTTTGCTTCATTTTAAAAAATATTATGTTACATAAACTCTTCAGGTTCATTTTAGAATATGTGGCTCAGCATAAAGAGAGGAAAACAAAAATCAATCATAATTCCAACGTCCAGAAAAGTCACTATCACCATTTTTCATTAAATATACTCCTCTAGAATTTTATTTCTCCAATATTTCTATTAATAGAAACAGTGACCATATTCAGTATATGCTACAGCATATGCAGTATTTCATTTATTTTTGTGTATATATATATATATATATATATATTTGGCCATATCACAGAGCATGTGGGGTTTAAGTACCCCAACCAGGGATCAAACCTGTGACGTCTATATAAAAAGCATGGAGTCTTAACCACTGGACCATCAAAGAAGTCCCTACACTATTTTAAAAATTATTTTTTTCACTTAACAATTGATACTGTTTTCTCATGTCAGTAAATACACCGCAGTGACAACATTGTTAATGGGCATAAGTGGGCATGCTTAATTGACTAAGTAATTAATCTCGTTATTGAACATTTAGGTTGTTTATAACATTTTCATGATTATAAATAGCAGCAATGAACATCTTTTCTTATACATCTTCACATATTTGCTGTTCTCTCCTTAAGGTAGAGTTCAGGAAATGGATTTACTACTGGGACAGAATATATGCTGCGTGGTTTTCAGGATACCTGAGAGACACTATAACACCTTCAAGAGTCAAGACACAAAAAAGCCCATGATTTTGCCACTGCCTGTTGTGAACTCGCTTCTATAATGCTTGTTGGTTGTTGTTGTGGTTTAGTTACTAAGTCGAGTCCAACTCTTTTGCAACCTCATGGACTATACCCGCCAGGCTCTTCCATCCAAGGAATTTCCCAGGCAAAAATACTGGAGTGGGTTTCCTCTTCCTTCTCCAGCGGATCTTCCCACATCAAACCCACATCTCCCACATTGGCAGGTGGATTCTTTACCACTGAGCCACCAGGGAAGCCCAGATATAGCTTTTACTTTCTGCTAAACATACCTGCCTGGCAGCTAAGAACAATTTCATCATTTAGGATATTTGTTTCTTTTTTAAATTCAGCATAATCTGACTATATAAAAATACAACAGTCACTTACATGGTGGCAGTTCTGCTATTTAACAGGCATAAGCAAATTCTGTCCATATCCATCAGATCAGTCAGTACCCATACCATGAGAGTGATTAAAATCTTGTGGTGGTGTTCTCTGTCACTAAGGCATGCAGCATAGGCCATTTGACCTCATACTAAATAACCCCATTTTCTGGAGCTGGACTTTCTCTTACAATGGCCGTGCTGCAATTACCCACCACTTATGATCACGATTACTTTCATACCTAAACTCTTTTTGTTTATTGCTTCTAAGAGTTATTTGTACACAATAAAAAGAAAGTTGTATCGCCCAAGGGAGCCAAAAGAAAATGTCCTATTAATAAATTCTTCAAAGAATTCTTCAAAGATGAGGCTTTGATGAACTTCATGAGACTAGAACTCCTTAGATTTTTCTCTCAAGCTAACTGTGAAAATGTGTGAGAACATCCTACAGAATCATAAAGTTGTTCAAGACCTTAGGGCCTTAATAAGTCATCATATGGGGAGGATTGTACATGGAAAGACTTAGCAGTGGCCTCAAAATTTCTTTCTAGAAGGACAATTAACTTGGAAAAAAAATATTAGAGGCATATATTTAAGCAAGCACACTTTCATTAGCATAAAATTTTGGGTTGGGATTGCCCCCATTCCACCACATCATTTCAAGGCATGTTACTTCTCTAACAAGGATCACAATCTTCCTTGGTAATAATGTTACTCATTATCCTTGAATTAATTCATTCTTTTTTCCCTGATTTTCTTGCCAGGAGAAAGTCTGTAGAGGGTGTGTATATAGAGTGTGTGTGTGTGTAGAGTACAATACCACTTTTCAGGTGTTTCTAACAAACTAGTGCATCTATATAAACTTTTTAAAATTAATTAAAGCATCTCTGGGCTTCCCAGGTGGCTCAGTGCTAAAGAACCTGCCTGCGAATGCAGGAGACTCAAAAGATGCAGGTTTAATCCCTGGGTCAGAAAAATCCCCTCGAGGAGGAAATGGCAACCCACTCTAGGGGGTTGCTTGAGCAATCCCATTGACAGAGGAGCCTGGAAAGTTATAGTCCATGGGGTTGCAAAGAATCAGACATGACCCAGTGACTGAGCACAAAGTATCCCTATTTAAGAGTCAGATTCATTTTTTACTTTGTTTTATGGATTACAAAGAATCAATCTATGGACTAGTCTAGTCTTACAATAATAATCTCTAAATGTAACTTGCTTCTAGGGAGACATACAAGTGAACCCAGTTAAAAAAATAGAAAGGAATATGCTTACAGTTTGAATGCTACAACAAACAGCACTTGGAAAGTTTATTGCAGTGGCATTCCCACCTGCTAAACAAGAAGGAAAATTAATTAGAATTATAAAGAAATATTAAATTTTCACTGCAAACACCAGTATATTCCCATTGCCATCTGGTAATGAATGAGAAAAGTTGAATAATCATATGGCCAGATACTGTAGGCACTACAGGAGTTATACCAAGTCAATGACATTTACTAATTTAACCTGCAACCTGTGCTTCTTAACCATTTTATCATGGTCCCTTCCAAAATGAAACCCTTTTTTGTCTCTGTGGAAAAAGGTGCAGGTTCACAGAAAGTTTACCTACAATTTCAAGGAGTCGTAGTGGCCCATTCTCAGAGCTAGGTTAAAAATTACCATTTAAGGTAGGTAGTCAGATTTTTCACAATAGCTGAGAAACTGCCAATGAGTGCTCAGAAGCCACTGCATACCAAAGAACAGAACTGCCCTGTGCAAATGGATGGTATATTGGTTTTACATTTAAAATATTAGAGAAATGCACTAAGATATCCCAAACAGGTGGCATCCAACTCCTACATTATGTGACAATGTGCCCAGATA
Organism: Cervus canadensis; assembly: GCF_019320065.1. Classification (NCBI taxonomy): domain Eukaryota; kingdom Metazoa; phylum Chordata; class Mammalia; order Artiodactyla; family Cervidae; genus Cervus; species Cervus canadensis. The sequence continues at coordinate 40,813,050 of NC_057389.1, read as the reverse complement.
TTGATCCAAAAGTGCTATAAAAAACACGCTACATCAGCCCCCAAGGCAAATATAGTGTATATATAGTGTGTATATATTTATATATATACTATATATATATATGTATATAGTTATCCTACATTGGCCTTGGGGCTGAGATAACATATATCATAAATATAACATACTATCCTGTAATATAATGTGTTTTTATATTAAAGTTTTAGGTAGTATCCATATACATATTATGTCTTAATTTTGAATATTCAGATTTTAATAACATTTTGAAATATCTCTTTTGTCACACAGAACATATACTGTTGACCCTCCTAAGCAACTATAGGCCAAATACAGAATTCTCTCTTTACTGAGTATCTATTCTATACCAAGCACTCTACAGAATGGGTGATGTTGTAAAAACACCAAGGATTTGAGTCAGATAAAATTTGACTTCAGTGTTGACAATGTCCCTTACCAACGTGACCTTGATTAAGGTCCTTTACATATACATTTACATATGTATGCATGTAAATATATAATTTTCTAACTTGGGTAACCTTGAACTGCAAGCTGTTGATAGCACCTGTTTCAGAGCGTAGTCACATTAGATGATGCATGAAAGGTGCTAAGCAGCATATTGGAAAAATATCAACTATACTATCTATACTATTATGTTGTTATATAATAATAGGAGCAATGGAGCGGGGAACACCATGCAATGAACTTTCCAAATATCATGTCCTTCATGCCTTACAAACATGCAGTGAGGAATGAAACAATTTGCCCATGGGCATGAGGCTTGAAGCTGCCATGGGTGGGCAGTTGAATTGGAAGCTGCTTGGCTCCAAAGCAGAACTAAAGGTCCTCCCCAGGCTGGCAATGGCAAGAAGTAAACCTGCCCTAGAAGAATTAAGTGAGATAATATACAACAGTTTACTGGCACATTTGTCTGCAAAGGTAGGTAAAAGGCCATATGGTGACCAAAATTCCTTCTGGACTAACACCGTTTGCTTTGTGAGGCTTTAACCCACTCAAGTGTGACTCGGGCACTGTGAGGATTTGGCCGGAGGGCCTCAGTGATGCTGCCAAGACGGCAGCAGTCACAGAGGTCATGGGGACACAGTTGTTCCCATGTCTGTCCCACACGGGCAAGTCTACCTTGACCAGGTTTTAGTGACATATTTAAGAGAACAATTTCCCATTTCCTACTTTGTTCTTCCTCTTAGCCTAAAAGTGCGGGGTGGAATTGCTCCAGCTGCTCTCACCTGTATTTTAATCTGCTTTCTTTTTGTTTTTGTGCCTAGAAAGAGTTCACACCAAGGATTCCACTTTCCAAACCAAATGTAACTATTAGCTAATCCCAATTTGAATTGGTCCCATTCTGAGTCCCACTGCATGTTCATTTTCAATTAAGAGTGTCTTTGAATGATCGGCAAAATGTAGGCCATACTGGGTGTCTGCTACAGATTAGCAACTCCTGAGCATGATGAGTCATATTCATGAGGAGTCTTGCAAAGCCTGACCTTGCTTGGATGCTTCACAGGTGCAAGGACACATAAGCCAATTCTGCATTACAAAGGGGTTCACATGGGGCACTCCCCAAATTTACCACCATGGGTAACAGAGTTAGCTGGGAAAGACGACAGGACTCAGCATTACCTTTCTCCATCACAGGAAAGACAGACAAATCTTACATCCCAAAGAATATAGACCTGCCCAAATTAGGGAGAATAGGGAGTACTTTAGGGGTGGAATAGCAGAATCTCAGAGGGGCATGCATCTTTGGTGCTGGTGTCCATGTCCTCAACCCATCTCAAAGTGTCCACATGGAATGAAAGCTTGACAAGACAGCAGGGGAGACTCATGGCTCTGTGTAGTCTCTGGAGCTTAGAGGAAATGCAAACAGATGACTAGTTTGGTCTGGACCAGCTTAGTTTGGATTTAATACTTTTAAGGCTCTGTCCAGGGAAGTGAGCCAAGAAATAAGTTGAAAATCAAGGCTGGTTCATTTAATTTAGAAAAATATGGATATGCATGCGGATATTTTCAGGTCAGACAAGCTTCATATATACTCAGTTGTACATACATCTAGACATTCTAAGTAATAATCATAATTGCCACTCTATCACTTACATTTTAACTGTGCCCTAAGATTTTTATCTCAGTTAATCCTCATAAGAATAAGTAACATTCAATCCATTTTCCACAGGGTAAACACAGATTCAAAGATGGTAAGATATTTGCTCTAGTGGCGTAGCTAATTGGAGTAATCAGTACTGGCACTCAATTCAGACTTGTCTTAATCCAGAATATGTGCTCTTAACAATGTGCTAATATCTATCAAAACTTCAAAGCTCCCAGCTGTTCCGAAAAGAAACTGAAGTTACCTGTTGTGTAAGAGTGCCTTGGTGGGTGTGTTACACTTGTCTTACGTGTGCAGGTAGACTGGGTTCCTGCAGTCTGCGTGGTGGAAGATGAAGAAGCTACAGGAATGACAAGAATGGAAAATGGGATTCAATTTGTGGAGGAGAATTTCCACCACCAACAAAAATAACAGAACTAAAATCAGGAATTACCCTTTTGCATTTTCTTAGAGAAAAAATCAAGGATGGCCATCAGGGATTACCCTACCATATAGCTATTTCATTGTCATGGAGAAATCTGTTCTAGATGATGAGCTAGAGAACTTAACAAAAGACAGAATTATTTCACTTTATATATACTTAAAATTCCCATAAAGCCTACGACAGTGCATCTTAAGAAGGACATCTAGTTATCTTGGGTTCATACCAGTGATATTAAATGTTTGTGGAACATAGCCGTGGAGCTGGCATTAAGCCAGTCCCTTCACAAGAACCCCAATCTGGATTTCCTGACCTTATTCAAGTTCCTAATTATCCATCTACACATCTTTCCAGAGAGATGCACATATTAACCAACACAGAAAATAAACTAAGAATATCCAAGTTCTTGAGGTTACATTAAGGCAAAATATTGTCCAAAGTCTGAGTCCTGGTAAAGAGCCACAGAGCAATGTTCCTGGTACCCTGGTTCCTTCTGCAGTTGTGTTCTGGTCACTCCTTTCACAGGACTCATATCCTGTGTTATTTAACTCATCTTTCATTTCTCAACAAAAAAACTTCACTGGGATTTCTCAGAGCTATGTTTCCTTTCTCCTTTCTTGAAATCTCTCCATTATTTTCTATCATTCATCTCATCTCATCCGCAGAGTTGACCATTTGTCTCTTAAAAAGATTCTTATATCCCTTCCTCTGAGAGCACCACAGAATTTCCAGGCAAGTTAGTAGTGCCAGATTTGGAAGCCTGTTAATAGGCTAGACTATACCTAGACTATACCTCAGCCTTAACACTGCGCCCAGGATGGTCTATATCCAATCCTTTAAAGGCTTCTGGGCTTGGAAACACAACTGTTTACCTGGCTTGAGGTCCTTTGTGGGAGTGGGCATTGGAAGGGCAGAGGTCGAGGCCCCCGTTGTCATATGAGGATTCGTGACTACTATAGTAGTGCTGTCCCTTTCTGGAATAGTGGTGTTCCCTGTTGGAGTAGCGGTGTTGGTTGTTCTTGGATTCTCGGCAGTACTGGTCCTTGTGCTTTCTGTAGTAATACTGGGGTTCACTGTTGTAGGTGGAGCTAAAATCAACATGAGAGCAAGGATTCATCATACTGCAGGAAATAAGAGCCTATGAATCAATACAACCAAAGAGACTGTCCTCAGGCAGAAATGAACACTTATCTCCCATGAACCCGGAGTTCACATCATTGGTCAACTAGAATCTCTGACTGAGGGGTGAGTGAAGACATGGTCACAACAATAAAACAGCTGCATTGAAAGGATAAAATCTGGGGAGGTATGGACCTGAAAACAATCATACCTGGGATTTGTGCTGAACACTTTGTAAAAACTAGTCATGTATATTATATTTATGTATCTAAATAAACATCTGTGAGTAAGGGGAAAACGTCTAGATCCTGAAGCCACATTTGCCTTCTCAGTGGTATATGACTAGGACCTAAATAATAGCTCCTAAGAAACAGAATATTTACCAAAGAAATGCCATTCTATCAGTCAGCCTTATGAGGACCCTTCCAAAAGACTTGCATGCTAAATGCAGATTAATTCACACGAAAAGCATACGCTAGATAACACAGATGCATTATGCACTTGGTTAGAAGGAGGACTAGATGTTTTAAGGTTCCTTTCTACATAAGAGATAATAACCTCAGGTAATAACTTTGGCGCTTTCCAGAACCAGAAATCCTGTAGGATTCCAAATCACTTATTGAAGTCCTCAGAGACACCCAGAGAAAGAACTGAAATTAGAAGTGAGTCAAAACACAGTGGCACAAGAGCAAAAGTTTAGGGTAGACTCAAGAATGTGGACTTTTTTTCTTAAGGGACATCTATTTTGCCCACAAGCAGTATTCTCGATTTTCAACTCTACAAAATATAAATTAGAACATCAAGTCTCTTGAATATGAGACAACTGCTGTGAAAACACATTTGAAGGGATCAAGTCAGCTTAATTTGGAAACTAGCCAATTTTGCCCTCAAGAACAAAATCTTTTTTCAACAAGTATTTTTGTACAAGGCATTAGTAAGTATTTTAGCCTTTGGGGGCCCTGTGATCTCAGTGATAATTGCTCTGATCTATCAGTGTGAAAATAGCCATTCACAGTATATAAGTGAATAGCTGAGTCTGTGTTTCAATAAAATTTTATTTATAAAACTGTTGGTGAGTCTGTTTTACAATCTGATCTGGTCCTGGAGCTACAATTTGCCAATCCTGGTCTAAAAGTGTAGTCAGAGGTTTTGATGAAAAGTGCACCCCAATCCCCTCCATTCTTTTTGAAATCAAATCTAGACAAAAAGAGGAAGCAAGCAAAAAAATCTGACCAAAGGACTATAACAAGGAGGAAGTCTACTTGGCTTTTTTAACTAACTGTCTTCCTTGGTGGAAAATATTTCCTGAGGAAGAAGCTAGGAAGCTAAGGGTAGAAGGAGATGCTGAGGAAGAACCTTAACAGAAGGTTGAAAAGTAAGTTCATCCTGTCAAAAGTGCAAGAAAACTTAAGCAAAGAATTGGATTGGAGGCAGAGAGTCACTTTGGCTCAGTCATGGACTGGTTTCCCTCTGGACAGGGCAGTGAATTTGTAAATATTCATCTCTTAAAGATTTCTGAGCACTACAAAATTTCCCTAATTTCCTCCTATGTCATTAAAAAATATATTCAGCTAGACCAATCATATAATATCACAACTCCAAAAATGATCTCCTCCCAAGCTGTCTCTTTCCTACATGTCTCTATGGTCAGCCTCTTTGGCTTCCGTTAACTGACTCCTAGATGCAGTTTCCCTAGGGTCATGGTCTCTGCATCATAATTGACCTTATTTCACCTGCCTTCCTCAAGGACACAGAATAAAAAGTTGGAAGACTGCAATATCAAATTCATTTAAAGCAAAAAAGAGACATAACTTATGTAGGCCTGGATATAGTGTTCTGTTTGCAATAGAAGACTTTTGTGGGAGAACATTCATTAGGAAAGAGTACCAGAAACCAGGAAATCCTGAAGAATCTTGTCCTTTCATCAAAAGGTAAGAAAAAGTAGGATGTCTACATCAAGATGGAACAATGTAAACTTTCCTGATTTTTTTATTTCACAAAACTCTTAAAAGCTACCAGTGAACATTTATTGAGATGCAAGTGTTTTCTTATTGCAATAAGCCCATTTTAATTTTTAAAGAAGTAATTTAGTGATACGGTGTGAAATGTGCTTCAAAAAATCCAAGACATGGCAGAGGGAGGAGGTGAAACTCTATAGTATAAAGGCTCATACAATGTATGTGCAACAAGACTGAATTGGCCCCTGTTAAAGCCAAATTATACAAATACTTGACCAGACATTATATCACCTATTTTACACATGTGAAATTCTCTGTAAGTCCTAAAATGTTAGGAAAGGATATTTAAAATTTCTGTTAAGAAATAATCTCAGAGCAAAGGACAGTTCTTCAAGTGGAATAAATTCAGCTCCATAAAAATTTTTACTATATCTCAGTGTGGAACAGTGAATGCTCTTTCATGAACCAACTAGCACTACTAAAGGACTACTTTAGGGGATAGCTTTCTGACTGGGAAGTTCCTCTAGCCTGTGGTCTTGAATCAAGGTTAGTGTTAACACTTCATTCTACACAAATACAGTTATTTGTGTAGATAAAGTTATTTTATACCAAGAGTGATTAGAAAACAAGATTACAGGAACCTCTTTTTTCCTTGTTAATGAAAGAAGAAGTTATATCAAACAAAAAAACCACGGAAGCTCACAGCAAGTGATCAAAGTAAATAGGAATACAAGCTCACGTGTCTTAATACACAACTCTAGGATGTTTTTTTATGTCATTGAACTACCCTCTCTTCTCAATACGCAGCAATGCAAGCCACTGTCAAGAACTGCACTCTCTGTGCTCAAAGAAATATTAATTTCACAAATATTTCCTTTTAGCTCATAATGTTTGGAACAAGAAATATTTGGGGCATAAAGAGGGACAAGAAAGGAAGAATAATGTATAATTTGCATAGGAAAATTTCCAACAATAATAACAAAACTAAAATCAGGAATTACTCTTTGATACTTTCTTAGAGAAAAATTTAAGGATGGCCATGAGGTATTACCCTGCCATATAGATATTTTATTATTATTAATAAATCTACTCTAAATGATGATGTGGAGAGTTTAACAATAGACAGAATTATTTCACTTTTTATACTCTTAGAATTCCCATAAAGCCTACAACTGTGCATATTAAGAAGGGCACCCAGTTAAACTTGAGTTCATACCAGTGATATTAAATGTTCATGGACCAGGGCCTTGGAGCTGGCACTAATACACTCTCTTCACAAGAACAACAATGTGGATTTCCTGACCTTATTCAAGTTCCTAATTATCCATCTACACATCTTTCCAGGGAGATGCACATATTAACCAGCACAGAAAATAAGCTAAGAATATCCAAGTTCTTGAGGTTACATTAAGGCAAAGTACTGTCCAAAGTTAGAGTCTTGGTAAAGAGCCACAGAGCAATGTTCCTGGTACCCTGTCCTTCTGCAGTTGTGTTCTGGTCACTCCTTTCACAGGACAGATATCCCGTGTTATTTAACTCATCTTTCATTTCTCACTAAAAAACTTCACTGGGATTTCTCAGGGCTATGTTTCCTTTCTCCTATCTTGAAATCTCTCCTTCACTTTCTATCAGACATCTCATCTGATGTGCAGAGTTGATCATTTGTCTCTTAGTAAGATTCTTATATCCCTTCCCCTGAGAGAACCGAAGAATTTCCAGGCAGGTTAGTGGTGCTGCCTGAACAAGAGCTCCCAAACTTGGACTTTCCTTATTGCCTCTCATTGGTCTTCTTTTTACTTGCTCACCGTGGACTTCACATTTCAACATCACCTTTACTCTTGTTCTTAGCAGTCTTTGTTTTTTTGTGGAGTTTTTCGTTTCTTTGTTTAGTCATTGCTTTTGGTAGTAGCATTTTGGTTTTTTCTTTTGTTTGTTTTTGCGTCCCCAAATGCTCAAATCTACAACAGGATGTGGCTCACTTTAGGAACTAAAAACAGGGCAACAAGAAAGTCTGATGATCAGAGTCTTTATTCAACTGAAATCTGTGAAAGACCTTTTTGGCTTAACTTCTTTCTCTAGTTTGGGTCATTGTGGGCATCTTTCTTTTCTCCACTGCTCCTAATGACTTAATTTTTGTTTATTTATTAAAAAAAATACATTTCATCTTAATCAGAAGATAATGTAGAAGAATGACTCTGATGAACTTATTTGTAGGCCAGCAATAGAGACACAGACATAGAGAAGAGATTTGTTAACACAGCACGGGGGAGGAGCAGGTGGGCTCATGTGATTTCACATCCAACCAGTGCAGGAGTATTTTAGGTGACCAGCATGGACAGGGTCACAGAGCAGAGAGAGGGAATGGATGTGAGGACAGATGCCCCTGCAGTGGATCTTCTTCAGTGTTCTCCTCCTTTCTACCCTGTAAATCTCAACTGTAATTTCAGACTTTGAGGGAAATTATCAGGATACATGTAATACTCACTGAGTTTTATCCACCCGGAGGTCCTATGGACAAATACACCAAGACTTTCTTTCTGAACCTCTGTTTTAAACAAAGGCCATAACTTACACGTGTTCCTCAAACCAGGAGCACTAATCCATGCACTCAGTAGACACAAACTATTAAATCAATTAAAAAAGTAAATCAATATTGAGAAAGTCAACAGAAGCTCTAGTGTGCTGCCTGGAAGAAAACTTTTTTAAAAATAAACTTTCATGACTCTAAATTCCCAGTTTTAACCTAAAGACCTCTCTTCCAAACTCAGTTCAATGACCAGTCCTTCAGATCCCTCCTAGTTGAATACACACACGGTTCAGTGTGAGTGAAAGGAAATCAATGTGTTCCAACAGACGTGTTTGGCTAAGAGGTTGTGATATTTCTGTTACTTCTCAGATTCCAGAGTCACTTCAAAGTGTCAAAGAGTTGGGGAGGCTCTAGGAATCTCCAAAGGTAAAAGCTATCTTTTTAATCCAAAAAATAGAACATTTGATCATAAACAGGTCTTCTGAATGGCAAGCTATTTCCCCACCCATAAGTCAAATTATTCTCCATTTGTATTAAACCTAAACTTTTAACTAACAGAAATCTGAAGTATAAACTCTGGACCCTGAATTGAAAAAACAAACGCGTGCATTTTAAATCTATTCAGTCCTTAAATCTGATGTTTACTTTATTACAGTATGAGTACATTTCCTGCTACATAAATATATTAAAGGGTGCTAGAAGCAAAACTGTGTAAGACATTGACACCCTGAAAAGACAGGGTAATTGTATAAAGGTGGTTCCAGTGAGGATGTCAGATCAGGATAAATTCATCCAAATACATGCTCTATGATCAGGATAGAATGCAGAGAGGCCCCAAAATTCAAATTAATGGGACAATCTAGACTCAACCATTTTCTATTCATATGATTCCCAACGATGAACTTAGACACTGTGTCTCAGTCTTCACAAATATAAAGTAGGATTGAGTCACACCTACAGTGCATAGGGTTATCGTAAGAATTAAGTGGATTAATACTTAAGTGGTTAGCCTGGTTCCTGACTCAGGAAACAGAATAAATATTAACTTCACTGAAATTTTCTCCCCAAGTGTTGGATTAGGCCTCAGAATGGCTGAAGTGATTCTATTCACAGCTCATTGTAAGGACAGATTCTCATTTACCTGACCTTGTTCTGGCATTTCTACTTTTCCCTCATAACAACATGTCAACTCAGCCAAGTCCACCTTTCCTTAGATGTCCAAGATCAGTGGTCTAACTTTATTTGTATTAATGAATTCCTGTGAGAATGAGATAAAGAGTCACAAGTCCTTCATTCTGATATGTTTGTACTTCCAAAAGGTGAATGTAACAAGGTATAGTGATAGAGAGAGTCACTAAGTCATCTGACTCTTTGTGACCCTATGGACTATACAGTCCATGGAATTCTCCAGGCCAGAATACTGGGGTGGGTAGACTTTCCCTTCTCCAGGGCATCTTCCCAAACCAGAGATCGAACCCAGGTCTCCCACAATGCAGGCAGATTCTTCACAGCTGAGCCACAAGGGAAGCCCAAGAAAACTGGAGTGGGTAGCCTAGCCCTTCTCCATCAGATCTTCCCAACCCAGGAATCAAACCAGGGTCTCCTGCATTGCAGGCAGATTCTTTACAAACTGAGCTATCAGGGGTAGGAGTTCAGAAACTCTAAAGTCAGATATGGAAGCCTATTAAAACTCCTTACCCTAGACTATACCTCAGCCTTAACACTGTACCCAGGATGGTCTACATCCAATCCTTTAAAGGCTTCTTGGCTCAGAATCACAACTGTTTACCTGGCTTGAGGTCCTTTGTGGGAGTGGGCATTGGAAGGGCAGAAGTAGAGGCCCCCGTTGTCATATGAGGATTCGTGACTACTATAGTAGTGCTGTCCCTTTCTGGAATAGTGGTGTTCCCTGTTGGAGTAGCGGTGTTGGTTGTTCTTGGAGTCTCGGTACTGGTCCTCGTGTTTTCCGTAGTAATACTGGGGTTCACTGTTGTTGTAGGTGGAGCTAAAATCAACATGAGAGCAAGGATTCATCATACTGCAGGAAATAAGAGCCGGTGAATCAATGCAACCAGGGAGACTGTCCTCAGGCAGAAATGAACACTTATCTCCCATGAACCCGGAGTTCACATCATTGGTCAACTAGAATCTCTGACTGAGGGGTGAGTGAAGACATGGCCACAACAATAAAACAGCTGCATTGAAAAGACAAAATCTGGGGAGGTATGGACCTGAAAACAATCATACCTGGGATTTGTGCTGAACACTTTGTAAAAACTAGTCATGTATATTATATTTATGTATCTAAATAAATATCTGTGAGTAAGGGGAAAATGTCTAGATCCTGAAGCTGCATTTGTCTTTTCAGTGATATATGACTAGGGCCTAAATAGTAGCTCCTAAGAAACAGAATATTTACCAAAGAAATGCCATTCTATCAGTCAGCCTTATGAGTACCCTTCCAAAAGACTTGCATGCTAAATGCAGATTAATTCACACCAAGAGCATACGCTAGACAACACAGATGCACTATGCACTTGGTTAGAAGGTGGACTAGATGTTTTAAGGTTCCTTTCTACATGAGAGATAATAACCACAGGTAAAAACTTTGGCGCTTTCCAGAACCAGAAATCCTGTAGGATTCCAAACCACTTATTGAAGTCCTCAGAGACATCCAGAGAAAGAACTGAAATTAGAAGTGAGCCAAAACACAGTGCTTGGCACAAGAGCAAAAGTTTAGGGTAGACTCAAGAATGTGGACTTTTTTTCTTAAGGGGCATCTATTTTGCCCACAAGCAGTATTCTCGATTTTCAACTCTACAAAATGTAAATTAGAACATCAAGTCTCTTGAATATGAGACAACTGCTGTGAAAACTCATTTGAGGGATTCAAGTCAGCTTAATTTGGAAACTAGTCAATTTTGCCTTTAAGAAGAAAAACTTTTTTTTCAACAAGTATTTATGTACAAGGCATTAGTAAATATTTTAGCCTTTGGGGGCCCTGTGATCTCGGTGATAATTACTCAAATCTGTCAGTGTGAAAACAGTCATAGACAGTATATAAACTGAGGCATATATACATATATATACTAGCTGAGGCTGTGTTTCAATAAAACTTTATAAAACTACTATTGAGCCTGTTTACAATCTGATATGGTCCTGGAGGTACAGGTTGCCAAGCCTGGTCTAAGAGTATAGTCAAAGGTTTTGATGAAATGTTCAATCCCAATCCCCTCCATTCATTTTGAAATCAAATCTAGACAAAAAGAGGAAGCAAGCAAAAAAATCTGACCAAAGGACTATAACAAGGAGGAAGTCTACTTGGCTTTTTTAACTAACTGTCTTCCTTGGTGGAAAATATTTCCTGAGGAAGAAGCTAGGAAGCTAAGGGTAGAAGGAGATGCTGAGGAAGAACCTTAACAGAAGGTTGAAAAGTAAGTTCATCCTGTCAAACGTGCAAGAAAACTTAAGCAAAGAATTGGATTGGAGGCAGAGAGTCACTTTGGCTCAGTTATGGACTGGTTTCCCTCTGGACAGGGCAGTGAATTTGTAAATATTCATCTCTTAAAGATTTCTGAGCACTACAAAATTTCCCTAATTTCCTTCTATGTCATTAAAAAATATATTCAGCTAGACCAATCATATAATATCACAATTCCAAAATGATCTCTTGAAAAGCTGTCTCTTTTCCACATGTCTCTAGGGTCAGTCTCTCTTGGCTTCTGTTAATTGACTCTTAGATGCAGTTTCCTTAGAGCCAGCATTTTCTGCATCAGAATTGACCTTATTTCACTTGCCTTCATCAAGGATGCAAGCAAAATACAAAGTTGGAAGACTGCAATATCAACTTCATTTAATGCAAAAAAGAGACATAACTAATGTAGGACTGGGTATTGGATTCTGTGTCGTGGGAGAACATTCATTAGGAAAAAGCACCAGGAACCAGGAAATCCTAAAGAATCTTGTCCTTTCATCAAAAGGTAAGAAAAAGTAGGATGTCTACACCAAGATGGAACAATGTAAACTTCCCTGATTTTTTTATTTCACAAAACTCTTAAAAGCTACCAGTGAACATTTATTGAGATGTAAATGTTTTCATACTGACATAAGCCCATTTTAATTTTTCCAGTAGTCATGTATGGATGTGAGAGTTAGACTATAAAGAAAGCTGAGCACTGAAGAATTGATGTTTCTGAACTATGGTGTTGGAGAAGACTCTTGAGAGTCCCTTGAACTGCAAGGGGATCCCACCAGTCCATCCTAAAGGAGATCAGTCCTGGGTGTTCATTGGAAGGACTGATGTTGAAGCTGAAACTCCAATACTTTGGCCACCTGATGCGAAGAGCTGACTCACTGGAAAAGACCCTGATGCTGGAAGGGATCGGGGGCAGGAGGAGAAGGGGACAACAGAGGATGAGATGGTTGGATGGTATCAGCGACTTAATGGACATGGGTTTGGGTGAACTCTGGGAGTTGGTGATGGACAGGGAGGCCTGGCGTGCTGCGGTTCATGGGGTTGCAAAGAGTCGGACACAACTGAGTGACTCATCTGACTAATTTAGTGATATGGTGTGAAATGTGCTTCATAAAATCCAAGACATGGCAGAAGGAGGGGATAAAACTCTATAGTATAAAGGCTCATACAATATATATGCAACAAGATTGAATTGACCACTATTAAAGCCAAATTATACAAATACTTGACCAGACATTATATTACCTACTTTATACATTTGAAATTCTCTATAAGTCCTAAAAAGTTAGGAAAGGACATTTAAAAATTCTTCTAAGAAATAATCTCAGAGGAAAGGGCAGTTCTTTAAGTGGAATAAATTCAGCTCCATAAAAATGTTCACTATATCTCAGTGGAACAGTGAATGCTTTTTCATTAATCAATTAGCACTCCTAAAGCACTGCCTTAGAAGATATTTTGCTGACTGGGAAGTTTCTTTAGCCTATGGTCTTGAATCAAGGTTAGTGTTAACACTTCATTCTATACAAATACAAGTTATCCTATGAAGAGTTATTAGAAAACAAGATTATAGGAGCCTCTTCTTTCCCTATTCAAGGAAGAAGAGGTTAATATCAAATAGAAAACTCTTTATCTAGGGTAACCCATAGCAAGTGATCAAAGTAAGTAGGAAGACAAGCTCACCTGGCTTTATAGTCAACTTTATGATGTTTTTTTCATCATTGAAAAACCATTTCTTAATACGGCAACAATACAAGCCACTGTCAGAAGGGACTGCATCCTCTATGGTCAAAGAAACATCTCTTCCACCGATATTTCCCTTGAGCTTATAACGTTCATTCTTCCGTTCAGTGACTTTGTATTCCTCAGTACTGATAATGGTATTTTTGCAGTCTAACCAAGAACATTCCCCTCGGCCCCAGCACGTGGATGTGACTTTTCCTTTATAGGAGCAGGGTAGCCTGACAGACTGACCCTCCACTCCAATCACATGTAGGTAAGACGTTACACCATCTGTAAATAAAGAGAAACCAGAGCATGGGGTCTCAATATTTTAACTTTACTTTCAGTTTTTTCTTTATATAGCTTATTTGGTTTGAAATCATCTGACTAACATCTTGAGTTTTTAAAACTTAGGATAAGCATTTTTCTACATTCACATATTCTTTAGCAGCATTATCATTTACTAGATATATTTCTAGATGAAATATCATATAAATGTTTTTCTGTATTCAGAATTACTTCCTAATGGGATAGATTTCTGAGAGAAAGTTTCAGGATAAAGGGAGAAATATGTTCAATCTCTTGGTAGTAAGACCAAATCTCTCTCCAAAAGGTTTGAAATAAATGCCATAACAGTAATACATGAATATGTGTGTATTTCTTTCTGTTTTTGACATGTATCTGCTTATGAAATAGGTAACACATACATGTAGCTTTTCTTCTCCCCTGATTGTCAGTATCTCAGTTGAAATCTCTTTTAAAAACTCCTTTGCATTTTTAGTTTTGATTTTGTCTTTATTGTAAGTTTTTAAATAGCTCTTTCAAAAAAAACAAAAACAAACAAAAATAAATAAATAAATAGCTCTTTCAAATTAAATCACCTCATAACCTTGCTCTTAATCAAATTTAAAAAAAAAAAAAGCAGAGATAAAGTTTTACTTAAAGCATTATTGGTTAGAAGGCCAAAGCTAAGCTGTTTAGAAATCAATTCTTAGGAAATTGAGTTTATAACACTTTCAGGAGAAACTGAAGCTTATCATGGGCTTAAGGATCAACCAGATAAATTCAAGCAGGGATCCCTTCTTGAGCAATGTATAAGGAAGCACAGTCCACTTACCCAGGTGAAACCAAAAAACTGGAGAACATTCAGTCAAATACTAAATGTTGCCTCTTAAAAAACAAACAAACAAAAACACCTCTCTCCTGAGTCAGTGGCTTAAAAATCCCTACATTGTCAAATGCAGTCCGAGTGGTCCATAAAAGAATCTGAGTCTCATGACTAATCATAGGGCTGGGCTGTAATTCTGGGAAGTGCTCTGGGAATAAAACACTCATTGATACATAAAATAAGAGTCTAGTTTTTTCACTGGAATTCTGGTAATATTTAATTTTGCTTAGTATCATTTTTGGATTACAAAGGTAATACAGGCTAAATATAAAAATTTGTTCTAGAAGTATAATTTAAAAAAATATGTTTCCTCATATTCCCAACTCTAGAGATTGTTTTAAAATTTAGGATATGTGTATTCCTAAATTTCCCCTGTCTCATAGGATATTTTTAATTAAAATATTTTATTTATTAAAAAAATTTTTTTGGTCACACAGCATGGTCTGTGGGACCTTAATTACTCATTCAAGGATGGAACCCCTGCACCCTGCATTGGAAGCACAGAGTCTTAACAACTGGAAAAGTAGGGAAATTAAAATATTTTCTTTTTAAGAGAAATATTTGCCCACAGTTGAAAAAATCAAAAAGCACAGAATGGTACAGTAAAGGACTCTTTCCTTCCCCCCTCATCCCCATTTCTTCTTCTCATCCCCTTCTACACTGTGATAACAGCTGCTACTGTTTCCTACCTACACATGAGCAGTTCATGCATATATAGCCATCTACCTACCCACCCCTCCATATTTTTTTGTTGTTTAAATATGGGCAGTGGCATAAACCATACTGTACAGCGTCATGCCTTGTAACCCACTCACAGATTTTGTAAGTCTTAGTATTTAAGCAATTTCTTTGGCTTAAGGCTTCAGCCTTGTTCTTTGCTCATTGGTGACCCCATTACCTTCTGACAAAGCCCTAGAACACCTCCGCTGCCTCATCACCAACACAGCCCCTACACTCCCCCATCCTCAGGCTTCCAAAGCACAGCCCACCTGTTCACTTACCTATCAGAAGGAGTAGGAAGCCCAGGATGGCTACCCAAGGATGCATGACGCTATTGTCCTGAAGGAAAGAGAAAGCAAACTGGTTAGTGTGTCCTGCCACCATATAGTATCAGAATCAAAACAGTTAGGTGATGTTTTGGGGGCTCCAAGAAAGGATTAGCCAGAGGCAAAGTGATAAAGAAGTGATTTATGAGAATAGAATGCTTGTGAGGCATCGGATCCAGCAGGTGAGTGTTGTGCCACCCCAAGTACTGAGTGGGTTACATTTTCATCATCAAAGGAGGATAGAGGAGGGGAGAAGACCACCTTCTTTGTCTTTTTTTGAGTCTTCCATCACTAACTCCTCCTACAAGTTGGGTAGGGGAGTTTTTGGCCCTATATGGTGCATCTGGGATTGTCATGGAACTATGGAGAAATTATTTCAGGTTTCAGAACAGTGAGGGTCATTCACTTTGAAATGTCACCTTTCCATAAATTATTTCTCTGTGTGTGTGTGTGTGTGCTGGGAGCATGTCCTAGGGGTCATTACCTTGTTCACGTCACTGGGCAGGTTTTAGGCCCTATTTTCCACTATTGCTATACAGTTTGAAGGCATGTCTTATGCTCCTGTTAAACGGTTTTATGGCTAAGCGAGTTAGCTTGGATTTGTTGTTTGGCAAGCAGGTCTGGCTTTGATGCTGCTAAGTGACTTGCTCTGCTTTATGAGACAAGGAAGCCCACATTGTTTCAGGATTTTTCCATTTTTTTCTTGGGTGATCATTAACTTACAGAGGTCTCTCTTACTTTTTTCTTTACATATAATTACCTAATGGGATTAACTATTAAATCACTATCATGTCCCTTTACTTTGTCCCTATGATTTCCTACTCCAGATGTTTACTGTTTTATGCTTAAAAGTGGGTAAGAGGTAACAATGAATCATTAATTGCTTCCTTCTGAGATTGGATGTAGGCCTGCCTGGGGAAGGACTAAAACACCTGGCTGACTGTCTCTTTTCTGTTGTAAGAATTATAAACCAATTAGTATCATCCTTTTAGTTCTCTTAGATGTTAAGCTTTGGAGGATGGATTTACAAAAGATAAAAATGAAAAGAAATTAAGCATTAAAAGAGATTATAACCATGATTTGGTGATCTAAAACATTTTTCCAAAACAGTTTCTAAATCTGGAAAAGGGTCATTTAAGTCCTTAATCTGTTTGTTTTTTTATTAGGCCCAGTATCTTAATATTTTATACTTCAGGGCTTATTAAGTCTTCTATCTCTGTTAATCTGTTCTTTATTTTCTATTAATATCAATTGGTGATAGAGTTGCTTCCTTGTCCCTCAGGAAACAGAGTGGCCCCTAATTTAGTTAAGTCCCTTCCATTACAGAGATAGGACTTGCCTGGTGGCTCAGTCATTAAGGAATCCGCCTGTAATGCAGACCTGGGTTTGATCCCTGGGTTGGGAAGATCCCCTGGAGAAGGAAATGGCATCCCTCTCCAGTATTCTTGCCTGGGAAACCCCATGGACAGAGGAATCTGGCAAGGGTCATAGGGTTGCAAGAATAAAACACAACTTAGCAATTAAACCACCATACCACCTTCCATTAAAGAGATAGGACAATCAGGCACAAACAGAAAGGAATACAAAAACAACTGGCCATTGATGTTGTACAAAAGGGTTTTTAGGAAAGTGTACCTCTGTCTCTCTCCTGACACTTCCATTATATATTTCTTACGGTTGTTAAGATTTCTAACCCTCTGGGTTAAGACAGAGAAGGTTCCACCAGTATCTCTAAGAAATTCTACTAAGTGGCCTTCCACATCAATGACCACCTGAAGTTTGGCATTAGTTATGTAGATGGTCTCTCTAGGCAAAGTCAGCTTTGGCTTCGGGCGACCTCAGTCTTCTGATCATGAAACTGTCAATAGCCAAGGGCCCCCTGTCACTCATTGGTATCTGGGGCATTCTCTCTTTCAATGTCCTGGATGTTTTCTAAAAGCTCATTGATCACAATTTCCCTTCAAGTGTCCCTTCTGTTCACACCTGGCACATTGATTTTGTATACCCATCGGTCTTGCACAGTCAAATGACCCAGAAAGTCTGGCCTCCCTTTCATGGTCTGTGAGTGAACAGGGCCACTGCCATCATTTGGGCCTTTTGTGTATTTCTCTGGACACATTCAGTCTTTTCGGCCATATCCCTATTATTGAAAACCAAATAAGACAACTAGAGCAAATTGCTCAAAAGGTCTGAGGACCTCCTCCTTCCAGCAGTTGCTTTTTGAATTTTGCATCTGAAGTCTGGGGCAGACTGGGTTATGAAATGTATAGCCAAAAGGACCTGTCCCTCTGGAGAGGAGGGATCCACATTGGGTACTATTTAAAAGCTTCCACTAATCTCCTTTGAAAAGCTGCAGGATTTCCCTCTGGCCCCTGTTGGACTTCTTTCACTTTTTTCATAATTGATGGGTTTCACTATAAGCTTTTTCATACCCACTAATAAATAATTAATCCTATGGTCCTACTTATTTCTATCATTACAATTCATCTGGTCCCCAGTGTGGATCTGCCTCAGGGAAAGCACTGTTTTCCACCTGGTGTACTGCGTGGCCCTCTTGGGCCTGGGCTTCCACTCGGTCAGCGTGGGCTCTGGCTGCCAGTACTGTGTGCTGTTCTTTCTTAGGAGGGTAGCGGTGGGATAAAATCTGTAAATCCCCCCAGGTGAGATTCCCCCCAGGTAAGCTTCTTTGTGAAAATTTCAGAGTCCTCAGAAAAACCTCTCAATTTATCCTCTGCCAGACTTAGATCAGACAGCAAAGAAAACACGTTTGTTTCTTGATTTTTATGAGAAAGTTCTCTCAGAGGAAGAACCATAGGAGCAGTTGGTTGGTAACATACTGCTCTGGTATGCTCTCAGCCAGCTAGGCTGGGATTGAGTCCCTTGGGTAACTTGGGGTACCTAGGAGCTCCTGTTAGTGGAGGTCATTCCTCAGCCTTGGGTGTGTTTTCCCCGGGGATAATAGCCTCTGCTAGAGCAAGGGCTCCTGCCTGTAAGATAGCTCCTGTTGCAGCAGCGGGGTGCACTCGAGCAGTAGTTAGCTATCCAAAAGTTTCCTTCCCATGTCAAAATCCACTGTGTAATTTAACCAAGATTTGTACTTACAACTTTAGATGTTGTTCCTTCCAAAGTGGTCTCCCAAGCAGATGTTACTCCCTGAGAAATTGCCGCAAAGGAATAGTAGAGAAGGTGTCCCAGTGGTGTTGACAGTGAGCAGACACTGGTCTTGCTGAAAATTGAAAATAAAGGATCAGCGCTTATAAGGGTTGGAGGGAGGGGAAGACTGACATCAGGGCTCAGGAAGTCCTCCGCTGGGCACTTCAAGTAATTAGGAGGAAGTAGCTTTAGTCTTGGGCTTCCCTGGTAGCTTCAGCTGGTAAAGAATCCGCCTGCAATGCAGAAGACCCTGGTTTGATTCCTGGGTCAGGAAGTTCCCCTGGAAAAGGAATAGTCTACCCAGCCATTATTCTTGGACTTCCTGGTGACTCAGCTGGTAAAGAATCTGCCTGCAATGTGGGAGACTTTGTTTCGATCCCTGGGTTGGGAAGATCCCCTGGAGGAAGGCATGGCAACCTACGCCAGTATTCTTGCCTGGAGAATCCCCTGGACAGAGGAGTCTGGTGGGCTACAGTCCCCAGGATCGAACAGAGCTGGACACAACTGAAGCGACTTAGCAGGCAGGCAGGACCTTAAGTCTTGGAAGATGATTCCCATCAGTTTCCTTGTACATCATATACTTAAGAAAACTGATAAGAGGCCTTTCATCTAGGTTGGACACAGTCCTCTAAATGATAGTACGTATAATCCCCCGGTAATAGACTATGGGCATCTAGTCTCAATCCAAAGACCAGCTTCAGAAACAAGCTTAGAATACCTTCTTAATAACTCATTTAAGCTTTATAACAATATAACATAGCAACAAAGAACTATTGGAAAAGTAAGTTTCAGACAGTAGATACATACCTCAAGTAGCAAAACTAAAATTTTATACCTATTAAAACAATCTTTTTCTCTAAAATTACTCTCATTTTTATCAAATATAGCCAAATTAAGATTAATCTGTTCATAAAATAAGACTGCCAGATTGATCACATAGGCCTGTATAATTTTTCCAATAAGGTAGGTACTTTGATTGCTAAAAACAGTCAAAGTATACCTCAAGTGAAAAACACATTTTTAATCATTCTGTTTTCACTGTGAGGATACCAGTCTTGTAGCCAAAAAAGGCTTTAACCCATTAAATGAAGAATGGGGTTTGCCACGGAGCCGGGAAAAGACAAGTGGCCGTCTTGGATTTCCCACATTCCTGACTGTTTAATTTACAGCTTTTTAAAAATCTATCTTAATTTTTCTCATTTAGGAGCAGATAATAGTCATGCTTCAAGGACATCAGACTGGCAAAAGTCTGACAATAAGGGGTTAATTTTCTTGCTTTCAAATTTTACAACAAATATAAAGTGAACTTACTAACTTTTAGAAAACCCAGGTACAATAAAGTATTATACTTAAGGTTGA
Source organism: Cervus canadensis (assembly GCF_019320065.1). Lineage (NCBI taxonomy): Eukaryota > Metazoa > Chordata > Mammalia > Artiodactyla > Cervidae > Cervus > Cervus canadensis. Next base: position 40,792,986 of record NC_057389.1, on the reverse strand, counting down.
TGATGCTAAAAATATGTCTGCATTAGTTAAAAAGTGTAAGTTTACAGACTTGAATTTTATCAGGGATACACACAGAATGTAGAAGAAAACTCTTAGAATTAGGAAGATGAGTATAGATTGCCAAATCCTGTCAGAAGCAACCCAAAAGGTAAAATTTCTTCCTCTTAACATATCACACCCCTTGTCACATGTACCAACCAAAAGATCCCCTTTACATCTCCAAATATACCTGCTACCTTTCTGTGAAAACCCAAGTTGATTCCAACTGTTCCCCTGGTTCCCTGTCTTTACACATCGAATCATCATTTCTATAGTCTGTACCTAGGTACCCAATCAGAGTCCCAAATCATTCAGGGGTGATCGGCCTGCTTAATACTGTTGGCCATGGGCAGAGTGTCCTTCCCAGAACTTTTGGACTCCGTTGTCCCTTGGCCCCACTAGGACCCATCAGTGACCTTCTTATCTACTGTCAGTTGTGGTTGCCAGTTGAAACCACTAGGTGGTGTTTCGGGCACTCTGAGGAGCTCCTGTTCTCCAAATAGCACAGAAAGAATTCAGCCAGAGGCTGAAAAGGGATAAATAAGAAGTGGTTCACAAGAATAGGATGCTTGTGAGACTCATAAGCTGACAGACGAGTCTTGTGCTGTACCGAGTATTTAGTGGGTGACATTTTTATAATCAAAGGAAGAGAGAGGAGGGGAGAAGACCACCTTCTTTATTCTTTGAGTCTTCCATCACTAACTCCTCCTACGTGAAGGAGAGAGTTTTAACCCTATACCGTGCGTCCAGGACCGGCGTGGCAGTATGGAAAACTCATTTCAGGTCTCAGTACAATCAAGAGAGTCCACTTTGAAACGTCATCTTTCTAACTCGCAAATATCTTAATTTCTGCAAACCTCAGTTTCTTCTCCTTTATTATGAATGTAATAATAGAATCTTCCTCAAACATTTGGATGAGGCCTCACAACAAGATAATGCCCTCAAAAGCATCAGGCCCAGCCCTTTCCTATAAAAAGCACTCAGTAATTGTTTTTTATTATCAGTGACTCCCAGAATTACATAGATAGCCCAGAACTCTCCCCTATGAGATAATAACTATGAAAGCTTTGGTATAGTGGGAAGTCCCTATTCACAATTACACTGTATCATCATAGTAATGATTATTTGATTAGAGGGAGGTGCCAATCATCAGACACCAAACCCCACTTAGGCATCCATAAGTCCACTCAGCCCCACATTTCCAACTGCCTGCTCAACATCACCCAGGGGCACTTCAAACTCAAGAAAATCCAAATTATTTTCACTTTTTCTCCCGGGGTTCTTTTACCAGTGAACCCATCACATCAGCTAATCTCCCAAGTACAGAGACTCACCCATCCTTCCTTCTTACTCCAGCCACTAAGTCCTCACAATTCCAAGTCCTAATGGCTCTGGCTCTGTCCCTTCTCTGCTGTTACTGCTGCTGTCACTCTAGTGGAGACACTCCTCTCCTGTCTGGATTATAGCAGGAACCTCCTGGGGAGCCTCTCTGCATAGAGGCTTATGGAAAGTGAAAGTGTTAGTCACTTAGTCTTGTCCAACTCCCTGGGACTCCATGGGCTGAAGCCCACCAGGCTCTGTCCATAGAATTCTGCCAGCAAGAATACTGGAGTGGGTAGCCGTTTCCTTCTCCAGGGGATCTTCCCGACCCAGGGTTCCAACCCGGGTCTCCCGCATTGCAGGCATATTGTTTACCATCCTCTCCCCTCCAACATAGCTTCCATAGACTTTACAGGAGCAATTTTTCCAAAAACAGAACTGAAAATACCATTCCCTAATCCAAACACATGAATGGTTCCTTAAGACCCTGGAATGAAATCTAAATTCTTCAGCCCATCAATGAAGTCCTTTAAGAACCGAGGCCACTCCTGGCTCCCTAGTCACCATGAGATTAAACTAGGCTCTTAATCAATCACCAAAGATTTCACACTCTTATCCGTCCCTTTATCCCTGCTCAGGCTGGTCTCCCTTTGTGTTCTCTCTGCTCAATGAAATGTTCTCATCCATGAAGAATCAATTCAAGGATCTCTGAGAGAAACATCCTGGCCCTCCTTTCCCACTTAGAACACTTCTCTCCCTTTTTTGGGTCCCCAGGGCACTTTTTCATAACTCTGCCCCAAAGTAAATCCCACAGGATGGTTGTTGGCTGTACACAGCCTGTCTCTAAACCTCTTTAAGGACAGACGTCAAGGCTTCCTCATTTGGGTATGTCTGGGCCCTGCACGGAGAACCAACCAGTTAAGCCATGTTTAATGAATCATAGATTTGAAAGGCCATTACCAAGTATCATGCAACCTATTTCCATGTATCCAAATGAGATGCCAAGATAAAGATATAAAAATCTCATCTCCAACCACTTTTCCCTCTGAGAATCCTTCGATTTGCTGGAAAAAAACAGCTTTCTCTGGACCATGAAGCTTGGGCTGGTTTTGTAAAACAGAAAGACACAGTAAGATAGCAAATGCTCCTAAAAGTCCCCCATTTCCACTCCCCCACCATCCAACCCTGGGACCAAGAAAAAACTACTGTAACAATCACAAAGAAAGGAAAATTTGATGATTACCAGAGCAGGTTTCACTTTTTTCCAGTTTTCCTCGGTGGACAGCCAAGTCCTCATGCGTATTTGAATGTGTGGGATTTGAAATGATTTACTGCCTGGACTTCTTGCTGTTGATGAGCATAATGAGACACCTTGTGTCTGAGAAAAACTGAAGCCTGATATTTGAGGAGCAAATAGGAAAATCTGCCCTCAGGGAGCTCCATTGAGAGAGAGAGTCTGCTAGTCCTGGGACAAAGGTTAACTATGTGGAATAAGAGAACTGGCCTCTAATCTGCAATCTCCCTGACTCACTGCAAGCCCTCTCTCAACCCGGTGGCCTTGTCTGAGCCTCAATTTAGCATCAGTTTCCCACTGACAACACCACCCCCAGGAGTCCCTAGACTCAAATTTAAAGCCTCTGAAACATGAGTATGAGTCTCAGTTTTCCCTCTGCTTTGCTGTGTGATCTTGGGAAAGTCACTCCACATCCCTGAGCTCCATTTAGGCAGCCACAGAGCGGAGGTGAGGATTTGCCAGCCTAGGTAGGGTTTCTTCAGATGGTGTCTGCAGACCAAACACCTTCAAAGCAGAGGAGGGCCCTGGAGCAGGAGATCCATACTTGGAGATGTCTTATAAAATAAATAATACAAATCAGGAAGGCCTTGCATGGCACACTTGACCACAGCTCTTTTTCAAGCAAAACTTGATTTCTGAGCCTAAATTATAGAGTGGTGTCTGCCTGTGTGCTAACTTGCTTCCGTCCTGTCCAAATCTGTGAGACCCTATGGACTTCTCTGTCCATGGGATTCTCCACACAAGAATACTGGAGTGGGGTTGGCATTTCCTACTCCAGGGGATATTCCTGACCCAGGGATTGAACCTGTCTCTCTTAATATCTCCTGCAGGCAGGTTCTTACCACTAGTACTACCTGGGAAGCCCAAATTATAGAGCACAGGCCTCTAGATTGAGTCATGTGAATATTATAAAAAAACTGAGGGCTATCAGAAGATTAAAGATGTCCACCCAGAGAAACAAAACCTGTAACTGAGAGTTCTGTAGAGCCATGCAAAAAGGAGTCAGTGAAAACCTTTCAGAACCTCAAGTTTATTCTAATAGTGAGTCAAGAATGACTACCATGTTTTTTAAAAAGGTTTTTTCACTTCCCTAAGCGAAAGTAAGTTTGCCAACTCATCACTGATTTTCCCCCTGGTGTGATCAGCAGTAAAAACAAACAAACAAACAAAAAGCCATAAAACCAAAAAAATGTCTCTGTACTTGGAAGGAAGCTCTAAGGAAGTCAAAGCTATGGTTTTTCCAGTAGTGTATGGATATCAGAGTTGGACTATAAAGAAAGCTGAGCACCAGAGAATTGATGCTTTTGAACTGTGGTGTTGGAGGAGACTCTTGAGAGTCCCTTGAATAGCAAGGAGATCAAACCAGTCCATCCTAAAGGAAATCAGTGCTGAATATTCATTGGAAGGACTGAGGCTGAAGCTGAAACTCCAATACTTTGGCCACCTGATATGAAGAGCTGACTCATTGGAAAAGACCCTGATGCTAGGAAAGATTGAAGGTGGGAGGAGAAGGGGATGACAGAGGATGAGATGGTTGGATTACATCACCGACTCAATGGGCATGAGTTTGAGTAAGCTCCGAGGGAGTTGGTGATGAACAGGGAGGCCTGGAATGCTGCAGTCCATGGGGTTGCAAAGAGTTGGACATGACTGAGCGACTGAACTGAACTTGGAAGGAACCAACTCAGTTGGGAGCTGGTAGATGTGGCCTCTTGCTCCTCAGCCGGCCTGGCCTGAGAATGAAGATGTGTGAGTAGGAAGAGCAGCAGAGATGCAGTGAGGAGAGGGGATAGGAGTCCCGCATGAGGGCTCTCATTCACCACCAGGAAATAGATTTCGAAAAGGCTAGAACAAGAACCTGAGATTCTAAAAAACAAAAAGCATACAATGGTGGAGCTGGTACATAACTATGAGTCTTACACTTGCCAGCTGAGGTCTTTTAACCTCTACCTACTGCTACTCAGAAGACTGAGAGGGGAAAGGACTAGACAAAAAGGATTTGGGATGTTATTGAGGCAGTAAAAGTGAGGCTAAGGCATAATCATAAGAGATTTAATCTCGTGTCACTGGATTTTATTTAGGAAATGACTTAGTGAGATGGGTCTCCTCGTGCTGTCTTCAGGGTCTGGACCCAAGAGGGAAGCTAGGACTATAAGAAGCAATTTGGGACCATTCCACACATTCCTGTGGCCAAGTGAGAAATGAAATTAATCCTCAGGCTCGACACAATGATCTGAATTCCCAGCTACTTAGAGGGACAAGAGTTCATATTCCCTTAACAGACTGCCTTTACCTGGGAGTAGGAAACCTATGAGAATTTTAATTGTGGTTGTTCCTGTTGTTTGTGTTTGAATTATGGTTCCTTATTTGGGGCTTTGCAGAAATCTTAGAGAATCTAACAGAAGTTCTAGACTTTTTCCACAGACAAATGTGTGGATACATACACACTGTATACATATATAGTATATGTATATGTATGTATATATGTATATGTGTATATATATATGTATATTTGTATAATACACACACATATATAATTTCAGGTGGTTCTTGCATTCCCCCCTAAGTTTACCCACTGACAACTCCATCTTGGCCCCATGAAGAGTAGCCAGCCAGGCTTCACTGTCCATGGGATTTTCCAAACAAGAATACTGTAGTGGTTTGCCATTGCCTACTCCAGCGGATCTTTTTGACCTGGGAATTGAATCCCAGGGTCTTTGGACTCTGGCATTAACAGGCTGATTTATTACTACTACACCACTGGGGAAGCCCAGGATACCATGGACACAGTTTAATAATATTCCTGAAACCTGTGGGTGAGTCCCAGCTCTCTCTGCACTGCTGTGTGATCTTAGGCAAATCACTCCACATCTCTGAACATGTGAAATGGTGCTTTAAAAATGGGGGAAAAAATTGTTCTGTAGTCACTAACAGAAGTTAGTAGTAAGTGAGCAGTTCTGACTACTAGTAACCATCTCAGCCTGTTTGAACAACAATAGTGAAACTTGTGTGCCTCCACACTTGTCCCTAGTGAATACTGTAGAGGGAAATTTGGAGCTTAGTGGAAATGTGCCATTAACTCTCAATACAAACACATGTTACAGTTTGGGAAATTCTGGGTACATGTGCACAGGAAGTGTTCTAAAACCCAAGTGAGTACTTGAATTCAAATAAATCAAGAATATTCCCTGATGGTACAGTGGTTAAGACTTGCACTCCCGTTGCAGGTGACACGGGTTCGATCCCTGGTCAGGTTCAATCCCTGCATGCTACACAAAAGCAGCTTAACACCATTGTCTATAATATTGAGACAACTTTGCAGCTGGTGGGCAGTAACCCAAAAGAAGAATCATCTGATCTTGGAAAGGAGTGGCTTTCTCTGTCAAATCCACTTCCTAAGTCCCATCTTTGGACCACTTCTGCTCTTCATAAGGTTGCTCTGTGCATGCCCCAGCATTTCGTTCACATAAGCACAGCTACTCTGATTCTAACACGGCCTTGTCTTTTCAGGGAAATTCATGAAAACCAATTGTTTCCATAAACACACCAGGTAATCCATCTTGCATGCCTGATTGCTGTGATGTCTGTACAAGCTGTTACAATGATTAAGCACCACTCGGCGGTTTAATGCCTTGTGCTTGCATTCTGATTAAAGACAGAGTTGGCAAGGTGGCCTTAGAGGTAAAAAAAAAAAGATGTGGGGATTCAGCTCACATTAACCTGTCTTGGTTAACACTGTGGTATTTGCCCCAAATGCAAACATAGTGGCAGGTTCCGTTGACAGAAGTATGACACGCAAAAGAAGGAAGGAGATATGCCATTCTACCCATTATTTGCTCAACTCTGGGTGACTCACTTCAAAAGGTCATTGTTAAACTGGAGTTCATTGAAGGAGCATTAGCAGTATGGAAAATGAAAAAACATGTACGGTGTCATTCCTGGGTTTTAAGTCCTCTACCAAATTAGGCAATGGGAGCAGATTTTTTGTTTTGTCTTTTTAAAAAAACATAATTTGAAAACTCTCTGGAAAGGGATTTTGCATACCTGTTCTCCTATATAGCTTTTTAGAAAAGAAATGAAAGGATTTGGTATAAACTGTGATAAAGACCTTCCTTTCTTAATAACTGACCAATACCACAGTATCTGTTAGCAAGTAAATATTAATAAGTAGGGAAAGGTAACTTTTCAAAGTCATACTTGAAGATCCTCCTGGTAAAGAGACACATTAAGATCATGATTTTATGTTTTGCTAATACAGAAAAACTTTAAATCCCCTTATTATACTAGATTGGCAAATGCCCTTTATCTCCCGTGGCCTCAGTTTTGCCATCTGTGAAATGAGAGGCTTGGACTGGATGGACTCTGAGCCATTTTGACTCTAACAGCCCTTGGTTAGTCATTTTGTAATTTAGCAGCATCCACTGGCTGCTGGTCTTGGTGTTCTCATCAGTAGGCTCTCTTCTCTCTTTACAGGCTAGACGATGTTGGAGAAGATAAAAAATGTCCTCTGTGGAAGTGAGGATAAAGATGGTCTTTTCACACTGTAATGTACCTTTTTTTCTTAGGATTGATGATGCAGGTATGACATGTGAATCATCAAAATATGTCTTAGAAGTTTTTGTTTAAAAAACAAATAGCCACCTATCATATTGGTGTCCCTAATCCAGTCATGCTTTAATTTCACAAAGTGAAAGTTAGAGACTAAACTTTGCCTGTCTCATGGCTTAATCTATGTAGCATCACTAATGAGTTATCTTCCACAGTATACTTGAATGCCTCCAGTGATGGTGAACTCACTACCACACCTAAGGAAGTCCATTCAATCTAGGGGCACTTCTGAGACTTAGAAATATTTAAAACAAGCTCTGTGTCTAGACAGTATCTGCCTGTTGGTCCTGTTTGAACTCTGTGATTACACAGAACAGGTCTAAACTCTCTACTACCTGGCAGCAGTGCTTCTGGTACCTAGAGAACCTCATGTTTCTCCAAACTGCCTTGTTTATGGGACATGACTTATGGCCCCTTCCCTACCCTTGTTAACTTTGCTTTATATTGCTTTTAGATCTCTGTTTATGCCCAGCATTAAGAATTCAGTGCCTCACTCTGGGTGTGGTGTGAGCATCCCTGGGTTATTGACTGTCCTCAATAGTGAATGAAACAACATGGAATCACACCATCATTTTGACTGACCTCTAAAAGGTCCAGATTTTCTATTATTTTTCCATTCATATTTTGTCACATCTTAATTCTTGCTTGAGAAATTTAATTTTGGAAATAGCTAAGAGGTCATCAGAGTACACTAAGGTGAATGATGTGGATGTTCATAGAGAGCCAGCCCGTGGTTATAACTGTGAGGCAGTCCAGATCAGTTTCTCTAAGTATATAGTCCATGGGAACTGGCTCTGCAATAAGAACAGGTTTATTTAAACACTTTCTGAGCCAGTAGCATGAGGAACCATGGAGAGAGGCTAAAACAAGCAGTCATTGACTGAATGGAAAGAATGTGCACCTCAGTGAGAGGCCTCCGGCTGGGAAGAAATGTGGGAAGTCAACTGGGTCTGAAAGAAATTTGCCAGAAATACTTCCTGGTATGTTTGGGGCAGTAGACACACTCACAAAATAGGTGCACAGTCTTTCCAGGTAGCCATGCTTTATATTTTTACTCTCTTGACATTACTTAAAGAGAGGTAAAAAAAATACCAGTTTTATGACTCATCCACAACAGCCTCTAGGCTCCTCCAATGTTAATTCACACAAATAGAGCAGTTAATAAAAGCACCCCCTCCCACCCAAGCACTTGGAGAACCTCCTGCCAAGGGCAGCAAGCCTTCTGCCTCACTCACCTGGTGCCAAGATGAGTGGCAGGGTTGGACTAATAAGGAAGGAAGGAAGGAAATAACTAGCAGCACACAGGTTGCTTTATTTTGCTTGGCTTTCTGCTCTATGTTAACTCAAAATATTGGAAATGACAAGCAGGCTAAATTCAGATTTAGAACCTGGGGATGGGTGGATGGGGGGTGATGGATCTAGAATCATGTCCAGGGCTTCAGTGTCCCAGTGTGGAAAATGGGGTGAGACTAGATGACCTTGTACAAACGGTCAAGTTTTAATATGTTGTGGGTTAATGAGACACCCCATCCTAACTTAGCTCATGCTCCCTACCCACCTTCTCAAACCACCACCAATACCACCACCAACTTGGGTCTGGCTAGAAGGGATGACAGTAAATCCCATGCTCCCTAAACAGAACATCTCAGCTCAATGAGTATCTTCGCAAGAGGCCATCTTCAGTCTTTACCAAGTATGTTTCTGAAACGCCTTGGTCGGATTTATAAGCACTTAAATCCATAGTCATAGTGTTTTACAACTAGTAATAACCTCCTAGTAGCCTCCAGCCTAGTAGCTCTCAACCTTAGCTGAACGCTGTAATTACCTGGATTGTTTTTTTTTTAAATGTCAATTCCTGAGTCCCACCCTTTAGGAGTTTCTTTTGTAATTGGTCTGAGTGTAGCCAGGGCATCTGATTTTATTTTATTTACTTATTTTTAATGCTCCAAGTGGTTCTAACATGCAACCAGGGCTGAGAACCACTGTTGTTGCTCTGAGGTTCTCAAACAGGGCACTTCAGCCCAGCAGCCTGAACATCACATGGAACTTGTTAGGCACACATTCTTGTCCCCACCTCACACCTTGCTTGCTTACTAAGTCACTTTAGTCGCGTCCAACTCTTCATGACCCTATAACTGTAGCCAGCTAGGCTCCTCTGTCCATGGGATTCTACAGACAAGAATACCAGAGTGGGTTGCCATACCCTCCTTTAGGGGATCTTCCTGATACAGGGATTGAACCTGTGTCTCTTATGTCTTCTGCATTGGCAGGCAGGTTCTTTGCCATTGAGTCACCTGAGAAGCCCATCCACACCTACTGACTCAGAAACCCCAGGTTGGAGCCCAGTGATTTGTACTTTAACAAGTGATTAAGATGAGTCTTAGAGTTTGAGAACTCTGGCTGCACATAATCCCTAAGAGGAGGGTGGAGATTTTAAGGAAAGACTCTTCTGTAACCAGGGCCCCATGATGGTTGGCATGGCCACGGAGGTGGAGTAGAGGGTAGGGGCAGAGTTTCCAGCAACCGGTGCCCAAGGTCCCAGGGGAGTCATCAGCCCTCAGTCAAGCTAGCATCACTTTCTGCTGGAGCCTTAGGGTAGCTTCTAACTACACTCACCAGCTTCGCTCCTTTCCCTCTCCAATTTGTCCTCCATGCTGTGGCAGAGGAATCTTCCAAATGCAGACGTGAGATTCCAGTCTCCTATTTTCCACTCAAGGGGACTTAGAGGAAACACCCTTAGGCTCTGCCCCAGGCTGCAGTGGGGGACTCAGAGGCCGGGCAGCTGATACGGAGGAATGAAGATGTGGGAGCGAAGTGGCCTAGACTGACATGGAATATTGTGTGTCCACTTACGGGCGCTCACACCACACTTGGTAAATAACATCCTCGAACTGGATAAAGGAAGCCAGTGTGAGTTTCAAAGATCGAGGGGGTGGAGGATGGGAGTCACAGGATAAAGAAATGAATACATCCAGAATTCTTACGCTGAGACTCCTTGATCAGAGCAGGCGGTTGGGGTGCTGGCTCCTCTTTCCCTCTCTGGGCCATCAGGATGAATTGGTAGCATCTACAAACAACCTCCTAATATCCACTGTATTGGGGGCCTAGAAGACAGAATCACTTCCCTGTGGTGGTGGTTTAGTTGCTAAAGCCTGTCTGACTCTTGCGGCCCCATGGACTGTAGCCTGCCAGGCACCATTGTCCATGGGTCTTCCCAGGCAAGAATACTCGAGTGGGATGCCATTTTTCTTCTCCAGGAGATCTTCCAGACCCAGGGATAGAGCCCAGGTCCTGCACTGGCAGGCAGATTCTTTACCACCGAGCCACCAGGGAAACCCTGGTTCTGCAATGCCAACCCCTTTATAGCTTAGTCTTCCCCTGCTCCCATATTATTTACTCAGAGTCTATTTGCATTTGTGGAGGAAGCTGCTAGTGGAGAAGCTGGCAGTAACCTTAAGGAAGCCAGGTGGGACCCATTGAAATGGGAATGTATTGAACTAAGTTATAAAGAGCTGAAGCTAGCTGTTAGCAAACTTAATGAAAGGTTAACTGGAATCTTGCAATGGGTGGCTGGGGAGACTCTTTGTCCATCTAAAGAAAAAATGTTGAGAAGTGGGTTCCCTGTGATGGAGGCAAGAGCAGAAAGAGGAAGCCACTTGTAACCAAAAGGTTGTATCTGAGATAGAGTTTCATTTAGATTTGTATACATGTTACAGTCTTAAGGAAAAAAAGCACTATGAGTTCTTGGCGCTCTGAACATCAGAGGTCAGAAAAGGGAAGTGTTCCTGAATATGATAAATTCTAATGCCATTGTGGAGGTGCCTGGGGAGCCCTAGAGACGGCTGCTCCCAAATCTGAAGGTTCATTTTCTAATTACACTGTAAAGATGTACTTCTGCAATGGTAGTATTATCCATGTTGCATAAGGAGCTAGGGGGTATGGGAGCAGGAAAGACCCTTCACATCCTTCAACTCAACACCCATTTCTTAGCTCATGAAGTTGAGGCCCAGAGAAGGGGAATAAGTTACCCCAGGAAACACAGGAAAGGAATGGTAGAGCAGAAACCTAAACCATGTACCCTAGACTTATCTCTAGGGCCATGCGATAATATTGTCCTTGAAAATTTCTAATTCCATCTGGATCTGCGTGATTCTTTACTCTTTTGAAGTCACATTCTTTAAGTTCTTGTTGGGCCTGCAACTCTCATTTCTTCTCCTTAAGCTGTCTTTCCTAGCAAACACTTGACCCTATGGGACTCCCTCCTGCTCCAAGAAAGAGGAATCAGATGCTGAAGTGCAAAACTTGGCTGTTGCTCTTTGGGACGCTACCTCTAACTATGGTGATGAACTTGTTCCAGTTTTAAGACTCAAAATCCTGGCATTTGAAAACCTCCCTCAGTCCCCCATAGAGTGGGATAATTTGTCAACCCACGTCCATAACCAAATTGGAGATCAACAACACTCCTGACTTTTTCAATTCAGTGCCCCTGCCCTTGGCTTTATTGCAGGCAATGTATTTTTTTTTTCCTGTGACGTTGCAATTGGACATAAGGGGAATTTAATTTCAGATCCAGCATTAGAATAGACTACTAAATCTAGATTCAAGACCCTTTCTCTGCAAAATGTGGGCATCAGACAACTGTTGTCATCACCTTGGAGTTCGTCAGGAATGCAGAATATCAGTGGCATCCCAGACCCTCAGAATCTGCATTTAAACAAGGCCTCTGTGTGATTCACATGCACATTAAAGATCAAGAAGTACTTGTCTAAAGCACTGATCTTCAAATGTGACTGTACACTGGAATCTTGTGGGGAACTTAAAAAAATCCTGAAGCTGGATTGACCTCTGCTCTCTTGGTTTAATTGACATGTCCTGGGCTTCACGAGTTTTGAAAGCACCTCAGGTAATTCTGGTATATAGACATGTTTGCAAAGCACCAGTCCCTAGGGGCCTGAAGGAGGTCATGGCAACCCACTCCAGTATTCTTGCCTGGAGAATCCCCATGGACAGATGAGCCTGGCAGACGACAGTCCATGGACACAACTGAGCAACTCAGCACAGCACAGCGCGGTCTGCAGGGAGGGTGGCTTTGCACCAGAAAGCAGTGTTGCTAATTAATCAGGATAACGCTCGGCCAAGTTACAAGTTTACATGGGTCTAATACCCCCAAGTGATTTTGCTCCAAGAAATGATCAATAAGATTGCTCAGGAAGATCTGAGGAGACAAGGTAATGACTTCAATGTCCCAACGGCTGTGGATGAGACCCATTAAAGTAGTTAAAACCCAAGATATAATAGTTGGTCTGTGGAAAGTGATAATGAGAAAACTGCAAAGATCAACAGAGAAGGAATGTCTAGGGGGACAAGGTGGTGCCACTAATCTGTTCAGAGATATGAGAGGGACAGTAAGGAGATGGCACCAAGATAAGACAAATGTAGATGAAGGGTTCAGTGGAAAGCTTTGTGCAGAAGAAGGAGCTTGGTCAAAAGGCAACCCTGTGCCCTCTGGTGCCTAAACATAATGGGAGTCCCCATGTATATGTGAATTTGGTGAAGGAGTTTGTCAACCAAGCCCACATCTCTGTAGAAGGTCACTGCTAGTCACATGGAACAGATACCTTACTTAATGGTTTTAATGCTTTTCTAAGTACGTGAAAATGCAAGAATCCTGGTTGATACAATTTTTCTCCTGAAAGTATCGATCTGAAGGCCTGGTCTGCCCTTTTCCCCAGATCACAGAGTGACTCATTCCTGATCTCCACCCTGCACTTCCTTTGGATGTGTTGATGAAGGTCAGCAGCTAGAGGAGCAGTTACTCAATGCTTGTTGAGCCAGATGGGGAGTGACATTCTTTAGTTGACAATGAGATGTTAGAGTCTCTCTGACTTTCCTAGACTCTTCCCTCCTGGTCCCAAGATGGCTGCCAGAGCTGTAGTATACCCATCCACAAAAGCATCCCAAGCAGAAAGGAAAAAGAAGATGGGAAATGGGACTTTTCCTCTAATATGATACTTACCTTTTATCCAAAAGAGAAATATTTCCTAGAATCAACAAGAAGACTTCCCCATATATTTCACTGCCCATTTATTTCACTGGGTCACAGACCCACCTTTTAGCAAGGGGGACTGAGCTATCTGGAACTATTTTACAAGAATCATTACAGGCTGTGCACATTGCCATTCAGCCAAAACTTAGGATCAGTCTGTATGGAAGAAACTGGGGGTGGCTGTTGGGTAAACAATCTTGATTTCAACCACATTCATTCATCTGACAAAAGTGTGCTGGATGTCTCCTATGTGCCAAGGGCCCTATTAGGTACTGGCGTCTAAGAACGAACTAGACAGACCTAGTCCTTGTTTCCAGACATCTTATAGTCTATAAAGCCGTTTCTGGCTTTATTAGGCTAAGTGCATAATATAGAGACTTGAATCACTTCTAATGTACCTGAGAAGCAAAAAGAATGATGAGAGAAAAAAGAATGAAAGTTTGGAATTCTGCCTGCACACTTCCTTGCAGCTGTGCCTTTGATGCCAGTATCCAGGTCAAAGGAAGAAAGAGGAAACTTTCCACTTTAGAAGGTGAAGGCAAATTATAGCAACTAATAATTCTTAGCTACAGGAAGTTTGATAAGCTCAGTAGTCAGTGGTCAGCTTGGCAAAAGTGCAGTGTTAGAGTAATGGAAATGACCACTTCTGTATTTCTATGCTGTCTCATACTTTCCTAAGCATTTTCAAACACATAGCAGTCTGCATCAGAGGAAGGGCACAGTTCCATTTTATAGAGGAGATAAATGGAAGCACAGACAGTTCCAGTGACACCCCTGGTTCCCTCGATGGTGAATGAGATAGAACTAGAATCAAGCATCCTGACTCCTCAACCCAGGGGGTCAGTATCATCTTCATGGGGTGCCTGCCATGTGCACCCACCTTTGCACTTGCACCTACTAACAGGGCCAGCAGTCAGACGAACAAGATTTGAGCACTTCTGTGTGCCAGGCACTGCCCTAATCACTGTATGTGCATTATTTTATTTCATCATAACAAGCACTCTGTGAGGGAGCTGCCAGTCTGATCCCTGCTTGAGAGATGAGGAAATGCGAGCTCAGATACTGGGACTCAAGCTGCGGAACAGCTCCAAAGCCAAAGCTCCGCCCTGTGCCCTGGGCCCTCCAGGCCCACACAGTGCTAGGGTGACCTCCCAGTGATTACGCTCGTGTGTGAGGTCGGAAGGATAGATAGTCAGCTGGGAGTTGTAGGTCTCCCCCTAATAACCTCAGCAAAACCAGGTGTTCTTTCTGCCTACGTCTGTCTGAAACCAACCTGGAAATGGGTTGTTGCTGTTGTAGTCGTTGCTGTTTGGTTGCTCAGTCGTGTCCAGCTCTTTGAGGCACCACTGGACTGTAGCACACCAGGCTTCCTTGTCCGTCACCATCTCCCGGAGCTTGCTCAAACTCATGTCCGTTCAGTCAGTGATGTCATCCAACCATCTGGTCCTCACAATTTCATGGCTGCAGTCACCATCTGCAGTGATTTTGGAGCCCAAGAAAATAAAGTCTGTCACTGTTTCCATTGTTTTCCCATCTATTTGCCATGAAGTGATGGGACCGGATGCCATGATTTTCGTTTTTTGAATGTTGAGATTTAAACTAGCTTTTTCACTCTCCTGTTTCATCTTCATCAAGAGGCTCTTTAGTTCCTCTTTGCTTTCTGCCATAAGGGTGGTGTCATCTGCATATTTGAGGTTATTGATATTTCTCCTGGCAATCTTGATTCTACCTTATGCTTCATCTAGCCTGGCATTGTGAAGAATGTACTCTGCATATAAGTTAAATAAGCAGGGTGTCAATATACAGCCTTGACATACTCCTTTCCCAGTTTTGAACCAGTCTGTTGTCCCATGTCCCATGACTGGTTCTAACTGTTGCTTCTTGACCTGCATACAGGTTTCTCAGGAGGCTGGTAAGGTGGTCTGGTATTCCCATCACTTTAAGAATTTTCCAGTTTGTTGTGATCCGCACAGTCAAAAGCTTTGGTGTAACCAATGAAGGAGAAGTAGATGTTTTTCTGGAATTCTCTTGCTTTTTCTGTGATCCAATGGATGTTGGCAATTCGATCTCTGGTTTCTCTGCCTTTTCTAAATCCAGCCTGAACATCTGGAAGTTCTCCATTCATGTACTATTGAAGCCGAGCTTGGAGGATTTTGAATATTACCTTGCTAGCATGTGAAATTAGTGCAAATGTGTGGTAGTTTGAACATCCTTTGTCACTGCCCTTCTTTAAGACTGGTATGAAAACTGATCTTTTCCAGTTCTGTGGCCAATGCTAAGTTTTCCAAATTTGCTGGAAATGGGAGGAGGGGGGCGTGTAAAGGACACAATGCCAGAGGGTCTGGGGCCTGGGCCTCACAGTCTTGAAGAGATGAGAGTTTAGATTTAGCAGCAAATGTGACTATGTTTTCAAGCACAGAGACTGAGTATCAGAATTGAACATTTAAGGTATAGTACAAATATACAACAAATATGGTCTCCTTCCTCCCTTTTAAGATATATTCTGAGAGACAAACAAGAAAGAGAAAGGCAGAGTGCTGGAGAGACTCCAGACTGGAAAATCCAGTCTGGTCTTCCTCCCTGGCCTTGCCTCACCCAGCCTCTTATCTCTGCTCTCCACCCAGTTATCTCTTCTCTCTGCTGTTCTCTTTCTCAACCCAGCCCTCCTATCCCTCTGAGATGCCTTCAGCATCTTATCTTCCTTCAGCAGCTCCATCAACAAAGTCCTGTCATTTTTTCCCCTCGTGATTCAGGATGCCTCAGCATCATTTTAATCTATTCCTCTGAGCTTTGGTTTTCAATCTCTTCCCAAACTTAATCTTAGACCCTTCTTCACTGAGATTAAAAAAAAAAAGAGAGAGAGATTATGTAACCTGACAATACCTCTGGCTGGAGGATCAAGAAAAGACAGCAGAGTCTTGCTTCCCCATTAATGCCTTGGGTTTGCTGTGGTGAAAAACATTTTTTTCCATTAACCAAAGACTCACAGTCAACTAATACTGCAACCTCCTCTTTGATCTCCCACCTTTTTCTTCCCCCAACTTTTTACAATGATGTCTGAAACATTTTGTAACACCTCGGTATATACAAAGAGTCTTGGAGTCAAACTGGCCCAGAACCTGAAGCTGCTCCAGCCTGGCCAGGAGGCCCAGGATACACTGTGTTTCTTCTGTTAGTCTCAGCTTCATCATCTATAAATTGGGCCTGATCATGGGGCTCTCCTCATAGGTAAGCATTAAGTGTAGCAATGCCAGGAAAGCATGGCACAGGGTGGGTGCCCCGTGACTAGTAGGTGCTACTGTCATAGTCCCCTCTCCAGCCCCACAAGCTCAGAGTCTGTGTTTATTAAAACTTGCTGGCAGGACCTGCATGCCCCCAATGAAGATTGATCCTGTGGGTTAATGTTGAACCTAGGGACTGGTGGTCTATCTGAGAAGCTGGGGGAATGTCCCCTTATCTACATTTATCATACTCTAAGGAGCCTCAGAACCATTTGGGAACATATTAAAAATGCATATACCTGGTTCCTACCTCCAGGAGATCCTGAGTGTATGAATATGGAATTGGGTCCTGTTACTTGTGTTTTTATAACCTCCCTAGGTGGAGTTCTGAAGCAGGGGGCGACAGACCATCTAGAGTGGCTCAGACGCCCATGTTCCACAGTTCTGCTATTGCCCCTCCCAACTCCTGACCCCTCTGCATCACCAGCCTCTTCTGAACTCTGACCCTGCTTTATCTTTGTTTATCTTTGGGCCCGGTGCTTGGCTCTGATTTTGCTATTCTGTGGTCTACCATGGTCAACTCCAGGGCGTTGCCCACTTTGTCTGTGGTTCTTACTCAGCTATCACTCCTGATTCACAGCTGATTTTCTTGAATACCTTTGAGATTTGGCTTTTGGCTTCATTCTGGTTTTCATCATAAATTACTCTAAGTTGATGCTGACACTCTGCGGCTTCTGTGCATCTGTTGATGGTTATCATCTGCTATCCTTTCCTGCCTCTCATTTATGTCTTTGGTACCAGCCACCTCTTTGGATTTCCAGTATGATGGAGAATCTTGGACCATGGTAAGGGCACCATTTTGAACCTGAACCATGATTTTAGAACATCAGGAATGTGCAATGTAGACAATGCATTGAATGTTTATGTAAATATTAACTGGGCTATTTTCTATTTGAATTTTAAATCCATCTTGTATATCTTAGTTTATAGTAGGGGCTTTCCACTTCCACCAAATGATGAAGCCTCTATGAAAAATGCCCTGGTTTCTACCTGGATTCTAACTTGAATTTGCCTATTCTAGATATTTCATATAAGTGAAATCATATGATATTTGTCCTTTTACATATGGCTTATTTCTTACAGTGTAATGTTTTACGTTTCATGCATGTTATAGCATGTATCAGAATTCCATTCCTTTCTTTGGATGAATAACATTCCTTTTTGTGTACACAGCATGTTTTATTTATCCATTCATCTGTTGGATAACACTTGGGTTTTTTCCCACTGTTTGGGTATTGTGGCTAATGCTGCAATGAACACTGGTGTACAGTATCTGTTAAACTCCCTGCTTAGGAATTTTGGAGTTTTACACCAAAGATGAAATTGTCGGGTCATGGGGTATCCTATGTTTAGCTTTTTGAGGAACTACCACGCAATTTTCCTCAGTGGGTGCACCATTTTATATTCCCACCACCAATGTACAGGGGTTGCAGTTGTTCTACATCGCCACCAACACTTGTTACTTTCCTTAAAAAAAAAAAAATTAGCCATTCTAGTAGGTGTGAAGTGATATCTCTTGGTTTTGATTTGTATTTCACTAATGGCTAATGGCATTTTTATCTGTTTCTTGGTCATTTGCGTATCTTCTTTGGAGGAGTACCTATTTAAGTCCCCATTCATAGATAAGGAAATATGAGCAGCCAGTAAATTTCACCTATTAGACTGGAAAAAATTTAGAACACTGATATATCAAGTATTGGCCTGACAGAGGCCTAGAAAATGACTTGGCCTCCTGGAGGAAACTGGAGTAAACTGGGGTATGAATTTGTACACCCACACTCTGGGGCAATTTGGCAGTTTTGGTTAATACTTGACATGCACATGACCTAGCTAAGCCAGAGCAATTTTATGGTTTGTTATCTATTCTAGAAAAGCACACACACACAAGGAAACCTATTTGCAAATGTTACCAGCAGTGTCATATGTGTGGGAATGGAATGAATATGTGTATATGGGGAGTGGCTTACCTATGGCACAGTTCTTCCAAGGAACAGCATGTACAAGGATAAGAGAATTAGACAGATTTGTATCCACTGGCGTGAAAACTCCAAGCCTTACTGAAAACAGGAGATTTGAAAACATCACATAGAGAGGGAGACTTCAAAATGTCACCTAAAATACAAAACCACTAAAAAAAAAACAACATAAACAATTTGCAGGATTTGCAGGCACAGACATATAAAAGTAAATGTATAGAAAAGTGGCTGATGGGACAGACACCCAACTCACTGTGTCAGCATCTCCTTGATCAGAGGAAAGAGACTGGGCTTGAGGGTAGTAGTCAGAGAGGATTTTAGCTTTATAACATTTTAATTGTTTCACCAAGGGTGTTTCTGTATTACTGACTTGATTAAAAATTAATGCTAAAAAAGGAAGCAAGTGTGGCAGAAAAAAACCATTACGCTTACAATGAAAACCTCATTCTGCCAGTTGCTGCTTTTGTGTTCTCCGGAGGAAAGCCACAATAATCCTGACCTCATTATGTGGCAAAGGGGAGAGATCATGCTTGCCTCAGAAATAGTTCTCAGGTTCACATGAGGTAGAGTATTAAATGCCACATGAAACAAATAAGCTATTAGTACAAATAACCAAGCATATCAGAATTCAGAAATAGGAAAGAAACTGTTCTTTTCAGCTGCAAAATTATCCTGGAGTGCAGGAATCAAGGATGTTAAATCAATTTCTCTTTTCAGGAATTACCCAGAATGGTGGGTACAACCTCGGTTCTGGGGCCAGCTGGGTTCCTTCTCTAGCTGGTGAACTTAACCAAGTCCTTTCCCCAGTCTGGGTCTCAATTTCATCATCTACCTAGTGAAGGGTTTGATTTTGCAACTTTTAAGAGCACATTTAGCTCTGATCTTTGATAAGCCCAGGCAGTCACTGTCTTCAGAAAAGGCACAAAAGACAAGCAAACAGATTAGCCACCAGGCACAGCCTTCTTCAAGGAGGGTTGGAGAAGCCCAATCAGTGTTCAACCACCACCAAACCTTTCTCCACACCTCCAGCCCATAGGAGAATATATAGACCAGGGAAAAAAAACGATAAAGTGACAGGAACTGCTTTCATTCCATTAACTCCCACAGGGTATCTGGGGAGAGAAGCAGTTAAATGAATAATTACCTCAGGGTGACAAGTTCTCTAATGGGGGATCTCCAGGGAGGACAGCAGACACATAGTAGACACACTCAGAGCACTTTGGCAGCTATAGGTGGACAGGAAAAGCCTGCCTTACATGGAGACCTGAGGATGCATGGAGTTACAGAGGAAAGAAAGGAACACAGAGCAGCAGGACAAGGGCTTGGTTTTTGGAATACCCGTGTTTTCTCATGCAGCACATCCGAAAGATTCATGTACAGGAATTATGAACTGTTAAAACTGCAAAGGACATTAGATACTGTCTAGTCCTAGAGTCATGGGTTATTAAAACTGGTTCTATCCATGTTCCTCCTTTTTTATCTGGAAGGGCCATGGATGTCAGTGTCAAAAGATAATAACCAAGATGTGACTTCAACTCAGTTCAGGGCATCTCACCCTATAGCATCAGCATGTGAAGGTCTAATCTGGTCCACACTGAGTGTGTACATTTGCATCATCCAAAACCTGGAAATGATATGCGGAAAAGGTAAACTTCACCTTGTTGCCTGACCCCCAGCAAAATAAAAGGAACCAAGAAGCAAACAAAAACTCCTAAAATAAAGAGAAAAATAAGAATTATAATAAGAGCTCTTAGCAGAACAAATTCCCCTTGTTCTGACAGTGCTAGCAACACCTGCAAAGGCCATTTCTTTTTCCCATGTTATCCGACCCCATATCTCCGTGTCTCCAATTACCATTTTGGGTATGAATATAAATATCCCCACCCTAAAACATCCAAACCAGTCTCGGGATAAACCCTATATCACAAATAAAGGGAGAGACCCTCCAAGAAGAGAAGCTGAGTGGATGCAGGAATGCAATGGACTTCAGCTTTACAGATCAGCCATGGACATTCATCACAGGGTGCCAAGCCTTCTGGGACTCCTGGATGGAAAGACTGAGAACTCTTACTCAGGTAAACCCACCCAAGTTCAATCACCAGCTAGAGAATTAGAAGCCCTTTGAACATTTTAGCTGTTGGCAGATGTCAGGAGTTTGTCTGTCTGTCCAAATTCCATTTCTTACACTCCAGTTAATGCTGACAGGGCAGAACCTCTAGGTTTCATTTCTCTTTCTGCCTCATAATCTTCTCTTTCCTTATCCTGAATGGCCTCCCTCGGTCTGAGATGTATGATCAAATGTGCTGAGCACTTTCCTCCTGGCCATTAGGGTGTATGCAGACATGTGGAATGATGGTGTGGGCATACGTGGGCATTGCTGTCCACACATGTAGGGGGTTTCCCACACATCCATGAGCACCTATGCTGTGGGTATGCATACTTGTAAACTGCATCAGCCATGGTCCTCCTGGCTACTGAGCAATTCACACTCAAATGCAATTAACTCTCCCTGCTGGCGGTAGTTTACACACAGACTCCTCCTCATGGAGCTAAAGGGAAATTAGGCAGGAATTTGGTTCTGCTCCCATTCTGGATTCTCCCTTACCCAGCCCCTTGGCCTCCTTGTCCTGATAATGGAGAAATAAAAGCAGGGCTGCCATCAACCATCCCATAAGCCAAAACACCATTAGATTTTATTGGGCAAGGAAAGAAGAGGTTCAATAAAGGAAGCATATGGTGATAGTTACCAGACAGGCTCAGGTAACAAACAAGCCAAGGTCTGGGCCCAATTCCACCACTTCTAGTGAAATCACTTGATGGGGAAGAGCACACAAGACAATTCATGGACCAGATTTCAGGGCTTGAACTAGATGATATTTATGGCTCTTCTGGACTCTATGGATTCAACAACATATCCAGGACCACAGAATCAGAGGAGGAATCAAATCAGTGTTCATCAACCAGATGTGTTTTCTTAAACAGATTTATCTCATCATCATTAGTCATTGAAGGCTTAACTTTATGTCAGGTACTCTATGAGATATAGATGTATTATTTAATTCTCACAACCCTAAGAAATAAATATAATTATTTTTCCCATTTAACAGATGAGGGAACTGAAGCTTGAGGAAACTGAAGCTTAAGGGAACCAAGTAAAGATATTCACAGCAAAAATGTAGAAACAGAGCTGAACCAAGGTTTTCTGATGCCAAAGTCCTTGATCTTAATCACTACACACCCATTTGATCTGTGACTTTTAGGGCAATGCACCTAACTCCTATCTATACCCAGAGGGGGAATTTAAGGATGCACAAATGTTTTAGATTAAAAAAAAAAAAATCTCATTTGATAGTAACCAGCCAAATGAGCCTTAAATTTTCAAATTTCTTACACTGAAGTATTCATGAAAATACAAATCTTGGGTGAGGCTCTGGACTCAGAGAAGCCAGAAACAGTGAGGAAAGGATGAAAACAAAGGGATTCAGAGAAAATCTTTCCACTGAATGCTCAATAAACTGTGGAATCCTTTTCCCACCCCACTCCCATGAACCTGGGGGATGTAATCTCTGAGAAAACTGAATGGCCCAAATAAAACACTCAAAGATACTGAGATTTGCGACTCCCCACAATATACCCAATCCCCTTTCAGTAAAGTCATCAGATTAATAAGAGTCTCAGTCATGTATGCACCCCTCCTAATTAGTGTTTAGGCCATCACTTTGAGATATAAATGGAGAACTGAGGATCTCTGAGATCAGGAGAGTATACAGTGTGAAAAAGATATAAAGACAACAGGGAGAGCAGAAGAGAACAGACAGAAAACAACAACAAAACTAGTGTCTTCTAAGAAAAAAGAGAAGGAAGGGAGAAACCACACAAATAGGAAAAATCAGAGAAAAGGAAAGCTTTTAGAGTTTAAAGAGATTATAGTTATCCCAAATTATTTTCTTTTAGAAGTTTAGTAGTTTAAGGTTTCAATTTTTAGCCTCTGATTTATTTTAAATTAATTTCCTGTGTGGTATGAGGTGGAGACAATTTCTTTTAAAAAAAAAAATAAGGTTTTTTCAGCATCATTTGTAGAAAAAAAGGTTTCTTTTCCCCATTCAAACTGCCTTGACACCCTTATCAAAAGTCAACTGAGTCTATGTGTGCTGGCTATATATGCTTGAGTCCTTTTTTGGATTTACTACTTTGTGCTATCATTCAACATGGCAGTTCTTTTGCTAATAGTATATTATGAATATGAATATGTATATGTATGCAATATATGTATACATATATTCATATGTATATGAATATATATATATACTATTAATATATATGAATAGTATATGAATAGTATACTGTCTTGATTCTGTAGCTTACACTAAATTAGGTAGTATGAGCTCTTCAAC
The DNA here is from genome assembly GCF_019320065.1 of Cervus canadensis. Taxonomy (NCBI): domain Eukaryota; kingdom Metazoa; phylum Chordata; class Mammalia; order Artiodactyla; family Cervidae; genus Cervus; species Cervus canadensis. The sequence goes on along the minus strand of NC_057389.1, from coordinate 40,770,028 downwards.
ATTCTTCTTTTTCTAGATGGTTTTGGCTTTTCTTACTTATATTTTATATAAATTTCAGATATGTTTCAATTTCCATAAATGAACAACAACAATAAAAAAAACCAAAAAGTCCTCTGTCATTTTGATTGTGAGTGAATTAAAACAAGTCAACTTGTGGAGAAATGCAGAAATGGCATTACAATAACATTAAATTTTCCAGTGCATGAATATGGTATATCTCTGTATTTAATTATGTCTTTTAAAATCTCTCTCTTCTAAAGAACAGTCTCACTTCTATACCATGCAGGTCCTACTATGTTTGTCTACCATACTGACACTCTTACCTTAGCAAGGGGTGAAAAGTCATTCATCTAATGTCACCCAAGTAATTCCCTCTTTGACGAATTTAAATTTGAAGAGCTGAATTTTCCAGATTCAGTATCCAGAAAATAAGGTTTAAGGTTTTAGACTGAGCTCCCCAGAGATAATCCAGCTCCTACATTTCTGCAGATGTTTTGAGCTTTTCTTTTAACTTCAAAGTTACCAAATATGCTTCAAAACAGTTCTTTAAGTAAGGTAAACTATTGCTTCCTACTTTAGGTTAGAAAATATAATGTAAAATTTAATATTACTACAGATGAGCATAATTTGAAACAAATTAATCCTTGTTATAGAAAACAAATTATGATTGTTTTCAGATACTCTATGCTGGTTCATGTTCAAATGTTTTAACATGATCCAAATTTGTAACTTGACAAAGATGCCGTTTTGAGAAAATTCAGAGCAAAAGAAATAATAGAAAGATCTGAAAATATCAGTCACTTTATCAATTGTATAGTATTCCTTCAAAGTGCATTAAAAACATAATCTGTGACATAATTCTTCAATTTTGATATTCTCAAATAATATCCCAGAAATAAGCTGAGAAGTTTGTGGTGAACATACAACTATTTTCATATTTTCTCTTAGAAAGTGCTCGGGAAATAAGTGGATCTGAGTTTAGAGAAAGCTTGTTCACATCTAGAAAGACACCATTTCTCCATAGAAGCCAATTTCTTTTCCCTAGCCTCTCAGCTCTCTAGGCTGGCTTGGGTGTATTGTATGTAATTTACAGGTAACTCCCTGGAAGAAGCTGATTACTTCAGAAAATGTACCTCTCTTTATGACCAGCATACTTTCTGGATTTACTAAACCAGTATGAACATGGGAGACTCCAAAACTAAGAGCATTAGAGAACTCCCCTTGACCTGCCACGTCTGTACTTCTCTGAATGGGTTTTTGTATAGCACTGATCCTCACAGCATCTCTCCTTACAGCAAGTGAGTCAAATACTTATTACTAGCAATAGCTAAGGGGCTTCCTAGGTGGCGCTAGTGGTAAAGAATCCGCTTGCAACGCAGGAGACAAAAGAGAAGCAGGTTCCATCTCTGGGTCTGGAATATTCCCGAGAGGAGAAAAAGCCAACACACTCCAGTATTTTTGCTGAAAAATTCCATGAAGAGAGGAGCCTGGCAGGCTATAGTCCATGGGGTCGCAAAGAGTTAGACACGACTGAGCACCCACGCACTTAGGCAGCAATAGCTAATGGAATCAATTCTGTCTTTGCAGCTGCTTTGAACTGTGAGGACGGGAGCCTGAAGCCAATGTTAGTCATCAAGCTACAAATGGGTGAAACCTGCCTGGTAAAAGAACTAGTCAGGCAGAAGGCAAGTGGAAACAAAGGGAGACCCTGGATCTCTGACGTGGTTTGAGCCCCTGAAACAAGGTATAGCAATGTGCCAGTAAATTCCCTTTGGGGCTTCAGGCAATTTCTGTTGAGTCTTCCATCATTTGGAATCAAAAGACCCCCGTCTAAACCAAAAGGACGTCTACATAGTGGCAGTTTGGCTGGATGACTAAAGTTTTTCCAGTTTTACGGGGTTTTACTATTACATGGTCCAACTACCTGCTTCATCAAACACCTGCTTCACTCCAACTAGTGTTTGTCATCTCTTAGACTCTAGGCATGTAGGAATTCTACATTCTGGGCTCAGGGAGTGAAGACAAATAAGACATAGATTTTAACCTTAAGGACCTGATAGTTTCAAATCTTTAAACAGAAGCAGTATTATCAGGTGCTATTTTAAAGAGAAGGTCCTGGAGGCCACAGAGTATCTTAGTCTTTTAAGTAATAGAAAGAAAATAGAATCCAAGTTTTCTGATAAAGGGCTCTTTGTGGTAGCCAGTAATTCCTCTCTGGTTAAATCTAACTCCACTCATTCATTTTCATTTATTCTTTTCTTTATCAATTATAGTAGAGGGGTGGTCAGCACACCATGGCCCGTGGACCACATCCAGCCCATCCTCCATTTTTGTAAATAAAGTTTTATTGCAATACAACCCCGCCCATGTGTCTACTTACAGTCTATGGCTGCTTTCATACTGCAGTCAGAATTAAGTAAATGAAACAGATACTGTATGGTCCACATACCCAAAACTGCTTACAATCTTAACAGTAAAAACTGTCAATCTCTGAACCACATATTGAATTCTTGCTTTGTGCCAAACTGCAATGTTAGGCAGTCATTGTTGTCCTCAATAAGCTCACAGGCTAGTCCCTCCTAGAGGGAGATAATCAAGTTAACAAACACTAGAGCACACTGTGAAAAGATGTAACAGGAAAAGGACAGAACTCTATGGGAGTGTCAGGAAAAGAAACCTACCAGTGTGAAAGGTAGAAGAGAGTCAAAGACACTCTTAAGTCTAGATCTAAAGGACATTGGAGAGGATTGGGGTGGGGTAGAAAGAATTTCAGGCAGAGGGAGCAGCTTATCAGCGGTGATAGTTACAAGGCACTTCAGACTAACAGGAGAATTTCAGGTTTTCAGACACTTATTATATTACTTAAACCACTTAAAGGTGTATATTGTAATTTTAAAGCTAGAACTTAATGCTCTCTCAAAAAAATTTAAAAATTCCCTGGTGGCTCAGCAGTAAAGATTCTGCCTGCAGTGCAGAAGTCAGAGGAGATGCAGGTTTGAGCCCTGGGTCGGGAAGATCCCCTGGAGAACAAGATGGCAGCCCACTCCAGTGTTTCTGCCTGGGAAATCCCATGGATAGAGGAGCCTGGAGAGGTACAGTCCGTAGAGGCACAGTCAGTCACGACTGAAGTGACTTAGCACACCTGTAGACTAATGCTGAGACCATGTAGCGATCCGAGGATTATGATTGATACATATGTGCCTATATTTCACTATAACTGGACTTGAAATCAGGAGGGAAGAAGTGGAAGTGCCAAGTCAGGAAGTTGGAATACTTCCAACTTGAGTTCCAAGGTTAAGTCCAATTATCAAGGCCCTGAAAAGCCACAGTAAACGAGTATAGGCATTGTCATGAGAGTGAAGAGGTACTCATTTTTTTTTTTTAAACTGAAGTGTGGTTGATTTCTGTCATTTATGTATGATCCTTGAACCTCAAAATAAAACATTTTTTTTTTTTAAAAAGGACTTCACAACTAGAAGCATTTTCAAGAACTAACTAGTTACAAGATCACTAAATCTCATCCATCTTGTACAGTATGACTCTTGAGATCAGGAAGTGACTTTAACCTGAGAAGAGGGCTGTTTTATGGGCTTGCTTAGTGAGAGGATAAGGGTAGCCTCTCCTGCTTATTTGTCAACCATGAGGATCCCTCAGCAAGCTTCCTCTCATCTACGACCCATGCATCAGCTTCTGTAATTTCTGTGGTTTCCTGTGGGAAATCCAACTGGCCTGGATTCCATCTTGACTAAATACCAGCTGTGGTGTGGCTATGAGCAACTTACTTAATTTCTCTGTGCACAATTGCCTGTTTATATAATATTATCTATTATATGATATTACCTATATCTCCGATTGCTGTTAGTGCTAAATAAGATGGTCCATGGCGGGTGGAGGAGGAGGTGGGAGGGGGGATCGGGATGGGGAATACATGTAAATCCATGGCTGATTCATGTCAATGTATGACAAAAACCACTACAATGTTGTAAAGTAATTAGCCTCCAACTAATAAAAATAAATGAAAAAAAATACGATAAAAAAAAAAGCAAGCATTTAGTAGACTACCAGGCAAATAGTAAGCACCCAAAAAATGTTACTTATTATCCAAGTAGCTATTATTCAGGTAGTGTTGGAGGAGCACAGAAGACAGTATGATCTGTTGCAGTATGTATCTTGTCATTGATTGCTCAACAGACCTTCCTTTGTGGAACCATCCTTTCCTCAATCTGTGTGGATCCAGTCCAGCATCTGAGGGTGGGCAGAGTCAATCATTTAACCCATTCCTTTGTAGGGATCGGTACAAGGCAAACAAAACAGATTGATTTACTTGGAGAAGCTAGTTCAGAGATGTGCAGAATCATGACTCTTGGAAACAAAGTCAAAGGAAAGATCACTAATTTACCAACCTTCCAAGCTTGACACATGTGGTCAAGCCTTTGCTTGCATCTTTTTTCCAAGTAGTCCTTTCTGGCTCCACACAGTCCTAGTTGTTAGGGAAATGAAAGGAATTCACATTCATGCAGCTGCCACTATGTGCCAAGTACTGTGTTGTTCACATATAATCCCAACTACAAACATGTAAAGAAGTATTACCTTTTATACTCTATAAGCAAGAAAGAAGGGTTGGAATTGTTAACTTTAACTCACAGTATAGCTTTTGTTTTCTAGTAGATTAGCTAGAGCTTCTATGAGGAGAAGGTCAGAGAGTCACTTATATGGACAACGAGTCACCCGGAAAAGAGGGGACTCCTGACAAGGGCTCTCATGGTCAGGAATCACTGCCCCATCAGGCACTCCCAAGACATAACTTGCTCTGCATTTCTCTCAGGTGTCTCTCTCTTCTTGTCTCTGAACCTCTCCCCACGACCAGGTTCATCATGACTTCAGCTTGCTCCTGGTCCACATCATATACCCCAGCCCCAAGTCCTCTCTGCCACCCTTAACTCAGCTCTCTGAGTCCAATGACTCATTCTCTCATTTATAAGTTCACGCCCCTGAAGGAGGACTCCAGTTCCCCCAGTTCTCATTTCTCATGGCAGACCTGAGGTTACAGTTCACTGGCAGGTCTGTGGTTGGCACCCTAGGATCAGCCATCACCATGAAGAGAAAGACCCAACTGGGCAGAATACAATCATTCCATTTGTAGTTTGAGCAATGAGTGCTATGAATGGGGTACAGTCCCTTGGGGTAAATTAGCTATGACTGACAACTCTACCACAAATAAGATTTGTTTATGTATGTCACCAAAATGGTCAGTTGAAACCATTCAATTGTAGTAGAGAATCCAATTCATAGAAGCCTAAACATACAAAGTATTTGTTTTTCTTCTCATTAGAAGACATCTGGATGTAGGCAACCTACAGGTTAGAAAAGGACCCAGGCTCTTTTCTTTCTGTTCCACCCTACTGATTTATGACAATACATAGTCACAGTAGGGCTGACATACTTCTGGACATCAAGTTCATCTGTGGGAAGGAGAAAGGAGAGTCAAAGTGCTTTCACATCATTGTTCCATGACTTTCATTGGGGAATGGAAGACCTTCTCAGCAGACTTCCTCTTATAACTTATTATCCAGAACAAAGCTACCAGTCAATTCTCTAATCCAATCTATGAGATGTCTATGACTGATTTAGGCCAGTTAACGACATCCCCTGAGCCTGGGGTAGGGGTTTATGGTCTCAGAGATCAAGGGATGGAATATGCTGGTTTTCTGAAAAAGTACAATTAGGAGAAGTTCAATTAGGAGAAGGAAAGGCTGTTAGTGGAGCAACAAACAGCACTTTCTTTAACAGAGCACTCCTCCAAAATAAGAGACCCTGAATGCACTCCCCCTACAGCTGGCTGAATGCTTCCAATAAATAATAATTTCTTGTTGAGTGGGATGAGCAACAGAGTGAATGAAAGAATACTTTGACTCATTAAAGGGAGAAACTAATAGAGTAGAAAGAAGATCAAGGTGGTTGTCAAGAGATACAAATATTTCAGAAATCTCATGAGATCAAGTCTCACATCTGTCAAACTCAATTTCTTCATCTGTAAAATAAGGTTGAATATAAACTTGATTTAGGGGTTAAATAAGACTACTTATGTTCTTTGAGATCATAAAGAATTGGGAAATATTGTTTTAATTTACAAGCAATGGAAACAGACAACAAAGACAGGAGGAAACCAGCGTGAGTTAACGGGCCTTAGAAATATCATCCTTACGGGGAAGTGGGGTGCTCCACAGACAGAAAGGCAGAAATGGAGCCTGGGCAGATACATATTCTGATTGGTTGAAAGAGTCATTGTTATGTTGATTTTATCTTCTGAAGATGAAAGATGTTTCCATCTGAATAATCTAGGAAGTGCTGAAAGCTTGGAAACCCAACTCTTATTCTTCTGGCAAGTCCAGAACTTGGATTAAGAAATTGAAAGACATAAGATAAAAAAACTAAAGCATCCAGCTTCCCTGGAGATATCCTATTTGGCCCAATATAATGAAATCACTACTTCCAGGTTACATTACATTGTAGAATCACAGATGAGTATAGCTGGCTGCCTGGAGCAACTGTTGTTGTTCAGTCGCTCAATCATGTCCAACTCTTTGAAACCCCATGGACTGCAGCACACCAGGCTTCCCTGTCCTTCCCCATCTCCCAGAGCTTGCTCAAACTCATGTCAATTGAGTCGGTTATGTCATCCAGTCGAGTTCAGTTTGATTTCATAAAACTTAGTGACAGTCATTTTTACAAGTATTTTAGCTAAATTCAGGCACATGGTGAAGGAATATTCCCCACCCTCATGATATCAGATGTGGCCACCAGGCTTGATCTGGCCTGTGCATGTGGGCAGGAGCGTCATGAGTCACATGCAGGTAGAAGTATGAGAACTGGTGTACAATTCACTATTCTCCCTCTGCTGACAGAGGAACTGGCTCCAACCAGTGGAAGCTCCACAAGCCTCAGTCGCAGGGTGAGAACGACATCAAGCGGGAACCCTTCCCTCCTGACCCTCCATGGAAGCAAACAAAAACACAAACAAAGCGGTATTGTTCTAAATCACTAAACTGTGTCACTGCAACCTAATGCCTTGTAACCTAATACCACTGCGATCACATGGAAGCAGCAACAGGAGGGGTTAAAACATTCTTTGAAGTAAGACAGTCCAGGATTAGAGGCTCTGACACTTACAAACTGCATGTGCTACCACTCTGCACCCTTTATCCTTTCTTGTGTTCATTTATCAGCCTAGATCTGTGGTTCTCAGATCTGGCTACACCTTCAAATAGTAAGAGGAACCTCAAATACATGCCCAGCTTCTACCCCAGACACTGTGAGTTTATTGGTCTTGCATGGGGCCTGGGCATTAGCACTTTTAAAACCTTATGTGCAGCTAGGTTTGAGAGCTACTTGTCTAGAATTCTTTAATGTTGTTTAACTGGTTCACCCTTCAACACTCAGACTGAAATCTTCTCCAAAATGTTCTCCTGTATCCAAAGCCCCTTGAGCTCCGGTAGCAACCTGGTCACAGCTGATCTCTGTAATTAGAACATCACATAAGAGTTCCAAATCTACTTTCTAACTGAGTGTGATTTCCCACAACACGGAGACTGTAAGAAAATCTCCCTGTAACCCCAGCAATAAATCCTGGCATCATGCTAAATATTAACATGTATAAACAATACTTGCTTATTTATTTAAACAGAGAGAATGCCACTTGATTAAACTTAAGGAACCATTGGTGGCCTCTGAGAAAACAGTGGTTTTTAATGGAAACTTGGAAGAAATGACAACTGTTCTAAATTAGGAAGTGAAAGTAAGTTATTTGAAGACACAGTCTCAACATGAGAAATAGAAAGACAGATAATGATGACCAAGAGAATGGGTCATTTTCAGGATGGGAAAAAAAGCCAGTTCTGTAGAATTGGAAATGGTATCATTCTAAAGGAAAAATTGTGTTTCAGCATAAAAGTATAGTTTTTGTTAGCCAAGGATTCAGAAATAGAAAAACAAAGTGAAGAAAAGAATACAGGTATACAAAATGTCACACATGGTTATTTCTGAAGTAAGGTTTGGGTGATACTCTTTTCCAGTAGGTGCTCAATAAGTATTTACTGAAAGGATAAATGTTCTTGCTGTGGGTGAATGTGTATATTTTTTCATAGGTGCAGAATTGAATTCATAGTATAGTTTAAGGCACAATATAATCTCAGGTCTGTTAAGCCTTCTCATATTTCCCCTTATAACTAAGTTTTCTTCAATGTGTTGTGTAAATGTCATTGGATATGTAAGTATCCTTGAAAGATGCATAGCACTGCTTTGTATGCTGTTCTTGTTTAGTCACTAAGTTGTGTCTGACTCTTCTGCAACCCCGGGGACTGTAGCCCACCAGCCTCCTCTGTCCATGGGATTTCCCAGGTGAGAATACTGGAGTGGATTGCCATTTCTTTCTCTAGGGAAATCTTCCTGACCTTGGGATCGAACCTGAGTCTCCTGCATTGGCACGTGGATTCTTTATCAGGGAGCCCCCAGGGAAGCTCATTGCTTTGTATACTATATTTCAAACTGACAAAATATTTTGCTATGTCATTGTAGGCATATTCCCTATTACGGTCAACCATTCTCTTAATGACGAGCATGTAGTTTACCTCCCTGCATGTGCTCAGTTGATCTATCATGTGTCTTTGCGACCCCATGGACTGTAAGCCTGCCAGGCTCTTTTGTCCATGGAATTCTCCAGGCAAGAATACTGGAGTGCCATTTACTCCTCCAGGTCATCTTTCTGACCCAGGGATAGAACTTGTGTCTCTTGCATCTCCTGCATTGGCAGGCAGATTCTTTACCACTAGCGGATTCTTTATCACTTTATTTCCTAGTCACCTGGGAAGCTCTCCCCACTAGTAGAAAAAACATTTAAATGGACAACCTCACACATGTCCTGACATGGACTTGAGAAACAGTTTCTTGGGATAAGTATCCAGACAAGGGATTGTTAAATTATAGGCTAGTCACTTACTTAATTTCAACAGGTACTAACAAAGTTCTCTCCAGAACAAATGCACAGTTTTACTGCTACTAGCTCTGCTTGAGAGCTGCTTCCCCAGAGCAGCTCTAGAATCCCTCTATACGATCCCTCTAGAATTTTTGCCATGCTGACGAATGTTATATGCTACTGTGTTCCCTTCGAATTTCTCTGACTACTGGTGAGGTCAATCATCTCTTCACTACTGATCACTTTATGGTCCCTGGTTAGTGAATTGGCTTCTCTTATCTTTGCCCATTTTTCTATTTATTTTCTTTTTCTCTTAATCTGTGTGTGTGTGTATAATGTTATCTCTGAACTTTACAAGTAATTTCTGCTCCATAATGTCTCTGCCAACTTTGTCCATTGAAAATTTCATTGAACTGAAATCCTTAATAATGATATTTTAAAATCCATCAAGCTTTGTTCTCATGGATTCTGCCTTGAAGATTTTATTTGAGTCCCATTTCTATTCCAAAATTACTATAATATTTCCCATTATTTTTTCTATTAAGTTTACAGTTTTACTTTTGAAATTGCTCTTTAATTCCTCTGGAGTTCACCATATACATGGTATGAGGTAGGGGTTGAACTTTATTTTTTCTGTATAGTAATCTAATTTTCTCACTACTTTCTGCTACAAGTTCATTCTTTCTTCACTGATTGGTGAGGCCATCTCTATCATATGCTATGTTGAATATTAGACAAATAGATAAATTGTGTGAATATGTGTGTATTCTATTCTGTTTCTGATGTGCTGGGGGGTTTTGTTGTTCTTCTACAGTATTTAGTATCACAACTTTGTATCAAGCTTTAATATTAAGAAGAGTAACTCCAAACTCTCCCACTTTCTTTGGTCTTCTTAAAAAATTTTTAAACTATTTTATACTTTATATTTCCATGAAAATTCTAGATATAATTGTTGAGTACTTAAAAAGACTCTGTTAGGATGGGAAGTAGAAAAAATAGGTAAAGGTGGTCAGGAGGTCCAAACTTCCAGTTATAAAATAAATCAGTTCTGAGGATATAATGTACATCATGGAGAAAAAAGTTCACAATACTATATTGTATATCTGAAAGTTGCTAAGAGAGTAAATCTTAAAAGGTTTCATCACAAAAGATAAATTGTAACTATGTAAGGTGATGATTGTTAACTTATTGTGGTAATCATTTCATAACACATACAAATAACTATCATCAAGTTGTACATTTAAAACTAGTACAATACTATGTGTTAATTATATCTCAATAAAATTGGAGGGAAAAAGATCCTGTTAGATTTTTATTGAATTAGCTTGAATGATGATTTATTAAGGAAGAAATGATATCTTCATAAATGTTAAGTCATTCAGTCCATGAACTTAGTACATCAGTTTTTCTTATGTTTCATGACACTTTTCTTCATAAAGGTTTTCTGCATCCTTGATTAGGTTAATTACTACATTATACTTCCTAAAGCTAATGTAATTTATTCCTTATGCTTTCTAGACAATTATTGCTGAGATAGAAATTGCAGTTGACACTTTAGCTACCTTTTTTTTTTTTTTTCCTGGCAGTGCTATGTGGCTTGTGGGGTCTTATACACCTGACCAAGAATTCAGCCCAGACCACAGGGATGAAAGTACCAAATCTTAACCATTGGACCACTAGGGTATCCCCACTACTATTTTGTATTCAAGTTTTTCCAGTGGTCATGTAGGGATGTGAGAGTTGGACTAAAGAAAGCCGAGCGCTGAAGAATTGATGCTTTTGAACTGTGGTGTTGGAGAAGACTCTTGAGAGTCCCTTGGACTGCAAGGAGATCCAACCAGTCCATCCTAAAGGAGATCAGTCCTAGGTGTTCATTGGAAGGACTGATGCAAAAGCTGAAACTCCAATACTTTGGCCACCTCATGCGAAGAGTTGACTCATTGGAAAAGACCCTGATGCTGGGAGGGATTGGGGACAGGAGGAGAAGGGGACAACAGAGGATGAGATGGCTGGATGTCATCACCGACTTGATGGACATGAGTTTGAGTAAACTCCGGAAGGTGGTGATGGACAGTGAGGCCTGGGGTGCTGCGATTCATGGGGTTGCAGAATCAGACACTACTGAGAAACTGAACTGAACATGGATTACTTTGCTAAAAAACTATGAAACAAAATGGGGGAAAAGAATACACGTGAAAAGTTTGCTTTTGTAGGAATAAGGCTATTTCTTCCTCTGCAACAGGAAGAGTGACACAGGAAAGGTCAAAGATATAGGAAAATGTAGAGGATTACATGAGGGAAGTTAACAGTTCATTTCTCAAAATAGAAATAAGCCTGATGAGTTTCAACCTCATCCCTTGAAGAAAGAAAGTGCTTTTCTGTTAGAAAAAACTGATGTCAGACATTGTGAATCAAAGAATTACCAGGGCAACAAGCCTTTACAAGATGAGTTATATAATACAAGAACTGAACAATTTAAACTCTAGAGCAAAAGGGAAAACAATGATCAGAATGAAATCTAAACAATATATTCTCTACCTACTTTCTCATCTATAAAATGATGAGGCTGTACTAAATGATATCTAAACTTCCTTCTACCTCAAATCTCTGAAAATATTCCTTTAAGAAAATGAAAGAGTGAAAGTGAAAAAAAATTTTTAAGTGTAAATTAATCCCCTCTGAAAGAGATGGGAATACCAGACCACCTGACCTGCCTCTGTATGCAGGTCAGGAAGCAAAAGTTAGAACTGGACATGGAACAACAGACTGGTTCCAAATAGGAAAAGGAGTACGTCAAGACTCTATATTGTCACCATGCTTATTTAACTTATATGCAGAGCACATCATGAGAAACATTGGGCTGGGTGAAGCACAAGCTAGAATCAAGATTGCTGGAAGAAATATCAATAACTTCAGATATGTAGATGACACCACCCTTATGGCAGAAAGTGAAGAAGAACTAAAAGAGCATCTTGATGAAAGTGAAAAAGGAGAGTGAAAAAGTTGGCTTAAAACTCAACATTCAGAAAACTAAGATCATGGCATCTGGTCCCATTACTTCATGGCAAATAGACGGGGAAACAGTGGAAACAGTGGCTGACTTTTTTGTGCTCCAAAATCACTGCAGATGGTGATTGCAGCCATGAAATTAAAAGACGCTTATTCCCTGGAAAGAAAGTTATGACCAACCTAGACAGCATATTAAAAAGCAGAGACATTACTTTGCCAACAAAGGTCCATATAGTCAAGGCTATGGCTTTTCCAGTAGTCATGTATGGATGCGAGAGTTGGACTATAAAGAAAACTGAGCACTGAAGAATTGATGCTTTTGAACTGTGGTGTTGGAGAAGACTCTTGAGAGTCCCTTGGACCAAGGAGATCCAACCAGTTCATCCTAAAGGAAATCAGTCCTGATTATTCATTGGAAGGACTGATGCTGAAGCTGAAACTCCAATACTTTGGCCACCCGATGCAAAGAGCTGACTCATTTGAAAAGACCCTGATATTGGGAAAGATTGAAGGCGGGAGAAGAAGGGGATGACAGAGGATGAGATGGTTGGATGGCATCACTGACTCAATGGACATGAGTTTGGGTAAACTCTGAGAGTAGGTGATGGACAGGGAGGCCTGGTGTGCTGCAGTTCATGGGGTCGCAAAGAGTCGGACATGACTGAGTGACTGAACTGAACTGAATCTCCTCCATTGGAGGAGAACTGACTCTCCAGTTCTATTGGTTTTTCTAGCAAAAAGGCTTTGAGAAGAGTTATTCCTTGTGTGAATTCAAGAAGAGTAAGTTTAGTGCATATGACTGCACAGAGACAATTTGAGAAGGGCTCTTAGGAGAGGAATTGGATAATTTTTATCTCTGTCATTGTGGCTGGTTACTGAACTGGCTTCTTCCCTGTCATCAGCTCTAACCCTACTCTATTACTGAAGATCTTTTCAACAGGGTCCACGTATTTTAAGAGTTTTCTAGCTTGGGAAGAGAAGAGGAAGAAGAAGTGAAACTTCTGGAGTTGCATTGCTAAAGAAAGTGCTCATTCTTTCAGACACTTTGCTGTCAAATTCTTACTCAAAGTTCCTCTTTGGTGAGGTAAGACTCCCCCCACAACCCATTCAAATAAAAAAGTAGTGTGACAAAGTACAAAGTCCATCACTAGAGTGTCTTGAATAACAGATTTTTTTTTTCACCTGGATGAGCTCCATTTCTCCTTTCCTCCTTTCTATATCAGGTCCAGTTCCCTTCCCAGATCTCCAAGATAACTTGGAAAGAAACCAAAGTTACACTTCTGAAAAACAGTAAAACTTAAATCACGTGACCATCTCAAAATGTAAAAATATGGTTTAGAAATAAGTGGAGACACAAATAAATTATTAAAAGTAAATATAAGACTATTACAAATAATAACATAAAACTGAAAATAACCTGAGTGGCATGTGCCATAAACATGAAGGGTCAGACTGAATCATCCGTATAAAGATTCATCAACCATTTACAAGGATTTTTACAAGTGCATCCTTACTATTCTCCACAATAGGAATGAGGAAGTTGACTCATGGTTGAGTGTGACAATCCAGATACAAATGATCATGCACAATCTTAACCCATTTTGTAAGAAGAAACCTACATAGACACAAGCCTGAAGTAATATGAGAGCTGTTAACAATAACCTCTTCTGAGCAGAGGAAACAAGCAACTTTGGGTTCCTTTTTTCGTCAAAAATCCACATTTTAAATTTTTGTATAACAATTATGTTCTTGTATAAAAGCAACAGATTTGAAAAGGAAGAAAACAGAAAACCAACCAAAGACAAATGAGTATTAGAGATACACAGCACAGGCTTAGCATGTCACAAGTTAAAGGGTAGAAAAGTCTGAGTAAATCACCAAATTTTGTCCGTGCCTCAGTTCCCTTTTCTATAAAGTTGGAAGTGCTGCCTTCCTTTGGCACAGAGGTTTTTTTGATAGCAAAACATCTTCCCATGAACAACTTTGAAATTCGTTCAGCTCATGATAATTTCTCTTGCATAAATGAGGGAGTGGGTATAAGTAAAGACAAAAATAAATTGCTCTCTGTTGCTTTGATTTCTTTTAGCTGTGTTAAACTTTACATAACAGTTCACAGAAAACATATACCCTCTAAATTACTCTAATACTGCTCTCTGCTAAATACTTGGAAAGTAGGAGAAAGGAGAGAAGAAAAAACTTCCTCAGTTTCAGCCCCAAATCCTACCATTGGAAACCCAGCAAAACAGTCATATTAAATATTTGGAAATCCTTCAAGTCCACATTTTCTGTTTCTAATAAGACTTTGGAGAAACAGTCTGAGAATTGTTAATTTCTTGCCCGAAGACACATAAAATAAGTAGCAGAGTCAGATTCTACTGTCAGGTTAGAGCTTGGACACTTGGTCACTAACCCACCCCTCCTCAAACAAAAACTCCAAATAAATATATAGTAAGAACCAGTGAGAAGATGGTGAGGTGTCTAGGAGGAGGAAGTCCTTTGGAAATAAGAAGTGGAAAAAGTAGGGTGGCCACACAAGGAGAAGAAACCCAAAGGGCAAAAGGCGAGGTGCCAGAAGTCAGGTCCTCCTTTCACAGCTGTGTCCTGGCCCAGCCTCGGGTGCCCCTTACCATGGGCATGGGGGAGGGTGCCCACATGACACAATCTGAACTGTGCCTAGGGTGACTGCCCAGTGTGTCTCAGTTAGTGGGTGAACATTACTGTGCTGAGGGCTTCCTGAATCTCTGGATTGAAAAGGAGTGTCTAACAACCCTACTTGTTCAACTATAATGTCTACATGTTGTTTCTAATTTATCTTTTGCCTCCTTTCCCAGGTTTTTGGGCTTCTAATGTAAGAACACCCTGAAGCCGGCCAGGCATTCTATCATTGAAGAAAGTGGTTTGGAGAGGCTGAAGAACCTGCAGAAAGTCAAAGTTTACACCCTGGAAAATCCCATGGACAGAGGAGCCTGGGGGGCTACAGTCCATGTGGTTGCAAGAGTCAGATATGACTTAGTGACTAAGCCTCCATCACACTCTGTTTACAACATTCTATATCTCAGGATGCTTTCTAAAGATAGGTTATGGTATTTTGCTATGGAAACCCTAGCAAACTAACATAGATATCTATCAAGCAAACACTAATCTAAACTAATCAAAGCAAGTATGAGTGGCTATATTACCATCACGTAAAGTAGAATTCAGACAAAAGAATATTCAGACACACAAAAAGACGTTGTATAAAGATAAGAGGGCTAGCTCAGCAAGACATAGCAATCCTAAATCCATATGCATCAGACAACAGTGCTGTAAAATATGTGAAGGAAAAACTGACTGAACAAAAAGAAGTAGAAAATTTGATGATTATAGTTGGAGACTTCAGCACTCCCTCTCAATGACTAACAGAATAACTCGCCATAAGATCATCACAAATATAGAATTCTACAACGGTATCAGACAACAGGATATAATCAACATTTAGAAAATCTGTAAATAGCAGAATACATTCTCATCAAGTTACCACAAAACACATATCAAGACAGAGAACATCCCAAGCCATAAAACAAACTTCAACACATTTAAAAGAATTAAAATCATACACAGTATAGTCCCTGCTCACAATGGAATCAAACCAGAAATTAATAATAAAAAGATTACAGGAAGTTCTTCAAGCACTTAAAAATTAAATAACACACTTCTAAATAATCCAAAGATGAAAGAAACAGTCTCAAAAGAATTTTAAAAATACATTGAGCTGAATAAAAATTAGGTCAGAATTTGTGGGATAGCGCTAAAGCAACACAGACAGGGAAATTTATAATAGTTTTATGCATACATTAGAAAAGAGGAAAAAAACTCAAATTAGTAATTTAAGATAATCCTCAAAAACCTAGAAAAAGATGAGCAGAAGAAACAAAACAAACCCAAGCTAAAAGATGGAAGACAATAATAAAGATAGGAACTGAAATCAATGAAATTTAAAGTGAAAAACCAATGCAGGAAGTCAAGGAAACAAAGAGCTGACTTTTTAGAAAGGTCAATAAATTGACAAACTTCTAGCAAGACTAACTGAAAAAATAACAGAAAAGGCACAAATTGCTAACAACACAAATGAAACCAAGGATATCACTATAGGCCCTGGAACCCCCAAAATGATAATAAGAAAATACTAAGAATAACTTTACATAGATAAACTAGTCATTAGATGAAATGGACCAATTCCTCAAAAACACTATCACATCTCACCCTAATGGGAATAGATAATATGAATAAGCCCACAACTATTATGGAAATTGAAATTATAATTTAAAAATGTCTCCAGAAGATCTGTAGGCATATAAGATTTCACTGGAAAATTCTTTTCTCTCTCTCTCTCATTTTTTTTTTTTAAACTTTACTTTCTGTCTCTTCAATGGAGAATTCTATCAAACACTTAGAAAAGCTAACATTAATCCTACATGATCTTTTCCAAAAAATGAAAGTAGAATATCCCCATTTTATGCAGTTGGTATTACCCTGATACCAAAGCCAGATAAAGAGTACAAAAAAGAATACACTCAAGATTATAGATACACAAATTCTTAATAAAATATTAGAAAATAGAATTCAGCAACATATAAAAGGAATTATGCACTATGACCAAATAGAGTTTATTTCAAGGGTACAAGGCTGATTCAACATTAAAAAATCAATTGGTGTAACCCATCATATTAAAAGTCTAAAGAAGAAAAATCATAAAATCTCATCAATTGATTCAGGAAAAATATTTCATAAAATTCAACACCCATGTATGAATAAAGCTCTCAGACAGATAGGAATAGAGGAAAACTTACTCAACATAGTGAAAAACATGCACAAAGGAAAAAAGTCCCTGCAAATAGCATCACAGTAATGGGGAAGAAGTAAATGTTCCCCACAAAGGGTGGGAAGGAGGGAAAGATGCCTGATCTCCCCATTCCTATGCTACACAGAGCTAAAGTTCTATCCAGGCAAGAAGGCAAGACAAGGAAACAAATGATACACAGATCCGAAAGGAAGAATTAAAACTGTCCCTATTTGTAGATTACATGATTGATTGTCTATATAGAAAATCCCAAGGAATCTTAAAAAAAAAAAAAGAAACCTCTTAGAATTTGGAAGTGAGTTCAGCAAAGATGCAAAATATAAGACAAAAAATATAAAAATTGGTTTATTTCTATGTATTATTTTATTTCTATATACTATCAAGGAACACAGAGATACCAAAATTTAAAAGAAAGCTACATTCAAAAATATAGATACAACAATCCTTAATAAAATATTAGAAACTAGAATTCAGAAACATATAAAAGAATTATACATTATGACCAAACTATACACTATGACACTATGACCAAATGGAGTTTATTTGAAGGGTGCAAGGCTGATTCAACACTAAAAATCAGTGTAATTCACCATATTAAAAGACTAATGAAGAAAAATCATAAAATCACATCAATTGATCCAGAAAAAGCATCTGATAAAATTCAAACACCCATGGGTGAATAAAGCTCTTAGATAGGAAGAGAGGAGAACTTTCTCAACATAATAAAAAGCATGTACAGGGAATGCAAACTAGTACAGCCACTATGGAAAACAGTGTGGAGATTCCTTAAAAAACTGGAAATAGAACTGCCATATGACCCAGCAATACCACTTCTGGGCATACACACTGAGGAAACCAGATCTGAAAGAGACACGTGCACCCCAATGTTCATCGCAGCACTGTTTATAATAGCCAGGACATGGAAGCAACCTAGATGCCCATCAGCAGATGAATGGATAAGGAAGCTGTGGTACATATACACCATGGAATTTTACTCAGCCGTTAAAAAGAATTCATTTGAACCAGTCCTAATGAGATGGATGAAACTGGAGCCCCTTATACAGAGTGAAGTAAGCCAGAAAGATAAAGAACATTACAGCATACTAACACATATATATGGAATTTAGAAAGATGGTAACGATAACCCTATATGCAAAACAGAAAAAGAGACACAGAAATACAGAACAGACTTTTGAACTCTGTGGGAGAAGGTGAGGGTGGGATGTTTCAAAAGAACAGCATGTATACTATCTATGGTGAAACAGATCACCAGCCCAGGTGGGATGCATGAGACAAGTGCTCCGGCCTGGTGCACTGGGAAGACCCAGAGGAATCGGGTGGAGAGGGAGATGGGAGGGGGGATCGGGATGGGGAATAAGTGTAAATCTATGGCTGATTCATATCAATGTATGACAAAACCCACTGAAATGTTGTGAAGTAATTAGCCTCCAACTAATAAAAAAATTAAAAAAAAAAAAAAATGAAAACAAGTCAACTTAGAGAGTCAAGTTGATATTTAAAACATTATATTTATATATTTCCGGAAAGTTTAAAGGGAAATGCTGCTCTGCATTGAAATTAAAATTGAGTTAAACTTACAAATAATTAACATACAACACTGTGAAGAAAAGGTTATGTTCATTTTGAGAATTGAATAAAAATTCAGTTATTGAAAAAAATAAAAAATAAAAAAAAATAAATAAATAAAAAGCATGTACAA
This sequence comes from Cervus canadensis, assembly GCF_019320065.1. Taxonomy (NCBI): domain Eukaryota; kingdom Metazoa; phylum Chordata; class Mammalia; order Artiodactyla; family Cervidae; genus Cervus; species Cervus canadensis. Next base: position 40,751,488 of record NC_057389.1, on the reverse strand, counting down.
AAAAAATTCCTAAAAATAGCATCATACTAAAGGGGAAAGTGTGAATGTTCCCCATGAAGATTGGGAAGGAGGGAAGGATGCCTATTCCCCCTGTACTTAGGCTGTGTGTTAATCGCCTAGTCCCGTCTGACTCTTTGTGACCCCAAGGATGTGGCCTTCCAGGCTCTTCTGTCCATGGAATTCTCCAGGCAAGAATACTGAAGTTGGTAGTCATTTCCTTTTCCAGGGGTTCTTCCCAACCCAGGGGTCAAACTCAGGTCTCCCACATTGCAGGCAGATTCCTTAGTCTGAGTCACCAGGGAAGTCTATTCTAAAGCTACAGAGCTAACATTCTATCCAGGTCAATAAGACAAGATGAGGAAACAAATGCTATATAGATTATAAAGGAAGAATTAAAACTGTCCCAATTTTAGATAACATGATTTGCTGTCTATATAGAAAATCCCAAGCAATCTTTAAAAACAACAAACTCCTAGAACTCATTACTGAGATCAGCAATAATACAAAATACAAGATAAATATATAAAAATTGGTTTTATTCCTATACACCATTTTATTTCTGTGTACCACCAAGGAACACAGAGACACATATACATATATATGGGGCTTGTATGCTATAAACTACAAAAATGCTGAGGAAACTAATCAAAGAAGATGTCAATATACTGAGAAACATATTGTGTTAATGAGTTGGACCACAGAGTAAAGATGTCATTTCTCTTTCCCCAGACTGATATATAGGTTTAATGCAATTCTTACCAAAATCTCAGCAATATTTTTGTAAAAATGAAGATTATTCTAAAATCTACATGAAAAGACAAAGGAACTAGAATAGCTGAAATAATTTTAGAAAAGTAAAATAAAGTGGAAGGAATAAGTCTACTCCATATCAAGATTAATTACATAGGTACAGTTATCAAGATTATGCAATGTTACATTTAAAATGGATAATCGACAAAGACCAAATATATAGCACATGGAACTCTGCTCAATGTTATGTGACAGCTTGGATGGGAGAGGAGATTGTGAGAAAATGGACACATGTGTATGTATGACTGAGTCCCTTTGCTGTTGACCTGAAACTATCAAACACTGTTAATCAGCTATACCCCAATACAAAATAAAAAGTTAAAAGAAATTAAGAATAAAAAAAGATTGTGCAGTGTTGACAAAGGGATAGAAACACAGACCATTGGAACCAAATGGGAAACTTAGATAACTTGATAAGGGGTTAATACTCAAAACATATAAAGAACATATAGAAATCAATAGCAAAAAGCACTCAATTTTTAAATGGACAGAGGATCTGAACAGACATTTTTTCCAAGACATCCAAATGGCCAACAATGAAACATAAAAAGAGGATTAACATTACTAATCATCAGGGTACTGCAAATCAAAACTGCAATGAGATATTACCTCACACCTGTCAGAATGGCTATCATCAAAAAATAAGAAATAACAAGTACTGGAGAGAGAAGGAAAACCTTGAGCACTGTTGGTGGGAATGTAACTGTAGCTTGCCTGTGAGATATACTGGTGGAGAAGCCCGGTCAGCAGTTCACAACTGGGCCTAAAGCTAAGGAGAGAGAGATGACTGTAACAGATAAGATACCTGGGGATCTCCAGTAAAGAGGGAGATGACAAGAAAGAAGCAAGGAGTGGATTGAGTTCTGGGGACACTAGCACTTAGGCAGATAGAGAAAGAGGGTCCAGCCACAGGTAGTAAGAACAAATGTAGAAAGTTAGGAAGAAAATCAGGATAAATGGCACCACTTCCTGAGAGCAAAAGGAAAGAGAGTTGTAGGAAGTATGGCTTGGTCAGAGGTCAGATATGATGAAGACTGAGAAATACCCACTGCACTTTCATTAAATTTTTGCTTCATGGCTTCTGTGGAGGAGTAGAGTCAGTTGCATTAGTTTCAGGAGTAAACTGGAGGCAAGGAAGTGGACATTTGGACAGAAAATTTGACTCAGATGTAAAGGAAAGGGGAAGGGGGTTACCTAGAGATTGTTAAAGCATCAAATCGTCAGGGGAAAGTTTTTAAGGGCCTTTGTTTGTTATGCTCAAATGGCAGAGGGGACAACCCCCTCCTCTTGCCCTCCCAAAAAAACTCCAGAAGGCTGGAGATGTACATGAGACCGGAATGTGCATATATGAAGATATATTATTTAAAGTTCTCATAGTCATGGCTTTTGTTCAAAGCCTGAACGAGGTGATCTTCCATTAAGTTAAGAAACAAGGTAAGGTTATCTGCTCTCCTTTTCCACATCATGCTTGACATCCTAGCTAATGCAGAAAAACAAGTAAAGAAATAAAAGGTATACAGATTCAGAAGAAAAGCAAAACTCTCTTTGTTCACATATGACATGATAGCCCATATAGAAAATTCCAGAGAATTGACCAAATAATTCCTGAAACTAATGAGCGATTAAATAAAAATTACAAGATACAAGATTAATATCCAAAGTCTTGCTTTCCTATATAATAGCAATGAAAAATCAGGACTTGAAATTAAATATACAATACAATTTACATTAGCAAACACAAAAAATACTTAGGCATCAACAAAATATGTATAAGATCAATATAAGGAAACTATAATACTCTGATGAAAAAAATAAAGTAATTCAATAAATGGAGAGCTAGTCCGTATTCAAGGATCAGGAAACTCAATATGTTAAGATGACAGTTTCTCTCAAATTGATCTTAGACTCAATGCAATTTCAATAAAAAAAATCCCAGAAAGTTATTTTATTGATAATAACAGACTGATTCCAAAGTATATGTGGAAATACAAAAGACTCAGAATAGTCAAAACAATTCTGAAGAACAGAGTCCAAAGATGGGTAGTCCCCAGCTTCAAGATTTATTATAAAGCTACAACAACAAAGACAGTATGCAACTGGACAAAGAATGGAAAAATATATCAGAGGAACAGAATAGAGGGCCAAGAAAGAGAACAATACAAATAAAGTCAAATTACCTTTGACAAAGGAGCAAAGGCAATTCAATGGAGAAATGGTTGTTTTTTTTTAAATAAATGATGCTGGAATAACTGGATATCTACATCAAAAAATGAATTTAGATGCAGACCTTATACCTGCCACAAAAAATTCAAAATGGATCATATGCTCAAATGTAAAATACCAAACTATAAAACTCCTAGATTACAACATGGGAGAATATCTAGATAACCTTATATATGGCAATGACTTTTTAAGTACAACACCAAAGACACGACCCATGAGAGGAAAAAAAAATTGACAACTTGAACTTCATTGTAATTAAGGACTTTTACTCTATGAAAGACACTGTTAATAGGATGAGAAGACAAGCCACAGGTTTGGAGAAAATACTTGCCAAAAACAAACCTCTTAAAGAACTATAATGTAAAATATACAAAGAACTCTTAAAATTGAACAATAAGAAAATGAACAACTTAATTAAAAATTGTCAAAAGACCTAAATAGATAGTTCACCAAGGAAGATATAGAGATGGCAAATAAACATATGAAAACGTGTTCAACATGATATGTTATCAGGGAATGCTAATTGAAAAAAATGAACGGTTAAAGAAGGAACAAGATGGCGCAGGAGTAGGTGGACGTGGAGTACATCTCTCTCCATGGATACATCAGGAATACACCTTCAGACACAGAAGTGCATGCAGAACATCAGCTGAGAGCTGACAGGAGGACCTGACCAGAGGGAAAAAAAAATATAGAACCACGCAAAACTCAGTAGGAGGAAGGAACTAGGGGAAAAAACAGGAGTATTAGTAGGACTGGACCTACCCTTGGCCAGTGGGGGAACTGAAGCAGGGATCTGATCCCCACAGTGGAGCAATTGTCTGAGTCAGAGGAGAAACATTTAAGGCTGAGAGTGAAACAGCTGATCTGTGGCAGCCTAAATGGAATGAGAATCAGACAGTCCTTGCCACAGCCATACATATGCTGGGCAGGAAGGTGGGTCTTCTGGAAGGGGTAATGGCTGGGAGCTGGAGTTTAGGGACTGTGGAACAATCTCAGTGTGAGGGCTGCTGTTGACTGCGGAGAGACGGATCGAGGGGATCTGAGGGAGGAGATCATGATGGGAAATGCCTGTGGAGGAAAACCAGGCAGCCATGGAAGCAAGAGGATACTGCTGAGTCATGCGTAGGAGGTGGAGCCATCACCATAGCCTCTCTCTCCCCACACGCCAGCATGAGCAGCTGAAAAATAGAGAGACTGGCCCATCAAACGCCTCACGCACTGAACTTCAGGGTAGGACTCCACCCAGGGTGCCCCTTTAAGTTCCTGATGTGCCAATCTACAGAGTAGGACCCCAGCCAGGGGGACCCCTCTATGTGCCTGACGTGCTGGACAACAGAGAAGGACCCCAGGCAAGAGAGCCCTCTAAGTGCCTGAACAGGCAGAGCTGTGGAGAAAGACTGGCCAAAGAGGCATTCTGATTGCCAGCTACAAGAGGCTCAAAAAAAGACTCTGATAGGGCCATAACTCCTGCCACGGAGGCAGTTTGTGTCCCTGCAAGCCAAGCAGCTGCACCACCTTCACGCTCAACTCTCACTGGGGCAGAGCTGCCACAGGCAAAAAAAAAAAAAAAAAAAGTCTTGTGTTTATGTGCACAGGGTCACTTAGGTCCTGTCCGACTCTGCAACCCTGTAGACTGTGGCCTGCCAGACTTCTCTGTCAGAGAGGGGATTCTGCAGGCAAGAATACTGGAGCATATTGGCCAATACTGGTTGCCATACCTTTCTAGAACACTATATTTCCTGCTGCCATAGTCACCAACTCCCCTGAGTACCTGGTGTTGCAAGAATCCCTGCAACCCAAAAAACTGCACCGCCTCCACACCTGGCCCTCACAGGGTCAAACCCAAGTCCTCCAGGGCAGCCTCAGGAGCTAAACCCCAGTGGATGGCCCACATTTAAGGTGGAACTAAAACCACATTTGAAACCCAGGGGCAGTGTGGCTAAGGAAGAAGACCCCAAACCTTTCCACCAGCTGCACAAGCTGCTTTTAGCACATGGTTAAATCCACATGATCAACTAAGCAGACTGTGTCTATGGAGTATATGAAAGGCCATTGAGAGCTCCCACAAAAGAAAACGCACTAGCTCTGATAGCTGTGGACATTGGAGGCAGAATATGGGACCAGATTAGAATCTGAGCAGCCCCCACAGCAGGTCCAGAGATCAGTATAGTGTTGGAGGGCATCCTAGGGAGGTGAGGTGAACTGGGATTCCCAGTGTGGGAAAGGACTCTGACAGCAGTGACTCAAGAAAAACTTCATCATTCTTATATTTTGACTTGTTCTGTAGATTCTTCTGGATTTTTTTTTTCTTTTCTTTTTCCTCTTCTCCCCACTCTGTTGTAGTTGTTGATTTTATCGGCACTATATGAAATTCAATTAATCTTTTGAGCTTTTTCCCCCCTTTTTCTTCAGTCATGTTTTTTATTGTTGTCATAAACCTCTACCTCTACGTTGGAATTTTGCAGTTCTGTAGTTTTCCTTTTTTTCTTTTCTCTTTAATTTTTTAAACCTATTATTATTTTTTCTACATTTATTCCTTTGTTTTCTTTTCCTACTGTTCCTTGCCCCTTGCAGTTACTTTAAAGTATATAAATCTTCTTTATCTACCTCTATTTAATGTTGCATATCTATTCTTTCTTTCCTTTCTCTCCTTTCCTCTCAACATATTTGTTAGTTTTATTTTCAGTGCTTTATTCCTCAATTGGCATCTTGCTTTAGTTTTGTTTTCCAGTTTGTGCTTTAATTAGCTTTGTTCTGGTAGATATAATTTTTGGTTTTCTTTGTTCCCCGGGTCAATCTATTGTAATTAAGTTTTGTTGGACTGTTTTGATTTTGCTTATGGGTGTATTTGTATATGTGTATATTCAGTCAGTTTCTACTGTTATTATAAACCTCTGTCTCTACATTGGGCTTTTGCAGTTCTGTGGAGTTTTCCTTTATTTCCCCCTTTTTTCTAACTTCCTCAGTTTTTTTTCTTTTCTCTTTTTTATAATTGTAAGTTTTAATTTTTTAAACCTATTATATTTCTTCTACATTTATTCCCTGTTTGCCTTTCCAACTGTTCTTTCCCCCTTGCAGTTAATCTTTAATGTATATAAATCTTCATCTATCTCTATTTAACTTTGCATATCTATTCTTTCTTTCTTTTCTTTATTTCCTTTCCTCTCAACATATTTGTTAGTTTTGTGTTCATTGCTTTATTCCCCAATTGGCACCTGCTTTAGTTTTGTTTTCCATTTTGTGCTTAAGTTAGCTTTGTTCTTAACTGATAAGTAAAATTTTTTATTTCCTTTGTTTGCCAGATCAATCTACAGCACTTTATTTTTGTTGGACTGTTTTCACTTTGCTCATGGGTATATATGTATATGTGTATATTCCATTATTTTAATTAATGTTTGCCTGATTTTCTAACTGCCATTTGGGGTTCATCTTTTTTGGATTATTTGTTTTACTCTTCCTTAATGCCATAACAAACCACTTGCAGAATCTTCATTTCTGACCAGAGATCAAACCCTGAGCCTTTGGAATGGAAGCACTGACTCCAAGACCCTAGACTACCAGAGAACTAACCCTAGGGAGTATCAAATAGTGAGAACTCACACAAAGGAAACCACTTGAATACAAAACCCAGCATCACCCAACCACCAGTATCACCCTGTGCAGGATGCCTCATCTAAATGACAGACAAAACAGAAATACAAACCCAATCATCATCAGACAGGAGTACCACCTCACTCAGCCTTGCCCATCAGAAGGAAAAAATCCAAGCAAACAAAAACTCAGCACAAATTTCACCCTATATGAAGCTCACACAAACCATTGGACCAACCTTAGGAGGTCAGAAACCAAAAGGAAGAAAGAATTCAATCTTCTTCAAGAAAAGAATTCAACTTTCCTTGAAGCCTGGGAAAAGGAGCCCTCAAACACAATAATTTAAAAAAAAGAGAGAGAAAAAAAAAAAAGACATAGAAATACTGCACAAATGAAGGAACAAACTAGAGACACAGAAGTCTAAATAAATGAAGAGGAAATAAGAAAATTACCTGAAAAAGAATTCAGAATAGGGATAGTAAAAATGATCAAAAACCTTGAAAACCAAATGGAGAAAATGCAAGAATCAATTAACAAAGACCTGGAAGAATTAAAGAATAAGCATGCAGAGACAAACAACACAATTACTGAAATTAAAAATACTCTAGAAGGAAGCAATAGCAGAATATCTGAAGCAGAAGAACGAATCAGTGAGCTGGAAGATAAAATGGTAGAAATAACTTCTGAAGAGCAGAAAAAACTAAAAAGAATGAAAAGAGCTGAGGACAGCCTCAGAGACCTCTGGGACCATACCAAACACACCAACATACAAATTATAGGGGTCCCAGAGGAAGAAGAACAAAAGAAAGGGTATGGGAAATTTTTTGAAGAGATTATTGTTGAAAATTTCCCAACATGGAAAAGGAAAGAGTCAGTCAAGTCCAAGAGGCACAAAGAGTCCCATACAGGATAAACCCAAGGAGAAACACACCAAGACACATACTAATCAAACTAACAAAGACTAAACACAAAGAAAGAATATTAAAAGCAGAAAGGTAGAAGCAACAAGTAACAAAAGGGAAACTGCAGGGAGCCGCTCTGAACGTACAGGCCCCTTACGGCCCTAAGAGAGAACAAAAGGTCTCTCTTTGTCCTGCCACCCCTTCTTGTTAAAGTATAGACTGGCATTTGTCTCCTTCAGGGAAAAAACACCCCAGTGAGCTTTTGCCTGTTTTCCTGGTGCTGATAAACTCATCATGCTCAAAACCTGTTTTCCATCTGTTTAATGTTCTATTGATGAAGCCTGTTTTCTATCTAGTTCTATTGATCTTAATCATGTCGGGCGCTAGGGTAATTAATGCTTTACTGATCTTAAGTGTGGGAATTTAAAACATCTGTAGCTCTGCACGATGCAAACCCTCGATCTATTCTTAGTAACTCCTGTTAGCATATATATAGGCGTGGTATTCTTTAATAAAGTTTGCGGAGTCAGACGCAAGCGGACTCCGCCGTCCCTCTCAACCCCATCTTTCTGAGTCTTATTTTCCTAGGTACTCTGGTAATTGAGTTCTCGACCAGTTCATTTGCCGGCAGGCTCCGGCAGGAAACCCCATATGCTTAATAGCTTATCTTTCACCAGAAACTTTGCAGGCCAGAAGGGAGTGGCAGGATATATATAAAGTACTGAAAGGGAAAAATCTTACAACCAAGATTACTGTACCCAGCAAGGATCTCATTCAAAATTGATAGATAAATAAAAAGCTTTTCAGAAAAGCAAAAGTTAAGAGAATTCAGTGCCACCAAACCAGCTTTACAACAAATGTTAAAGAGACTTATATAGTCAGGAAATACAACAGAAGGAAAAGGTCTACAAAATCAACCCCAAACAATTAGAAAATGGCAATAGGAACATATATATCAATAATTACTTTAAATGTAAATGGATTAAATGCTCCAACCAAAAGACACAGACTGGCTGAATGGATACAAAAACAAGACCCCTATATATGCTGTCTACAAGAAACTGACTTCAGACCTCAAGACACACATAGACTGAAAGTAAGGGGATGGAAAAATACATTCCATGAAAATAGGAAACAAAGGAAAGCTGGAGTAGCAATCCCCATATCAGACAAAATAGACCTTAAAATAAAGATTACAAGAGATAAGGAAGGACACTACATAATGATCAAGGGATCATTCCAAGAGGAAGACATGACAATTGTAAATATCTATGCATCCAACATAGGAGCACCTCAGTACATAAGACAAACACTAACAGACATAAAAGGAGAAATTGACAGTAACACAATAATAGTAGGAGACTTTAACACCCCACTCACAACAATGGACAGATCATCAAAACAGAAAATTAATAAGGAAACACAAGTCTTAAATAATACATTAGATGAGATGAATCTCATTGATATCTTCAGGACATTCCATTCAAATGCAGAAGAATAGACCTTCTCAAGTGCACATGGAACATTCTTCAGGATAGACCACATCTTAGGTTACAAATCAAACCTCAGTAAGTTTAAGAAAATTGAAATTGTGTCAAGCATCTCCTCCAACTACAATGCTATGAGACTAGATATCAGTTATATGAAAAATCTGTAAGAAACACAAACTCATGGAGATTAAACAACACATTCCTAAATAACCAACAGGTTACTGAAGAAATAAAAAAGAAAAAAAATTCCTAGGAACAAATGACAATGAAAACACGACAACTCAAAACGCATGGGATGCAGCAAAAGCAGTTCTAAGAGGGAAATTTATAGCAATACAATCCTACCTTAAGAAACAAGAAAACATCAAATAAACAACCTAACTTTACACCTAAAGCAACTGGGAAAAAAAGAAAAAAAAAAAACACCAAAATTAGTAGAAGGAAGGAAATCATAAAGATCCGAGCAGAAATAAATGAAAAAGAAATGAAAGAAACAATAGTAAAGGTTAATAAAACTAAAAGCTTGTTCTTTGAGAAGATAAACAAAATTGAAAAACCCTTAGCTAGACTTGTCAAGAAAAAAAGAGAGAAGAATCAAATCAACAACATTAGAAATGAAAAAGGAGAGGTTACAGCAGACAATACAGAAATACAAAGGATTACAAGAGACTATTATGGAAAACTATATGGTAATAAAATAGATAACCTGGAAGAAATGGACAGATTCTTAGAAAAGTTCAATCTTCCAAGACTGAACCAGGAAGAAATAGAAGTTATGAGAAATTCAGTTACAAGCACTAAAATTGAAACTGTGATAAAAAAAATCTCCCAAAAAACAAAATCCCAGGACCAGATGGCTTCACAGGAGAATTCTATCAAACATTTACAGAAGAACTGATGTCTACCCTTCTAAAACTCTTTCAAAAAATTGTAGAGGAAGGAATACTTCCAAACTCATTCTATGAGTCCACCATCATCCTGATACCAAAACCAAACAAAAACGAAACAAGAAAAGAAAACTATAGGCCAATATCACTGATGAACATAGATACAAAAATCCTCAACAAATTTTAGCAAATGGAAATCAGCAACACATCAAAAAGCTCATACACCATGATCAAGTTGGATTTATTCCAGGGATGCAAGGATTCATCAATATACAGAAAACAATCAATGTGATACACCATATTAACAAATTGAAAGATAAAAACCATATAATTATCTCAATAGATGCAGAAAAAAGCCTTTGACAAAATTCAGCACCTATTTATGATTAAAACTCTTCAAAAAATTGGCATAGAAGGAACCTACTACCTCAACATAGTAAAGGCCATATATGATAAGCCTACAGCAAACATTATTCTCAATGGTGAAAAACTGAAGCATTCCCCCTGAGATCAGGAACAAGACAAGGGTGTCCACTTTCACCACTATTATTCAACATAGTTCTGGAAGTCCTAGCTACAGCAATCAAAGAAGAAGAAACAAAAGGAATCCAGATCGGAAAAGAAGTAAAGCTCTCACTGTTTGCAGATGACATGATACTATACATAGAAAACCCTAAAGATAGTATCAGAAATTTACTAGAGCTAATCAGTGAATTTAGCAAAGTTGCAGGATACAAAATCAATACACAGAAATCACTTGCATTTCTATATACTAACAATGAAAAATCAGAAAGAGAAATTAAGGAATCAATCACATTCACCATTGCAACAAAAAGAATTAAATATCTAGGAATAAACTTACCTAAGGAGACAAAAGAACTGTACACAGAAAATTATAAGACACTAATGAAAGATGACATAAACAGATGGAGAGATATTCCATGTTCCTTGGTAGGAAGAATCAATATTGTCAAAATGACTATACTACCAAACACAATCTACAGATTTAATGTGATCCCTGTCAAATTACTAATGGCATTTTTCACAGAACTAGAACAAAAAAAATTCACAATTCATAGGGAAACACAAAAGACCCCAAATAGCCAAAGCAGTCTTGAGAAAGAAGAATGGAGCTGGAGGAATCAAGCTTCCTGACTTCAGGTTATACTACAGAGCAACAGTCATCAAGACAGTATGTTACTGGCACAAAACAGAAACATAGACCAAGGGAACAAGATAGAAAGCCCAGAAATAAATCCATGCACCTATGGGTACCTTATTTTTGGCAAAGGAGGCAAGAATATACAACGGGACAAAGACAGCCTCTTCGATAAATGTGGCTGGAAAAACTGGACAGCTACATGCAAAAGAATGAAATTAGAAAACTTCCTAACACCATACACAAAGATAAACTCAAAATGGATTAAATACCTGAATGGAAGACCAGAAACTATAAAACTCTTATAGGAAAGCAGAGGCAGAACACTCGATGACAAATCAAAGGAAGATCCTCTATGACCCACTTCCTAGAGTAATGGAAATAAAAACAAAAGTAAACAATTAGGACATGATTGAACTTAAAAGCTTTTGCACAGCAAAGGAAACGATATCAAGGTGAAAGACAGCCCTCAGAATGAGAGAAAATAATAGCAAATGAAACAACTGACAAAGGATTAATTTCCAAAACATACAAGCAGCTCATACAACTCAATACCAGAAAAACAAACAACCCAATCAAAAAGTGGGAAAAAGACCTAACCAGACATTTCTCCAAGGAAGACATACAGATGGCTAACAAACACATGAAAAGATACTCAACACCACTCATTTTTAGAGAAATGCAAATCAAAACTACAATGAGATATCACCTCACACCAGTCAGAATGGCCCTCATCAAAAAGTCTACAAACAATAAATGCTGGAAAGGGTGTGGAGAAAAGGGAATACTCCTGCACTGTTGGTGGGTATGTAAATTGATACAGTCACTAGGGAAGATGGTGTGGAGATTCCTTTAAAAACTAGGAATAAAACCACCATATGACCCAGAAATCCCACTCTGAGGCCTATACCCTGAGGAAACCAAAATTGAAAGAGACACATGTATCCCAATGCTCACTACAGCACTATTTACAATAGCTAGAACATGGAAGCAATCTAGATGTCCACTGACAGATGAATGGATAAAGATTTTGTGGTATATATACACAGTGGAATATTAGCCATAAAAAGGAACACATTTGAGTCAGTTTCTAATGAGGTGAATGAACCTAGAACCTATTATACAGAGTGAAGTGAGTCAGAAAGAGAAAGATAAATACCGTATTCTAACACATATACACAGAATCTAGAAAAATGGTACTGAAGAGTTTATTTACAGGGCAACAATGGAGAAATAGACATAGAAAATAGGCTTGTGGACATGGGCAGAGCAGAGGGGAGGGTGAGATGTATGGAAAGAGTAACATGGAAACTTATATTACCATATGTAAAATAGATAGCCAACAGGAATTTGCCATATGGTCAGAAAACTCAAACAGGGGCTCTGTATCAACCTAGAGGGGTGGGATGGGGAGGGAGATGGGAGGGAGGTTCAAAAGGGAGGGGATATATGTGTACCTATGACTGATTCATGTTGAGGTTTGACAGAAAACAGCAAAATTCTGTAAAGCAATTACCCTTCAATAAAAAAATAATTAAAAAAAAAAAAAAGAAGTTAGAATGGTTATAATCCAAGACCAACTGCTGACAAGGATGTGGAGCAAAAGGAACTCTCATTTATTGCTGATGAGAATTAAGAAATGTTATTTTGCTATTTAGCGATTTTTGAAGACAGTTTAGCAATTTCTTACAAAACAAACTCTTACCATACAACCCATCCATCGTGCTCCTTTACCTGCACATGAATTTTTTTTAGCAGTTTTATTCATAGTTACCAAAATGTGAAAGCCACTATTATGTCCTTCTATAGGTCAATGAACAAACTGTTACATTTAAACTAAAAAATATTATTCCACAATAAAAAGAAATGATCTATGAAGCCACAAAAAGAAACAGAGGAACATTAACTGCATACTGCCAAGTGAAAGAAGACAATCTGAAAAGGCTCATACTCTGTAATTCCAACGACATGAAATCTCAGAAAACATATGATCTTTCTATGGAGACAATTAAAAGGTCAGTGGTTGTTGCAGGTTTGAGGCGAGGAAGGAAAGCATAGGTGGAGCAGAGGGGATTTTTAGAGCAGTAAATAGAGCAATAAAACTGTTTAGCATGATATGGTAATGGTGGATACAAATAATGATACACTTGTCCAAACCTTTAGAAAGCATCTCACAAAGTTTGAACTCCAATAAATTATGGACTTCAGTTGATTATGATGTGTAAATATTGGTTCATCAATATACCAACATTGATACACAAGGCTTGGGATACATGTGGATGGTGGGGAGGCTGTGTATTTTGGGGAGAGGGAGGCAGGCATATGGGAACTCCCTGGACTTCCTGCTCAGTTTTGCTGTGACCTTGTAACTGCTCTAAAAAATAGTCTATTGAGAAATACGTGAATCATTCATAACCCAAGTATTTTTTGGCTCCAGCAGGTGCAGAAACTGCCAGACAGAGCACACGCCATCTCAGCATCGACAGCACAAAACACAGAGGGTTACCTTAGAGCACTTCCTCACAGGCCAAAGGGGACTTTCTACTTTGCTTGTTTCTACAACTGCTGGAAGAAAACATTCAGTACTTTGGAGGTCCAGGGACGGTCAAAGGAGACAGCTGTGGGCCAGCTTCCGGAGAAGCCTTACAAAAGCATGGCAGCATCCAGACTTCTCATTCCCAGGGCTGCACCAGCATCATGTGGTTGCTAAGGAAGCCAGATGGAGGACAGACCTGCTGTCACCCGGCATCCTGCCCTCTCCCCATTTGGTGGCTCACCTGCCCCGGACCGGACGGTGTTGATGTGTTCCTGTTTTAGTTTGTATCTTTCACACTTTTCTAGAGCATTTGTCACACACAACAAGAAAATCTGCTGTCATCTGCCTTTTCCAAGTCTCTAGGTCAGCGGTTTTCAACCTCGACTACACATTGAAATCACCTGGGGAGACTGAAAAGTTTAACACTACCTTTGGCGTCCCATATGAAGGTTACAGGTGTGAGGCCTTGTACTAAGGCCAACTCTGGAAGTGACTGAGCCCCACTGTGTGTGTGTGTGTGTGGGGGGGTGCTCATTAGCTTAGTGCTGTCTGACTCTTTGCGACCCCATGGACTGTAGCCCACCAGGCTCCTCTGTCTGTGGAATTTTATAGGCAAAAATGCTGGAGGGGGTTGCCATTTCCTACTCCAGAGGATCTTCCCAGCCCAGGGATAAATCCCACAAGTCCCATTGTAACCATTGCCAAAAACCCCCTGCTTCTTACTGGCCAGCTCCGTTACCCCTATTAGGCAAAAATACCCACTCTGGTACTCACCCTATAGCACCCTGACCAGTCATCAAGGATGATGCCATCTTTCCAGCAGGAATTTTCTTTGTTTAGAGGCTATAAAAATTGGCTACTAGCCCACCCACGAAAAGCATTGGTTTTCCCTTGAGCTTGCCTGCTGTTCTAACAGTCACCTCTCTCTGACCTGTTAGGAAGTTGGCCCACTGTGCTCCCAGTGCCTACATTATGTCTGCTCTTTTTTCTTAGTAAATTCACTTTCTGTAATACTCTGCCCCTGGAAATTTTCTTTCAACGGGCTCTCCAACTGGACTACTACAACACTACCTCAGCCCCAGCTGCTGAGATCCTAATTTGATTGGTCAGGGTCTGAGTTCCCAGGTGATTCTAATATGCAATCAAGTTTGAAAATTACTAGTCTCAGTCGCTGGGGTTCACACAGGCTCTCACACTCCAGCAAGTTCCACCCCAGCACACACAAGAAGGCTCTGAGTTCAGTTGCTCAGTCATGTCCAGCTCTTTGTGACCCCATGGACTGCAGCTGGCCAGACTTCCCTGTACCTCACCAACTCCTGGAGCTTGCTCAAACTCATGTCCATTGAGTTGGTGATGCCATCCAACTATCCGTTCCCTGACTAGAAGGCTCTAGGGAACATTTTTTTAGTCAATGTGTTCATTAATTGTCATGGATAAGTATTGTGTAAACTGGATACTAGGAAACTACATACACTTCCCTCAAAGAGCTCAGTATAACAAGCATCAATGACCTGAACACCTCTCACATTACAGGACCAGGTTATAGGGTCACTATTTATGGTTACAGTTTTAGAGACTCTATTTGACACATCTCTGCCTTGGCTCCAGGGCTCTGTCAGCCAGAAGGAGGAGGGGGCCTCTCTGTAATTCACCCCTAGGTGTCACACAAGCTAGGTGGGGTGCCGGCCTCCTGCAGAGGGACCTGAGCTAGGCGCTGGCACCATGCCTGGCACATGGGAGTGCTCCATATTATTCATGGAGAGACTACAATGGGCTGCACAGAAGGGTTCAGGGGAGGGGATGCATTCTGTCTACAGGGATGAGGTGAGAAAGTATGAAGAGGCTAAGGCTGAGATGAACCTTGAGGGAGGGCATGCCTGGTGGAGAGACAGGTGACAAGCATCTCCCCAAGACATGTTGACCTACAGAGTGGAGAGTGGGTTTTGAGGCATTTCTATCTGCCGGAGTGCCGCATGGAGGGGCTGCATGAAGTGGACAAGGGAGAAACTTCGAGGGGCTTGTGATGGAGTAGGGACTTGTACCCACTGGGGACCAGTGGGAGGATTTTCAACTCCCATAGCACAATCAGATCCTGGTTCCAATTACACTGGTGGCTGTGTGCAAAAAAATTTAGGGACCATTGGGATCACCAAAAATGCCAACTCAAAATTAGAAAGGCCCTTATGGTCCTTTACATGTAAAGAACAGACTTTTGGACTCTGTGGGAGAAGGAGAGGGTGGGATGATTTGAGAGAATAGCATTGAAACATGTATATTATCATATGTGAAACAGATCGCCAGTCCAGGTTTGATGTATGAGACAGGGTGCTCAGGACCAGAGCACTGGGATGACCCTGAGGGATGGGATGGGGAGGGAGGTGGGAGGAGGGTTCAGGATGGGGGACCCATGGCTGATTCATGTCAATGTATGGCAAAAACCACTACAATATTGTAAAATAATTAGGCTCCAATTAAAATAAATAAATTAATTTAATAAAATAAATAAATAAAAAGATAAACCATGTTATTTGATGAGAAGATTTAATATCACAAAGAATCATCTCTCTAAATTAAATTAGAATACACAGGATTTACTATGTTGGAATTTTATAAAATAATCAAAAGCTTGTTTGTAAAAAGAAATTAACAAGAATAGGCAGGGACATTATGAAAAAGAATAGTGTGAGGACTTGCCTTATTGGATGTCATTATATTAAAATGCTAATATCATTATGTGTGTGTGTGTGTGTGTGTGTGTGTGTGTGTGTGTGTAATAACATAAAATAAAGGTGGTACTTGAATGGTAAAGTTAAAAAAAGAAAAAAACACCTGCACACTCCCATGATTTAAAACCCTTGAGTGGTCCTAAGGAATATAACATTTGAAGTCATTTAATTAAAAAAAAAAAAAAACCATGAAGAAAGGGATCATGAGATGCTTTCATGTTAAATCCTTTAATCTCAAGTTGGATTTGCTGATTTTAAGTTGTAGCCAGCTGTTCTGAACAGCCTTGATATCTGAAATAGAAGTGTCTTTTGTCTCCACAATGAGAATTCTTGATGGATAACAGGATTCGTAAGGACTTAAGAGAATATACAATTCCAAAGAATACATTGCATGTTTAGTAGAAAGCTTTCCAATCACAAGGAAGATTGAGACACTTTTAGTATAAAAAATTAGGACTGTGTGCCAGAACTTGACTGTACACAGATGAGCTACATCCAGTGTCCCTGACTCCTTGAAATGCCACTGGAAACTGACCAAAAAATTGTCCTGCTGCTTGAAAGGACTCTGATATGGTAATATCTGGTCACTGTCTTCTACAGTCAAGGGCATAACACCTTAGAAGGCCACTGGATCTTAATCCTTGACTTAAAGTTGGTCATCAATAATGTCGACATTGTCTTCTGCTCAGACATGATTCACATCTGCATTTTTCAAAATTTGAACATTAGAGCCCCTCAGTGGAATCACACTGCAAAAAGAATAACATGAATAAGAGAAAAGCAGACCACTTCTCAAGTATGAGCAACACAGTTGTTTATGTTGAGGCACACTGGGTATTTGCATTTCCCAGAGCTCCATTCACAAGCCTATGAAATGCATAGAAGCTTCAAGAGTTGTAAACATGAAGTTGCAGGAAAGTCTGTGTAATAGGGAGGTAGAAACCCTCAGCAGTCATTTAAAAAAACTCAAGACTGGTCTCCTTCAAGAGACTCATGTAACAGAATACAAAAATGGAAAAATCTAAGAAAACTAATATAAGACGTCAAACTGAAGTACTAAACCAGGATGCACATTCTCAAAGATGGCCAGGAAATGGTTTGGCTGGGTTTTTTTCCCAACTATGGACTGCAACTCTTTAGCGAGGGTAATTTAGTCATCTATATCCTGTATTTAAGAAAAATATATATCAGTATACAAAATATAAGAGCATACTGGATATAGTAAAATAGGATTATTTCACATAAGTCTATACTGGATCATGGAATCAGAAATCTTTCTGTGTCTTAATGGTGAGAATTAGAAAGCCACGGTTTATACGATCTGTATACCATGTATGCTCACACATCAAGTGTATGAAAAGGTCTTGTGGAGCTTTCATACAACTATGTTTTTTCAGAATTTGTACACAGTCACTATTTTTATTACCTAAGTCTGCCCAGAAATGATATAAAATGCACTGAACCTTCACTCAGTTATGATCTTTAAACAGATTAGTCATATATGTGTGAAAACAGTTTAAATGTTAGTAGCTCAAAATGAGTCAGCGTGATATAGCTTCCCAAAAAATAACATCATGAGGAAATGCTCCTTTTTGTTTTGTTTTGCTTTTTTTTCTATAATATACAATATTTTCTAAAATAAGTATTTTCTAACTAGGTGATGAAAGGTGAAACTTTAATAAAAGTTAACAGTAAAAGGACAAAAATGAACTATAAGGATGCTATCTTCCATGCTTTTCTTCTCATAGAGAATATATTTTTCATACATTTTTGGAATCAGTCAAAAACTTCAAGAAATCTGTGTTTTTTACTCTAATAGGCCTAAGACGGAGTCTTTTACCTGCTCTGTGATGTGACCTTGGATGTCACTTAACATCTCTAATCCTGTTTTCTAATCTGTAAACTGAGAATAATACTAGTTCCTATCTCACAGGTTTATTGCTATGAAGGGCATGACTGCAATAATAAAAGCCAGCATCGATGGAACACTCGCAATATGCTGGGGATTATTCAAGGCGTGTTCTGTGGACTGGCTCATGTGATTAACTCAGACATAGGAAAGGCTGTGTACAAATATCCAAAGAAAGAGAACTAGGAATAATGGATGATGGACTAAGAGGGGTGGATTTTATCAAAGAAAAACCTTTCTTAAAGCCCAAACTGGACCAGATGCTGCAGGCTGTTTAGATTTGGAAGTAAGTAGTGGTTTCCCACCTTTACAGGTGTTTGGGGAAATGACTACAGGGATGCATAGAGAGGAGTTAACTTTTCATTAGGAAGTGGAGTATATTTGTACAACTGTAAATTCAAATGCCTATGAGAACACGCAACTAATTGATCAGAGCAGGCTGGGGTGGAGCCACAGGGAGTGGTGGGAACCATGGAGAGCTGGAGGCACGTCCTTACCCACTGCCTTTGTGCATCTTCAGCCTGGAGCTGTCCTCCTCCAGATCTCTGCAGAGCTGCCTTCTGCTCCTTTGGGGCTCACTCACATAACCTATTGCCCTGCTACTCTAGTCCCCATGGTATTTCTCTGCAAGTTCTAAAAGTATACTGTTTATTCATTAATGTTTTCTGTTTCTTTTGCTCATCTCTTTGGAATAGGCATCTAATATACATTCAATAAACAAAGTACTGAATGAAACCAAATAATGTACCAAACAACCCATTCTCATGGCCCATCAAAAAAAAAAAAAACCCTGCAAATTAGTTCTTGCTCTTTGAGGTCTGGTTTCAGGTGCTGTTTCTGTAGCAGTTCTAGCACATTTGCAGAGAATACAGAGATGCTAAAATCATCACTGGAAGGTTGAAAAGCCGTGGAGGTTCTCTATATACTAGATTTTTCATGATCCAGAGTATAAAATGGGGAGTTCAGAAGGAATAGAGGAAGGAGAGAGACAGAGAAATTTTTACTAGAGTAAGAATTGTTAAAAGAGTCATTGACACAAACCATTTAAAACTTACCATTGTAGCTCCAACTTATTACCCAAGAATAAATTACCTAAATTGGGGAAGAAATAAAGAGAAAATTAAACATGTAAGCCAAGGAGTTCATGAGATGTTTTTTCCAAACAAGTATTTTATTTCTGTTATTACTTCAATATGAATAAAATCTGTACAAATCTCAAAGCCTGACAAATTAATTAAGAAGAAAGAATATTTTTTTAATTTATTTTTAGAAAGAATATATTTAAAAAGAAAGAGAAAGAAAATAATTGTGGATCCTTTCCTTGACAACTCCAGGTAACTTTTTTTTTAATCTAGGAGCCAAATAAGCCCCTTAATGTAAAGCAACACATATTTATGAAATATTTAGTGTATTTACCCACATGTCATAGCTTACTTTAATGCCATTATATTTCACTGTAAAAAAAAAGTGGGAGATTGTGTTTCTCTCATAGATGACAGGTTTTAAACACACACACTCAACTGGTAGGAGGAAACCAGGAGAATTTGGATGATTGCCTTGCGAAAACCTTCATTCTCCTCCTGGCCCTGATATCATGTACCCTCCCAATATCTCATTGCTTCTTCTATTAAGTGGGTGTTGTAAAACCCTCAACAATTTCACCCCCTATAGGGACAGAAATTGGTCTTGAGGGGAGGGGAAAATGAAGAGTGAGCAAATCTTATATATTATACTGCTTTGTTGACTTCCAAATTCCAGCTCTACCCAACCAATTCTTAATTCTCCATATTTAATTTCTCCTATGGAGAATTTAAATAACATGTTTCTCTTTATGGGACAATAAGAGAAAGAAAAAAGAAAAAAGAATAATGTAAGAACCAACCAAGAAAATTACATGAAATTGAAATCATGTGGAATGTAGGGTTATAGGCAGATTAGATCAAGAATACTCTTGTGGGCACAGTCCTGAGGTGACTTACTTTTACTAATCATGAATACCAAAACTGTGAGGAATAATACCGAGAATGTAACAGATATTCTAATAGAGACTCCCTTGTTGATGCATATCCAAGTATCTTGTGTCAGTGTCACAGCCTAAGGAAACATCAGCAGATTAAAAGAAAAAAACAATCATGTTAGAATTATGAGTAGAAAACATTTTTGGAAACAATGCACCCTGACATATTTATTTTATTGGCCCTTGGCTAGTTTTGGATTATGAGGGGTGAGACCAAATGATCTGAAGTTATAGCCATATGGTGAAATTCTAAGACAACTTAAAATTCAAAATGTATTTGGGATGGTAGAAATGTTGTATATTTTGCAACATACACTATATGTATGTTGTATATACATATGTAAATGTACTTAAAGAAGTCTATGCATTTGTCAAAACTGAAACTCTAAGCTTCAAATGAATATGCATTATTATATGTATTTTTAAATGTATACTTTAAAAAATTGATAAGGTATTTCCATAAATAAGGGGGCTTCCCTGGTGGCTCAGACAGTAAAGCATCTGCTTACAATGCAGGAGACCTGGGTTGGAATGCAGGAGATCCCTGGGTTGGGAAGATCCCCTGGAGAAGGACATGACAACAAATGCCAGTATTCTTGCCTAGAGAATTCCATGAACAGAGAAGCCTGGAGGGCTACAGTCCAAAAAGTCACAAAGAGTGAGACACAACTGAGCAACAAACAGTAGCCACTTTCATAAATAATCCTCTTATTAGAAAGCAGCAACAATTTCTGTTCCTATATAAACTGATGTGGTATTATTCAATGTTATCCGAATGTGTTCAATTTTTTAATTTGGCTCTTGATTCAACACTTTTTTTTTCAGGAGAACTCAAGATAATATCTATGGGTTCATAAATGGACTTGAAAGTGGCTGCTCAGATGTATGGCTCTGCTTAACAATTAAAATGCTGAGCAATTGAAGAAAATACAGTTTATTTGAATATCCTAGTGTGGTTCATAAGGGATCATCACCTCTTGAAATAAACCCAAAATACACCAGGCATCATGCTCTGCCCCTTTACATAGCTTAACTCTAAATCTAAAGAGTTCCCACTGGTAGGATGTTAATAGAAACAAACTGAATGGTCAGAGAAAGATTTAAGTCTCATGTCTCTTCCTGCATAAGAGGTTAAACTCTAGAGTCAGAATCCCAGCTCTTTTACTCAGTTGCTGTGTGACCGTGGACAAGTTATTTAGCCTCTCTGAATCTCTGTTTCTCTGTCTGTCAAATGCAAATTGAAGAAGGTACTTGGGTAAGGTACACTAGGTATTTCCTGATAAAAACTAATAGGAATAGAGAAGAGGGTAACTTAGCATTTGACTTGTCCTTGCCTAAAGGGGAAAAGGCCAGTGTCTTGGAAGGGAAACGTTGTCTTATCACCTTATTTGTGAAGGTGGGACAGTAGTTAGGTGGGACAAAGAGTTACAGGAAGCAGGCTTTGTTTCCTTTTTAAAAATATTATACTAACATAAACACTGCAGGTTCATTTCAGAATGTGCAACTCAAGATAAAGAAAGGAGCACAAAAATAAAACATAAACCCAACATCCAGAAACAACCACTATTAGTATTTTTCATTACATACTCTTCCAGGACTTTATTCTTCTAGTGCTTTTCTTAACACAGACAGTGACGATGTTCAATATACAGTATATATAACGTTTAACAAGTTAGCTTTTTCACTTAACAATTGACACTGTCTTCTTATGTTAGTAATTCACTGCAGTGGCAACATCATTAATGGCAATAAGTGAGCATCCTTAACTGACTAAAGTAATTAATCCCTTATCACTGAACATTTAGAGTGTTTGTAACACCTTCATAATTATAAATAGCACCAATGGACATCTTTTCTTACACATTCTCACATATTTGTACAATTCTCTCCTTAAGAGAGAGCTCAGGAAGTTGATCTACTGGGTTAAAATGTACGCTGCTTGGCTTTAGGACATCTGGGAGACACCTTGACATCTCCAGAGTCAAGATACAAAAAGTCCAAGATTTTGCTACCGCCTAGTGTGAACTGCTTTCTACTTGCTGCTAAACATACCTGTCCTGCAGGTAACTGAGTTTAAGAACAATTCCAGCATTCAGAATTCTTTTTAATCCAGGGTGAATCTGGGTATTCAGGAGCGTAACAGTCAGTGACACAGTGGCACTTCTGCTATTTAACAGGCATAAACAAATTCAGCCCATATCCATCAGACCAATCAGTGCCCATACCATCAGAGCGGTTAGAATCATTCATATCATTCCTATGTGGTGGTTTCTCATTGCCACTAAGGTATGCAACATAATGCCATCTGCCCTCACACTAAATAATCCCACTTTTCCTGAACTTGACTTTCACTTACAATAGCTATGCTGCAATTACTCACCACTTATGATCAGGATTATTTTCATTCCTTAATCTCTTCATTTGTGTTGCTTCTAAGAGTTATTTGCATATAATGAAAGGAAAGTTGTTTCACTCAAGGAAGCCAAAATATCCTACTGGAAATTATTGTAACTTACTCACAAAGATGAGGCTTTGATGAACATCCTGAGCTTTTTCTCAAGCTAACTGTGGAAAAGTGTGAGAACATACTACAGAATCACAAAGTTGTTCAAGACCTTAGTATCTTAATAAGGCATCATATGGTAAGGTTTACATATAGAAAGATTTAGCAGTGCCTCAACAATTCTCTATAGGAGAACAATAAGGTTGGAAAAGGACATTAGGGGTCCTATGTTTAAGCAAGCAAACTTTCATTTACATAATATTTTTAGTTTGGATGGCCCCCATCCCACCACATCAACTCAAGGTATGTTATTTCTCTAACAATGATTAAAATCTTCCTTGATAGTATCTGATTATCTGTGAATTACTTCACTCTTTTGTTGCTAATTTTTTTGGTCAGGAGAAAGTCTGTACTGTGTGTGTGAAGAAGGGAAAGGTAGATTAAAATATCCCTTTTCAGGTATTTCTAACAAACTAATACATCTATATAAACTTCTAAAATTAATGAATGCTTTAATCAATGAAAGCATTGCTATTTATGAGTCAAACTCTTTTCTTCCTTTACTTTGTGAATGAGAAAGAATCAATTGTGAACAAGACTTACAATAATACTCTCTAAATGTAACTTGCTTCCAAGGAAACATACAAGTGAATCAGGCTAATAAAGCAGTAAGGAATATGCTTACACTTCCATTGCAATGCCAAAGGGGATCTGGAGACTGTCACTGTGCCATTTCCATCTGCTCAACAAAATACTGAAGTTTCACTGTAAACCAAATACATTCACAGGCCTTCTGGTAATGAGTGAAAAGTTTAATAATCATATGGCCGAATGCTGTAGGCATTGCAAGAGTTATACCAAATTAATAATATTTACTAACTTAAAATCAATGGTTAAGAAGGTTATGCTTTTTAACCATTTTATCATGGGCCCTTCCAAAATGAACCTTTTTTTTTTTCCTTCCTTAACTGTGAAAATGCATGTTCATGGGAAGTTTACATATAGTTTTAGGGGAGTCATAGTAGCTCAGACTCAGAACTAGGTTAAAAATTACCACTTATAGGTAGATAAAGTAAGGAAATGGCAAATCCTAAAGAAGAAAATGGCAACCTATTCCAGTATTCTTGCCTGGAGAATCTCATGGACAGAGAAGCTGATGGGATACAGTTCATGGGGTCTCAAAGAGTCAGACATGACTGAGTGACTAAGCACAGCACAGGTAGAAATCAATTTTTTCATGACAGCTAAGAAACTGCCAGTGAGTGCTCAGAGGCCATTACACATCCAAAGAGCAGAACCACTGTTTTCAAAATGGATGTTAAATTAGTTTTACATTCAAAACATGAATGAAATGTACCAAGATACCTCAAACAGGCGACATCTAAGTCCTACATTATATGCCAGCTTACCCATTGATCCAAACTTGCTTTAGAAAATACGTTACATCAGCCCCAAGGCCAGTGTATCTTAAATGACGTAATACCCCAGTATGAAAAGATATTATAGCATGAAGTTTTGATGTGCAAATTTTAGTAATGTTTTGAAATATCTGTTTTGTCATATAGAACATATACTGTTGGACATCATAAGCAACTATAGGTCAAATACAGGATTCTCTTTTTGCTGATTATCTAGCATATACAAAGCACTTTATACATGCTTATACAAATTTCCTCAGTCCCATTTTAGAGATGAGAACACTGACCTGAAATGGTTAAACAAGGTGTTCAGGTAAGAAACAGAAGTTACCTGTTGAGCAAGAGTGTGATGATGAGCCTGCTATATTGGTTTCATGTGTTATGGTAGGCTGGTTTTCTGCTGTCTGTGTTGGAAAAGATAAAGAAGGTACTGGAATGATAAGAATGGAAGAATGGTATACAATTATGGAGGAAATTTTCCACCTCCAACAAAAATAAAACACAAAGCTAAAATCAGAAATTATCCTTCAAATCTTTCTTAGAGAAATATCAAATAACCTTGAGGCATTACAGTGACATGTAGGCATTTCATCATCATGAATAAATTTGATCTAGACAATGATCTGGAAAGCCTACCAACAGACAGAATTATTTCACTTTTTATACTCCTAGGATCCCCCTAAGGTCTACAACAGTGCATTGTAATCAGGACTCGCAATTAAACTTTTATTCATACTAATGACATTTCACTTTTGTGGAGAATAGCCTGCACTAATCCACACTCCTCCCTTCACAAGAAACCCAATCTGGATTTGCTGACCTTATTCAAGTTCCTAACTATCCATCCACACGTCTTTCCAGGGAGATGCACACATTGACCAGCACAGAAAACATACTAAAATTATTCAATTCCTTGAGGTCCCTTCCAGGTAATAGTACTGTCCAATGTCTCAGTCTTGGTAATGAGCCATGAAGCAATGTCCCTGGTACCCTGGATCCTTCTGCAGTTGTGCTCTGGTCACTCCTTTCATAAAAATGATTTCCTGTATTATCTGACTAATCTTCCACTTCTCAACAAAAAGCTTCAGTAAGAATTCTCAGAGCTATATTTCCTTTTCCCTTCTTGAAATCTCTTCTTTATTTTCCATCAGACCTCTCACCTTACCTTAAGAGTTGACCCCTTGCCTCTTAATAAGATCTTTATATCTCTTCCTCTGAGAGTGCCACAGAATTTTAGAGCTGGGCTTCTTTTATTGCCCCTCATTGGTCTTCCTCTTTCCACTTCCTCACCATGGACTTCACATTTCAGCATCACCTCTTCTCTTATTCTGAGCTGTCTTTTGTTCGTGTGTGTGTGTTTCTTGGTCATTTCTTTTGTTTGTTTTTAATTTTTACAATGTTGAGTTGGCTTCCTCCAGACAGCAACACAGATCAGCCACAACCACACACATCCCCTCCCTCCTGAGCCGCATCCCTCACCCGTCCCACCCTCTGTGTCATCACACGGTGCAGGCCTGGGCTCGCTGTGTTCTACAGCAACTTCTCCCCAGCGCTCCATGCCCCACATGATAGTGCACATGTCAGTACTACTTCATCCATTCGTCCCACTCTCTTCCTCCCCAGCTTGTGCCACAAGCCCATTCTCTACTTCTGCATCTCCTTTCCTTCCCTGCAAATAGCTCATCAATACTATATTTCTAGATCCCATATATATTTGTAAACATTCAATATTTGTCTTTCTCTTTCTGACTTACTTCACTCTGTATAACAGGCTTAGGTTCTTCTACCTCACTAGAACTGACTCAGATTCATACTTTTTATGACTAATATTCCATTGTATATATATATAACATCTTCTTTATCTATTCATCTGCCGATGGACATCTAGGTTGCTTCCATGTCCTGGCTATTGTAAATAGTGCTGCAATGAACATTGGGGTACACGTTTCTTTTATTTATTTTTTTTCCATTTATTTTTATTAGTTGGAGGCTAATTACTTTACAATATTGTAGTGGTTTTTGTCATACATTGACATGAATCAGCCATGGATTTACATGTATTCCCCATCCCGATCCCCCCTCCCACCTCCCTCTCCACCCGATTCCTCTGGGTCTTCCCAGTGCACCAGACCCGAGCACTTGTCTCCTGCAAAACTGTGGTTTTCTCAGAGTATATTCTCAGTAGTGGGGTTGCTGGGTCATATGGTAGATTTATTCCTAGTTTTTAAAGGAATCTCCAAGGTAATGGCTTTTTAATTTTGTTTTTGCTTTCCCCTAATTCTCAAGTTTATAACAGGATATGACTCTCTTTAGGAACTAAGGACAGGACAATAAAAGAAAATCAGATGATCAGAGCCTTCATTCCTCTTAAATCTGTGCAAAAGAACTCTTGAGCTTAACTTCTTTCCCTAGTTTGCATCTTTGTGGGCATTTTTTTCTTCCTTGCTCCTATGAGTTTACTTCCAACTATTACAGAAATACTTTAGGTAACTAGTATGGACAGATGCACAGAGCACAGAGAGGAAATGCATGTAAACATAAATGACCCTGCACTAGATCTAGCAAAACTAGATCTGCTAAAGTTCAACTCTAATTTCAACCTCTTCAGGAAATCATCGGTTCAGTTCAGTTCACTCAGTCATGTCCGATTCTTTGCGACCCCATGAACTGCAGCCCACCAGGCCTCCCCGTCCATCACCAACTCTCGCAGTTTACCCAAACTCATGTCCATTGAGTCAGTGATGCCATCCAACCATCTCCAGCAGGATACATATAATACTCAATGAATTATACCCCCCAGGAGGTCACATGGACAAATACACTAACACTCTCCTTCTGAAACTCTGCTTTAAACAAAGGCCATAGCTTACACATGTCCCCCAAACCAGGAACACTAATCCATCTACTTCTGTCAGCACAAACTATTAAGAAGCTAAACCAATACTGAGAAAG
This sequence comes from Cervus canadensis, assembly GCF_019320065.1. Lineage (NCBI taxonomy): Eukaryota > Metazoa > Chordata > Mammalia > Artiodactyla > Cervidae > Cervus > Cervus canadensis. The sequence goes on along the minus strand of NC_057389.1, from coordinate 40,724,362 downwards.
TCAACAGATGTAGTGTGTTTGCTGCCTGGAACTAAGATTTTCTTTTCTTTTCTTTTTTTTTTTTTTTGCAAACTTTTATGACTCTAAAATCCCAGTTTTAACCTAAAGACCTCTCTTCCAAACTCTGTCCAAAATCTAATCCTTCAGATTTCTCAAGTTGAATACACATATGGTTGAATGGGAGTGAGGGTAAATCAATATGCTCCATCAGACTTTTTTAGCTAAAAGGTTGTGACATTTCTGTTATTCCTCTGGATCTAGAGCCATGTCAGAGAGAATGTTCACTAAAACATTATCCTTTTAATTCTAAAAATAGAATGATTGAATGTAAACATGTCCTCAGAATGAGAAGCTATTTCCCAACCCATAAGGGAAATTAACTTCCATTTCTATTAAACCAAAACTTTTATTTAACTAAAATTTGAAGCATGAATCATGTAGCCTGAATTGAAAAAACAAACATATGGATTCTAAGTTTCTTAAGTCCTTAGTACTGATGTTTACATTCTCATCAGTATAAATAACATTTCTCTGCTACATAAATTAATTAAAGGATGCTAGCAGCAAAACTATGTAAGTCAATGACAACCTGGAAAGACAAGGCTTTTCAGTGATGAAGTATGTAAAACTATGTAAGTTACTGACAACCTGAAAAGATAGGGCTTTTCAATATGAAGTCCTTTCCAGTGATGATATCAGATCAGAAGTTCACCCAAATATAAGCTCCATGTTCATAATAGAAGGCAGAAAAGGCCCAACATTCAAACTAACGGGGACATCTAGACTCAACCATTTTCTAGTCATATGACTGTCAACAATGAGGTTACATTTCATTCCTCGGGCCTCAGGAATACATAATATGATTGAGTCACACCTACAATTCATAGAGTTGTCATAAGAATTAAGTGGCTTAATACTTGTAAAGCAGTTAGCATGGTTCCTGATACAGGAAACAAAGTAAAATTAACTTCATTGAAATTTTATCCTCAAGTGTTGGCTTCAGTTTCAAAATAAATTACCATCTCTATTCAGAACTCCTTGTAAGGACAGAGTCTCATTTACCTGAGCCTGTTCTGGCACTCCACATATTTTCCTCTGAAGTCTATATTCAACTGGGCCAAATTCACTATCATACATAGACATCCAAATCAGTGGTCTGGCTTTCTTTAACTATTGATGAATTCCTTTGAGAATCAGATAAAAGCCATAAGTCCCCCTCATTCTGAAAATGCTTAGACATAAAAATTGTGAATGTAAGAGGGGGCAGGGAGTTTCAGAATTTTGTGAAACCAGGTATGGAAATTTGTTGAGCATCCTTACCCTAGATTGTATTTCTGCCTTAACACAGTGCCCCTGGATGGTCTATATCCTCTCCTTTAAAGCCTTCTGGGCTGAGAAGCACATCTGCTTACCTGGTTGGAAATCCTTTGTGGGTGATGGCATTAAAAAAGCAGAGGTAGAGGGCCTCATTTCTCTGGAGCAGTGATGACCATTGTGGTTGTTACAGTAGTGGTGTTCCTTGTTGGAGTTGTGGTGGTTGTCATTTTTGGAGTAATTGTGGTGGAACTATTCCAGGTTGCAGTTGGAGTAATAGTGGTGGTCGTTGTTGGAATGATTGTGGTTATCATCATTCTCATACATACTCCATGTATGTATCATCATTCTCATCAACATACTCCATGTGTTATTGGAGTAGTAGTGGTGGTAATCGTTGTTAAAATAGTGGTGGTTCTTCTTGGAGTAGAGGTGGACTTTGTTGTTGGAATACCACTGGTCATTGTTGGAGTAGTCATGGTTGCTTGAGTAGTAGGGGTCATTGCTGTTGAGATCCTCATCATAGCTACTGATGTTGGAGTAGGAATAGTGGTACTTGTTGCTGGAGAAGTGGTGCTGGTCATTGTTGGAGTGGTGGTGGCTGTTGTTGGAGTAGTGGTTGTTGTCTTAGTGGTGGTATCTGTTGTTGGAGTAGTGATAGTGCTTATTTTTGGAGTAGTGGTGGTGGTTGTTGGAGTGGTGGTAATGGTGGTGGTTGAAGTAGGGGTGTTTGTTGTGAGAGTAATGGTAGTGGTAGTGGTTGTTTGACTAGTAATGGTTGTTTTGGGAGTAGTGCTGTTTGCTACTGGAGTAGTGGTGGTTGTTTTTGGAGTGGTGGTGGTGACTGCTGGAGTAGTGCTGATGGTTGCTGGTGGAGTAGTGGTGGTTGTTTCTGGAGTAGTGGTGGAGTTTGGAGTGGTGGTTGTTGCTGTTGGAGTAGTAGTAGTGACTGTTTATGGAGAAGTGGTGGTGTTTGTTGTTGGAGTAGTGGTGGTGGTTGGAAGAATGGTGGTGGTTATTGGAATAGTGGTGGTAGTAGTGGTGGTTGTTGGAGTAGTAGTGGTCGTTGTTGTTGGAATAGTGGTGGTTGTTGTGGGAGTAGTGGTGGTGGTTGTCAGAGCAGTGGTGGTAGTAGTGGTGGTTGTTGTTGGAGGAGTAGTAGTAGTTATTGTTGTTGTTGTAGGTGCAGCTAGAAATCAACATGAAAGCAGGGCTTCATTAAGCTGCAGGAAACAAGAGACTTGTGCTGGGCCAGTAAACCAACACAACCAAGGAGACTGTCCACAGGCAGAACTCAGACTCATCTCCCATGAACTCTGAGTTCTTGTCATTGGTCAACTAGAATCTGTGACTGAGGGGGGAATGAAGACATGGTCACAAGGAAACAACTGCATTGAAAGGATGATATTTGCGGGAGGTGTCAATATAAAAAATGACATTTGGGATTTGTATTGAAGCACTTCATAAGGACTAGACATGCATATCAGATTTATGTATCTTCATAAACATCTGTGAGATAGGAAAAAATGTCTAGAGCCTGAAACTGTCTTTGTCCTTTTAGTGGTGTATGACTAGGACTTAAATAGTAGTTTCCAAGAACTGGAATATTTACCAAATAAATAGCATTTACTTCAGTCAGTCCTAGAAGTACTGTTTCAATAGACCTGCATCCTAAATGCAAATTAATTCACACCATTACCATCTGTAGAAAGGTGGATGGATATAGAGTCTGTCAGATGGAGTGAAGTAAGTCAGAAAAAGAAAAACAAATATTAACATAATATATTAAAACATATATGGAATTTAGAAAAATGGTCCAGATGAACGTATTTGCAGGACAGGATTAGAGATGCAGACGTAAAGAATGGACAAGTGGACAGAGGGAGGGGTGGGGGTTGGTGGAATGAACTGGGAGATTCAGGTCGACATATATACGCTACCTTGTGTACAATAGATAGCTAGTGGGAACCTGCTATGTGGCACAGGGAGCTCAGCTTGGTGCTCTGTGGTGACGGAGGGGTAAGATGGAAGGGTGGATGGGGGGAAGGACCAGGAAGGATGGGTTATCTGTATACATATAGCTGACTCATTTCTCGTTACAGTAGAAACTAATACAACATTGTAAATCAACTACATCACAACTTAAAAGAAAAACAACACACGCACACAAACACCATATGCTAGATAATAGATGCCTTAGGCTTTTGGATAGAAAGTGAGCCAGACATTTTAAGGCTCTTTTCTACTGGAGAGATAATAACAATAGGCAATAATTTAGACTTTTTTCAGAGTTAGAAATGGTATAGGATTCCAAACCACTTACTGAAGTCCTCAGAGCTACCCAGGGAAAATTGAAACTGGGATTAAGCCAAAACACTGTGCTTGCTGGCATAAAGGCAAAATTGCAGGCCTGAATCAAGAATGTGTAGCTTTTATTCACCAGATATCTTTTTTTGCCTACAAGAAGTATTCTTAAATTTCAACCCTACAAACTATAAACTAGAATCCCAAGTTTATTGAATAGGGGACAATTGACATGAATATCTTTTGAGGGATCAAGTCAAATTAATTTGGGAACTAGCTAATTTTTGCCTTAAAGAAGAAAAACTTTTTTTCCACAATTATTTGTGCCTGTTATGTACAAGGCATTAGTAAATGCTTTAGGCTTTGGGGGTCCTGTGATCTCAGTGGTAATTGCTCAAATCTTTCAATGTGAAAACAGCCATAGACAGAATATAAACAAATGAGTGTGGCTGTCTTCCAATAAAATATTATTTATAAAACTGTGGGTGGAAGTGTTTTATAATATGATCTGGTCCTGGGGCTACAGTTTGCTGAGCCTGTTCTAATAGCGTAATCAGAAGTTTTTTTAAAAGTGTGAATTCCAATCCACTCAGTTTGAAATAAAATACAGAGAAAAAAGGAACCAAGCAAAAAATCTTATTAAAGGACTGTAACAATGAAAAAAACCTAATCAGCTTCTTTAATTTGTCTTCCTTGGTGGTAAGTATTTCCCGAGAAAGAAGCTAGAAAGCTAAGGGTAGAAGAAACTGCTGAGGAAGAGCCCTAACATAAGGTTGAAAAGTAAGCTCATTCTGTGAAAAGTGCAAGAAAACTTTAGCAAAGAATTGGGTTGGAGGTAGAGAGTCACTTTGATTCAGCTATGTACCTGTTTCCCACTGAACAGAGCAGTGGTTTTATAAATATTCATCTACTAAAGAATTTCTGAGCACTAAAAGTCTCCTATTAATTTCTTTCTATGTTATTTTTAAAAAATATTCAGCCAGAACAATCATATAATTTCAGTTTCCAAAAAATTCTCTTCTTTACATGTGGCCTCCTCCCACCAGCCTTTTTTGGCTTCCTTAAAATGCCCCCTAGAGGTAGTTTCCCCAGAGTCAGTTATTTCCTGCATCAGAATTGACATTTTACTTGCCTTCATCAAGGGCACAAGCCAAGTACAAAAGTTGGGAGATTGCAATATCAAGTTCATTAAATTAAAAATGAAACAGATTATGAAGGCCAAAAATATCATGTTCTGTTGTTAATAGAAGACTTTAGTGAGAGAACATTTATTAGGAAAGAGCACCAGAAACCAGGAAATCCTGAAGAACCTGTGCCTTTCATCAAGTGGTAAGGAAAATTAGGATGTCTACATCAAGATGGAAAAATGTAAACTTCCCTGATTTTTTTTTTTTTTTGTAGTTCACTCAAACTATCTTCTTCTTTTTTTTTTTTTTTTCCATTTATTTTTATTAGTTGGAGGCTAATTACATCACAACATTGCAGTGGGTTTTGTCATACATTGACATGAATCAGCCATGGAATACATGTATTCCCCATCCCAATCCCCCCTCCCACCTCCCTCTCCACCCGATTCCTCTGGGTCTTCCCAGTGCACCAGGCCCAAGCACTTGTCTCATGCATCCCACCTGGGCTGGTGATCTGTTTCACTATAGATAATATTCATGCTGTTCTCTTGAAACATCCCACCCTCGCCTTCTCCCACAGAGTTCAAAAGTCTGTTCTGTACTCTGGTGTCTCTTTTTCTCGTTTTGCATATAGGGTTATCATTACCATCTTTCTAAATTGCATATATATGTGTTAGTATGCTGTAATGTTATCTTTCTGGCTTACTTCACTCTGTATAATGGGCTCCAGTTTCATCCATCTCATTAGAACTGATTCAAATGAATTCTTTTTAATGGCTGAGTAATATTCCATGGTGTATATGTACCACAGCTTCCTTATCCATTCATCTGCTGATGGGCATCTAGGTGCTTCCATGTCCTGGCTATTATAAACAGTGCTGGCGATGAACATTGGGGTGCACGTGTTCTCTTTCAGATCTGGTTTCCTCAGTGAGTATGCCCAGAAGTGGGGTTGCTGGGTCATATGGCAGTTCTATTTCCAGTTTTTTAAGAAATCTCCACACTGTTTTCCATAGTGGCTGTACTAGTTTGCATTCCCACCAACAGTGTAAGAGGGTTCCCTTTTCTCCACACCCTCTCCAGCATTTATTGCTTGTAGACTTTTGGATAGCAGCCATCCTGACTGGCGTGTAATGGTACCTCATTGTGGTTTTGATTTGCATTTCTCTAATAATGAGTGATGTTGAGCATCTTTTCATGTGTTTGTTAGCCATCTGTATGTCTTCTTGGAGAAATGTCTGTTTAGTTCTTTGGCCCATTTTTTGATTGGGTCATTTATTTTTCTGGAATTGAGCTGCAGGAGTTGCTTGTATATTTTTTTTTTTTTTTTTTTGTCTGTTTCTTCATTTGCTATTATTTTCTCCCAATCTGAGGGCTGTCTTTTCACCTTACTTATAGTTTCCTTTGTAGTGCAAAAGCTTTTAAGTTTCATTAGGTCCCATTTGTTTAGTTTTGCTTTTATTTCCAATATTCTGGGAGGTGGGTCATAGAGGATCTTGCTGTGATTTATGTCGGAGAGTGTTTTGCCTATGTTCTCCTCTAGGAGTTTTATAGTTTCTGGTCTTACATTTAGATCTTTAATCCATTTTGAGTTTATTTTTGTGTATGGTGTTAGAAAGTGTTCTAGTTTCATTCTTTTACAAGTGGTTGACCAGTTTTCCCAGCACCACTTGTTAAAGAGGTTGTCTTTTTTCCATTGTATATCCTTGCCTCCTTTGTCGAAGATAAGGTGTCCATAGGTTCGTGGATTTATCTCTGGGCTTTCTATTCTGTTCCATTGGTCTATATTTCTGTCTTTGTGCCAGTACCATACTGTCTTGATGACTGTGGCTTTGTAGTAGAGCCTGAAGTCAGGCAGGTTGATTCCTCCAGTTCCATTCTTCTTTCTCAAGATTACTTTGGCTATTCGAGGTTTTTTGTATTTCCATACAAATTGTGAAATTCTTTGTTCTAGTTCTGTGAAAAATACCGTTGGTAGCTTGATAGGGATTGCATTGAATCTATAGATTGCTTTGGGTAGTATAGCCATTTTGACAATATTGATTCTTCCAATCCATGAACACGGTATGTTTCTCCATCTGTTTGTGTCCTCTTTGATTTCTTTCATCAGTGTTTTATAGTTTTCTATGTATAGGTCTTTTGTTTCTTTAGGTAGATATACTCCTAAGTATTTTATTCTTTTTGTTGCAATGGTGAATGGTATTGTTTCCTTAATTTCTCTTTCTGTTTTTCATTGTTAGTATATAGGAATGCAAGGGATTTCTGTGTGTTAATTTTATATCCTGCAACTTTACTATATTCATTGATTAGCTCTAGTAATTTTCTGGTAGAGTCTTTAGGGTTTTCTATGTAGAGGATCATGTCATCTGCAAACAGTGAGAGTTTCACTTCTTCTTTTCCTATCTGGATTCCTTTTACTTTCTTTTTCTGCTCTGATTGCTGTGGCCAAAACTTCCAACCACTATGTTGAAAGTAGTGGTGAGAGTGGGCACCCTTGTCTTGTTCCTGATTTCAGGGGGAATGCTCTCAATTTTTCACCATTGAGGGTGATGCTTGCTGTGGGTTTGTCATATATGGCTTTTATAATGTTGAGGTATGTTCCTTCTATTCCTGCTTTTTGGAGAGTTTTAATCATAAATGAGTGTTGAATTTTGTCAAAGGCTTTCTCTGCATCTATTGAGATAATCATATGGTTTTTATCTTTCAATTTGTTAATGTGGTGTATTACATTGATTGATTTGTGGATATTAAAGAATCCTTGCATTCCTGGGATAAAGCCCACTTGGTCATGGTGTATGATTTTTTTAATATGTTGTTGGATTCTGTTTGCTAGAATTTTGTTAAGGATTTTTGCATCTATGTTCATCAGTGATATTGGCCTGTAGTTTTCCTTTTTTGTGGCATCTTTGTCTGGTTTTGGAATTAGGGTGATGGTGGCCTCATAGAATGAGTTTGGAAGCTTACCTTCATCTGCAATTTTCTGGAAGAGTTTGAGTAAGATAGGTGTTAGCTCTTCTCTAAATTTTTGGTAGAATTCAGCTGTGAAGCCATCTGGTCCTGGGCTTTTGTTTGCTGGAAGATTTTTGATTACAGTTTCGATTTCCTTGCCTGTGATGGGTCTGTTAAGATCTTCTATTTCTTCCTGGTTCAGTTTTGGAAAGTTATACTTTTCTAAGAATTTGTCCATTTCATCCAAGTTGTCCATTTTATTGGCATAGAGCTGCTGGTAGTAGTCTCTTATGATCCTTTGTATTTCAGTGTTGTCTGTTGTGATCTCTCCATTTTCATTTCTAATTTTGTTGATTTGGTTCTTCTCTCTTTGTTTCTTAATGAGTCTTGCTAATGGTTTGTCAATTTTGTTTATTTTTTCAAAAAACCAGCTTTTAGCTTTGTTGATTTTTGCTATGGTCTCTTTAGTTTCTATTGCATTTATTTCTGCCCTAATTTTTAAGATTTCTTTCCTTCTGCTAACCCTGGGGTTCTTCATTTCTTCCTTCTCTAATTGCTTTAGGTGTAGAGTTAGGTTATTTATTTGGCTTTTTTCTTGTTTCTTGATGTAAGCCTGTAATGCTATGAACCTTCCCCTTAGCACTGCTTTTACAGTGTCCCATAGGTTTTGGGTTGTTGTGTTTTCATTTTCATTCATTTCTATACATATTTTGATTTCTTTTTTGATTTCTTCTATGATTTGTTGGTTATTCAGAAGCGTGTTATTTAGCCTCCATATGTTTGAATTTTTAACAATTTTTTCCTGTAATTGAGATCTAATCTTACTGCACTGTGGTCAGAAAAGATGACTGGAATGATTTCAATTTTTTTGAATTTTCCAAGACCTAGATTTATGGCCCAGGATGTGATCTATTCTGGAGAAGGTTCCGTGTGCACTTGAGAAAAAGGTGAAGTTGATTGTTTTGGGGTGAAATGTCCTATAGATATCAATTAGGTCTAGCTGGTCCATTGTGTCATTTAAAGTTTGTGTTTCCTTGTTAATTTTCTGTTTAGTTGATCTATCCATAGTTGTGAGTGGGGTATTAAAGTCTCCCACTATTATTGTGTTACTGTTAATTTCCCTCTTTCATACTCGTTAGCATTTGCCTTACATATTGCGGTGCTCCTATGTTGGGTGCATATATATTTATAATTGTTATATCTTCTTCTTGGATTGATCCTTTGATCATTATGTAGTGTCCTTCTTTGTCTCTTTTCACATCCTTTATTTGAAAGTCTATTTTATCTGATATGAGTATTGCGACTCCTGCTTTCTTTTGGTCTCCGTTTGCATGAAATATTTTTTTCCAGCCCTTCACTTTTAGTCTGTATGTGTCTCTTGTTTTGAGGTGGGTCTCTTGTAGACAGCATATATAGGGGTCTTGTTTTTGTATCCATTCAGCCAATCTTTGTCTTTTGGTTGGGGCATTCAACCCATTTACATTTAGGTAATTATTGATAGGTGTGGTCCCGTTGCCATTTACTTTGTTGTTTTGGGTTCACGTTTATACAACCTTTCTGCATTTCCTGTCTAGAGAAGATCCTTTAGCATTTGTTGAAGAGCTGGTTTGGTGGTGCTGAATTCTCTCAGCTTTTGCTTATCTGTAAAGCTTTTGAGTTCTCCTTCATATCTGAATGAGATCCTTGCTGGATACAGTAATCTAGGTTGTAGGTTATTCTCTTTCATTACTTTCAGGACGTCCTGCCATTCCCTTCTGGCCTGGAGGGTTTCTATTGATAGGTCAGCTGTTATCCTTATGGGAATCCCTTTGTGTGTTATTTGTTGTTTTTCCCTTGCTGCTTTTAATATTTGTTCTTTGTGTTTGATCTTTGTTAGTTTGATTAATATGTGTCTTGGGGTGTTTCGCCTTGGGTTTATCCTGTTTGGGACTCTCTGGGTTTCTTGGACTTGAGTGGCTATTTCCTTCCCCATTTTAGGGAAGTTTTCAGCTATTATCTCCTCGAGTATTTTCTCATGGCCTTTCTTTTTGTCTTCTTCTTCTGGAACTCCTATGATTCGAATGTTGGGGCGTTTCACAGTGTCCCAGAGGTCCCTGAGGTTGTCCTCATTTCTTTTGATCCTTTTTTCTTTTTTCCTCTCTGCTTCATTTATTTCCACCATTTTATCTTCTACCTCACTTATCCTATCTTCTGCCTCCGTTATTCTACTCTTGGTTCCCTCCAAAGTGTTTTTGATCTCATTCATTGCATTGTTCATTTTTAATTGACTCTTTTTTATTTCTTCTAGGTCTTTATTAAACAATTCTTGTATCTTTTCAATCTTTGTCTCCAGGCTATTTATCTGTAACTCCATTTTGTTTTCAAGATTTTGGATCATTTTTATTATCATTATTCTAAATTCTTTTTCAGGTAGATTCCCTATCTCCTCCTCTTTTGTTTGACTTGGTGGGCATTTTTCATGTTCCTTTACCTGTTGGGTATTTCTTTGCCTTTTCATCTTGTTTAGATTGCTGTGTCTGGAGTGGACTTTCTGTATTCTGGAGGTCTGTGGTTCCTTTTTTTTGTGGAGGATTTACCCAGTGGGTGGGGTTAGACGATTGGCTTGTCAAGGTTTCCCGGTTAGGGAAGCTTGCGTCAGTGTACTGGTGCGTGGAACTTGATTTCTTCTTTTTGGAGAGCAATGGAGTGCCCAGTAATGAGTTTTGAGATGGGTCTATGTGTTAGGTGTCACCTTGGGCAGCCTGCATGTTGACATTCGGGGCTATGTTCCTGTGTTGCTGGAGAATTTGCGTGGTATATCTTGCTCTAAAACTTATTGGCTCTTGGGTGGTGGTTGGTTTCAGTGTAGGTATGGAGGCTTTTGGACGGTCACTTATTGCTTAAAGTTCCATGTAGTCAGGAGTTTTCTGGTGTTCTCAGGTTTTGGGCTTAAGTTTCCTGCCTCTGGATTTCAGTTTTATTCTTCCTGTAGTCTCAGGACTTCTCCAACTATACAGCACTGATAATAAAACTTCTAGGTTAATGGCGAAAAGATTCTCCCCTGTTAGGGACACCCAGAGAGGTTCACAGAGTTACATGAACAGGAGAAAAGGGAGGAGGGAGATAGAGATGAGCAGGAGGAGAAAAAGGGGGACTCAAGAGGAGAGAGACAGATCTACGCAGCTGTCTGTTCCCAGAGTGTTCTCCGTATCTCAGACACCTACAAGGATTCACAGAATTGGATTGGGAAGAGAAGGGGAAAGGAGGAAATAGAGGTGTTCTGAGGTAGAAAACAGAGAGTCAAGATTGGGAGAGAATAATCTTCGGTTTAAAGATAGGGCTTCTCTTTTTTTTTTTTTGGTAAGGTTATAGTGTAGTGAAAATGAAAATGAAGAGTAGTAGAGGAGTTCTAGAGGACTTTAAAAGAAATAAGAGAAAAAGAAAAATAGAAAATAAAAGAGAAAACGGAAAGGAAAAAAAAGAAGAAAAAAGAAAAAAAAAGAAAAAGAAAAAAAAGAAAAAAGAAAGAAAGAAAAAAAAAATTTTTTTTTCCCCTAATTAAAAAAATCGTAAAAATCTATGAAAATGAAAGTTAAGGAGTAATGGGGGAGTAATAGGGAATTTTAAAGGAAAATAAAAGAGAAAAAATAAAAAAGAAAAAATATAAAAAGAAAAAAAAATTTTTTTTTTTTCCTTACTTAGAAAAAAAAAAGTAAAAATATATCTAGGAGTTTCTCTGGAGCTGTTGCGGTCAGTGTGGGTTCGGCTCAGTTTCAGATAGCTCCTCGTTCCAGCTTACACTTCTCGATATTTACAGGGCCCTTCCGGTGAAGTCGGTGTTTTCTACAGGGATTTTAATCTGTTGCACCAGTCCCTTCTGAAGCGGTTCCCTTTGTTTATTTGGCTTCTGTTTGCCGGTCTCTTCAGAGCCTCATTTCCGCCCTGACACAGGCGGGAGGAGGTGGACTCTTATTCAGTTAGCTAGTTCCGTTGCGCTGCTGGGAGGGGCTGACGCTGCGGGGATGGGCTGGTGCTGCGGGGCGGGGCTGACGCTGCGGGGAGGGGCTGGCCCTGCTTTCTCCGTCTGCGCAGCTCAGGCTCCCGGCTGTTCTATATGGAGCGCGCCCCGCGCTGCGCTAGGTTCCAGCCCTCGGGTGTTACACAAAAGCGCGGAAGGAAAAGCTGCGCCTGCTCTCTGTGCCTTCCCCGTCAGAGCGGTCCATGCAGCGAGGGGCTTGGTGGGCGCACTATCCCCAGGTGTGGCGCACCCACTCCCTTCCGCGGACCCAGTCTCAGTTTCCGCTGGCGCCAGTCGGGCGCGCGCGCCTTCCGCCCTCTGCGTCCCCAGCCCCAGTCCCCGCCCGCGCCGGTCGGGTGCCTGCGCCCTGTGTCTCGCCGCGACCTTCCCCTCCCCCCTGCCTCCTGCCTCCGTCGGGGCTGGGCGGGTCCGCAGCCTGCGACCTCTTCTTGGGACTTTCTCAGTCCCTTTGTTCTGCGAACGGCCGGCAGTGTGTTCCGGTCGGTTAATTTTCTCTCTTTTGGTCTCCCACAGTTCAAGTTGGCACCTCACAGAAGCTCCCTCCGATTGTCCTCAGGGCACTCAGGCCCGGACCCTAGCCCAAGCAAGGCCGCCTAAGACTCCCTTCCCGGGACGGGTCTCCGTCCTTAGCTCTTTTGTCTCACTTTTTATCTTTTATATTTTGTCCTACCTCCTTTCGAAGACAATGGTCTGCTTTTCTGGGCGCCTGATGACCTCAGCTAGCGATCAGAAGTTGTTTTGTGAGGTTTGCTCTGCATTCAGTTATTCTTTTGATGAATTTGTAGGAGAGAAAGTGGTCTCCCCGTCCTACTCCTCCGCCATCTTGGCTCCTCCTGTTGTCCAGTTTTTAACAGCAGAAAGATTCCAAGACACTTGAGGATAATATTCTCTATGATAATTATTTGAAAAGAAAGCAGTATGAAGAAATAACACTTATCAAAATAAGAGAGCCTTTAGAGTGATTCAAAATGATTATTTTCTATTTAGTATCTTAGATATGATATGTTAATTATAAGAGATAATTCCTGCTGATCTGAGGTTCCCCTTATGCCAAGTGTTATTTACATGATTACTAGTATGTATGAGTTTAATTTTTTTGACCGAAGTGGATGTATGGTGTGTAGTTCTTTGGGGCTGATAGTCTTAGGAAGCTAAAAGAGAACTATGAGCACAACAGAGATGAAAGAAAGTTATGTGTCATCCCTTCACCATTGTCTACATTGGGTTAACACTGATCTTCAGTCATTTGCAAAGTGTTGCTCAGGTCATAGCTGTAGAAACTGTGTACATATATGAATGTGTTTGATTTGGGGCATAAGCAGTGCTACTTACAGGCCCAGATAGTCATTTGTGATGTGATTTCCAGAGAGGTCCACTCTACCCATTTCCTCAGCTGTAGCACAGAAAATAGGACACATGTGTTATCCTGAGGGATAGCAGAGGCGGGGAAGAGAGTTCACTGTGCCTGGAGACAGACCGTGGGG